>NW_024044570.1:10258314-10858314 GCF_014851395.1 Micropterus salmoides
TACATGCATAATTCATATTTCTTACTCACCTGGTTAGTCACTGCATCTCCCAACACAACCCACAGTGAATTTTCACCAGCTGCTCCATATGGAGCATTTACCGTAAATAGTTGACAGGAGTGCACTCCAGATTTAGCTGCGGCTAACTGACCATGTGGTTCTCAGAAACAACAGCTCACTTTCCTGCAGTTCTGTGTCCCTGTAATAATAATAATCTTTATTTGTAGAGCACTTTTCAAAAACAGGTTACAAAGTGCTTTAACAAGTGTAAAGACAATAATACCCCCAAACAATAATACAAAAACAATACAAGATAAAAGCAAGAAAATTAAAAAGACTAAAATACACGTTTAAGATAAACATAAAATAAGTAAAATAGAATAAAATGTATAGGGATAAATAAGTCAAATAAGATCGGGAAAGGCTCTCCTATAAAAGTGTGTTTTAAGAATGGACTTAAAAGAGTTCACTGACTCAGCCGACCTGATTTCCTCGGGCAGGCTGTTCCAGAGCCTCGGGGACCTGACAGCAAACGCTCTGTCCCTTTTAGTTTTCAGTCGAAACTCTGGAACAGATAGAAGGTAATAAAAGGTCAGAAATATAACAAGGCGAGAAAGAGCTTTAAAAGTGATCAATAAAATTTTAAAGTCAATTCTAAAACATACTGGGAGCCAGTGTAATGAAGCTAAAATAGGAGTAATGTGGTCATATTTCTTTGTTACCCTTTGAGGGAACTCAAATCGCATCGGTTACGACACTATGGGAATGCCTCTAGGCGTAGCAGGTCTGAACGTGAATGAAATCACTCCAATCCTATTGGTTTGTTGCTAGAACGGTAAGGTGTGACGGAATAACCGGAGGAGTATAAAGCACACCTGTACACACTCATCATTAGCTTTTTTCTATTCAGCAGGCGCTCTGTATGTTGTTTGAAGAAAGCTCCAGTCCTATTTCCCTGGCCTATCAGGTGCGCAGGTTGCTTTCACCTGTGGCTGTGAGGGCTCATTCTACCAGAGGCATGGCGGCCTCTCGAGCCTCTCCTTTCCGGGGCCTCTTTGCATGATGTTTGTTTAGCGGCTGGCTGGGCCACTCCGCACACATTCATTTGGTTTTACAGTCTTGACCTTCCTTCGGCACCTGGCACTCGTGCGCTCTCCTCTTAGTTGTGCCACTTTATGCACACTGGGGCAGGCGGGGTTTTCGGCACGGTTTAGTGGGTATCTCGTTCCCATAGTGTCGTAACCGACGCAGTTCGAGTTCCCTCGAAGGGGGTCCAGACTGTAAAACCGGATAAAAGTGTGAGGGAATGAATGCCTGCACGGAACCTTAGGGACATAGCCCGGGCAGGGGTGCAGGATGGCTCTGACCCTCCCCGGGGCAAACTACAGGCATCGAGGAGAAAGGCCATCTTAAGGGTCAGTGCTTGGCCTCAGCCGACTCCAGCGGTTCGAAGGGGGCCTCAGCCAGCGCTTCGAGAACCACTGCCAGGTCCCAAGTGGGAACCATGGAACGAGTCACGGGTCTCATCCTCTAGGCTCCATGGAGGAAGCGCACGACCAGTGGAAGCCTCCCCAGAGGCCCATCCCTCAGAGGGGCGTAGAACGCTGCAATGGCAGCCACATACACCTTGAGTGTGGACGGGGAAAGGCCAGCAGAGAAACGGTCCTGGAGGAACTCCAGTACCATAGTCACCGGGCAGGTAACTGGGTCCACCGCCCGTTCTCTACACCAGGTGGCAAACACATTCCACTTCAGGCCGTACGTCCGTCTCGTGGACGGGCTCTGGAGCTGAGCAGCGTCTCGACTGCTCCCGCCGTCAGGCCCCTCAAGGAACTGGGCCCCCTCAGGGGCCGGACCCACAGTCTCCACAGGGTGGGGCAAGGGTGAAAGACCTTGACCAACGCGTGCAGGCAACAGGTGGGCCCGCATCGTCGTTGAGTCCCACACCACCCATAGGAACGTAGTCCGTTGGGCGGGTGTCAGCACACTCTTCTTCGCGTTGAGCCGCAGCTCCAAACGCTGAAGGTGGGCGAGGACGACATCTCGATGCCGAACCGCTAACTCTCGAGACTGAGCCAAAATGAGCCAGTCGTCGATGCAGTTCAGTATGCTGATGCCCTGGAGCCTCATCGGGGCCAGAGCTGCATCCATGCACTTGGTGAACGTGCGTGGGGAGAGTGCTAGGCCGAATGGAAGAACCCGATACTGGTACACCGCTCCCCCAAAGGTGAACCTCAGGAACTTCCTGTGAAAGGGACGGATGGAGATGTGGAAATATGCGTCTCGCAGATCTATCGTGACAAACCAATCCTCGGATTGGATGTGACTGACGATGGCGGGGATGGTGAGCATCTTGAACCTGAATCTCCTCTGAGATTGGATCAGGGACCGCAGATCTAAAATCGCACGCAACCCTCCGTCCTTTTTGGGAACTATGAAGTACCGGCTGTAGAACCCGGATTCCCTGACTGGCGGGGAAATAAGTTCTATGTCCCCCTTTTCCAGCAGAGAGCGAAATTCTTGGTGGTAGTGGGCCCCCCTACTCGAAACCTCAGGACCCCCTTCCCCGGGCCCGCCGAGACTGAATGATGGTCCTCAGATCCATCTTCAGAGCGCTGCCTCGCGTCCCAGGTTTGTTGAGGGGGACCACAGGAAGCGACGCTTCGCTTCTGGCTCTGGCGGTAGGAGCTAGACAAGGGCTGAGCTCATCTCTCTTCAGCCGTCACCGTCCCCAGACCGGCGGCTTGAGGGATGACACTAGGGTGGAAGAAAGGTAGCTCGCTAATGCCTCTTCAACCCGAGGCATCGCTCCGTAGCCACACTGCTTAATCTCTGTCACATTGCTGTAATCCAGCAGAGGGTTGTCAGCTGTGCAGATAAGGGTTTATTCCATGATTTACACAACTCATTGTGTAAATCAGGAAAGAATGGCAAGGACCGGCACGGGGCGGCGCGCAGTGCCACATAAAACGCTCATTTAGTTTACTGCCGGCCCGCCTTTAGTTCATCATAGCTGGGAGCAGACTGATGACGTCGGCCCGGCTCCCGGAAGTCATCCCCCATGACACTAAGCACGTCTAACTCCTCAGAATCAGACTGTGTGAACCTCTCCGGACTCATACCTCGAGCGGCAGAAGCCGAGAAGCGGGCTCCCGAATGGGGAAGAGGGGAGTCGGAGCCAAGGAACGGGAAAAAGCCTCGGCAGTCCCGATGCCCTCGGAGATGTCGCGCTGGGCCCAAGCCACGGGAGAGCGCATCCAGCCGTCTTCGGAAAAAAGAGCCACACGGGACCTCAGCACCCTCAGGGGCAGGGCCTCGCAATGGCCGCAAGCAGCCCCCTCGAGAGCTGCCTGGGCATGCGGCATCCCCAGACAAGACACACACAGGGCATGGGAAACACACTGCCTGAACTGCTCACCAGCCATCTCCTCTGCCAGACTTCCTTCCAGGTAAGAAATTTCCTCTCGTGGTTGTACTTCTTTCGTAGTCAGAGTGCCTGCGTGCTTATATACGCCTCCAGTTACGCCGTCACACGCTACCGTTCTAGCAACGGCAATAGGATTGGAGTAGTTTCATTCATGATTTCAGCCCTGCCACGCCCAGAGGCGTTCCCGTAGTGTTGTCACCGACGCAGTTCCCTCGAAGGGGAACCAAGCTGCTTGCTGCTCTGTCTCTGGGCTGTTGCTGCGTTGCTGAGGGTAATGATTGAGATGCAGTTTGAATAATGTTTGTGAAAAGGACATGTAGGCCTACATGACCAACCAATGGTGGCGTGCAAGAAGATGGATCCTAAAGAGAAAGGTCAAGGCCCCAACATCAAAAGTAACACAATAAATGCTGACTGTAGAAAGTAAAAGCCGAATCACGGACATTTTGGACGATTTATAAATCCCAGCTGGACAAATTTTTTAGGTCCCAAAAAGAGGATGTATGGTCACCCTATGTTAGCTTTGCAGCAGCAACAGTAGCGACAGTTTGCTAACCCACAACTTAGCTAACGTTAGTTATATTACTTGCTGTGTCTTTATTTACTCTATATCGTGGCATTTGGCATGTTATTGTATTTCTCCAGAATGGCATAGCCCATTTTTAATCGTGGAGTGGAGTTCTGGGGGGAAAAAAAGCAGCCAGTCATTCCTCATTATTTCTCTCCTATTTCCCTCCCTATTCTATTTTGTTTTCTTAAAGTTTAGCTACTTTTGTATATTATTTGTTCTTGAAGTAAAGAAAACTTTAGAAAGTTTTGTAAAGGCCAACTTACCCATTAAGCAATGAGAAAATAGAAACTAAAACCAACATTGTGCCTACAGCAGATCAATGGCTCATAGTAAGCAATTCAAATCTACTCTTTGTTGCCTCTGGTTGCTTTCGTCTCTTGTTTTTGTGGTTGACCTATACCCTTCCTTTCACCGTCCAAGCACCAGGTTTCAAGCGCAAGTCCCAATATACTGCAGAGATGCCTTGCAGACACCCTCTCTCTCCATGCAGGAATTGTCTTCTTTCAAGCAATGGATTTTGAGCATCATAAATTCATAATTTTGCATTCATCCTGGCTGTGAAGCTGCTGCATTGAATTTTGATGTTGGTGATTTATAAAATTCCAAACAAACTTTAGATTACCCGGAATCCATGAGAATATAGATGGGCAAATAAACTGCTGTTTCAAAAAGCTCCAAAGAAAATGTATGTTAAGGTATACTGTACAGTTTATCATTTCTACCAGGTGCTGAGCACTGTCCATAAATTACTTCCACCAGACAACAGTAGAGAAACAGCTTCTATGGTCCATCCTCCATTCTGTTATTGTTGTTGCTGAGGACTGCTGCACTTTGTAGGATCATTTAAATGATAATCATCTTGTCTTCCCTTTCCCAGTTTAAGGATTTCATTTATATTTTCCTGTATACAGAAGTGAATAGTGAATTGTACAAATTAAAATATGTTGTTTTAAAGGGAATAGCCATTCAACAACATTTCCTCATCCTGAAACAGTCACAGTTGGAACCTGAGGTGGTGAGTGGGTTTGCTGATGGGAGAAAATAGTTTCAGAAGAGCTCAGTATCACTCAGAAGCACTTCAGTGGCGACAAAGTGGAAATGAAATGTTACTTGCATATTATCACAATACAGACTCAGGCAAGTGGATGTATATGTCCCCGTACAACACTTTGTTTTCTGACATATTTTTTGGTCTGGCTAAAGGCTGACTACAATATTCCACACTGCAAGGCCAAGCAGAGATGCTGGGCAGCAGGGAGGCCGGGTGTGAGTACTGCGTATTCTGCTGTGCTAGTGTTTGTCAATGATGTATCGTGTGTAGAATGAGGCAGTGGCTTGGGGGTAGATTACTTTACTAAACAAGGCAACGGTCTTAAGGGTGAGTTACTGCCCTGGCTATTGGTTTCTCTTCCAGGGCCCCTTGACAGCAGTAGCGTCTTAATACTGGCTACTGACCAAGGCAGCAGAATCCCTGCCAAATGGCAGCCGCCTCCTACTACAGCAGTGAAGCTTGACATAGAATACTGACAGAGATTGGTTCAGGGACCGCAGATCTAAAATCTGACTGAGATACATCACTGCAAGAGAGGAATCTCAATCTAACGTGAATTCCACAACAGACTTGAACAAGAGCTGGTCCATTTCAGGCTTCAGGATATCAGAAACAGAGCACCTTTTTCTGTAGTGGGAATAACTGACAAAAAAGTGAAATTTAATTTCTGGGAACTACAACTGCTCACTAGCAAGGTGTTCCTAAAGCTTTCAAAACGTATTTGCTGTTGCAGATTAGTAGTACATAGACCAAATCTTTGACATTATTAGCTCAGTGGAACCATGTTTTTGGCCATCTGATAAGTGCAACTCGAAAAGTCACTCTCCTTTAAGCTCTGTTTTTGTCTCCCTTAAGTCCTGGGAAATATTTTAAAAACATATATGGGTCTTTAGCTGCTAGATGTCATCACAAGCTAGGCACTAACTTTGTTTGTCTGCTGTTTGGTGCTGGGCAAGTAGTGTACAGCTGAGATGAGCTAAAAAAGACTTTACTGACTTATCGTGCTATGACATATTATTGTTAAAACACTTAATGCCACTAAACTACAAACAAAAATCTAATCACATCAAAATCTGGATTCAGGAATCTGATTTTACTCACTTGATAAATGCAGAAACAAGTTCACTATAATTCCATCACAAAGTACATGATTTGTATAGCAATTAACAGTTTTTCCTCCCTTTTATATGACTTTATATTATTGTTTATCACACAAGCTTGATGTTGACATTCAGCAATATTCAATTTCTTGCTCTCTCTCAGCTTTTCTCATATTCCTAAATTCCTTGCTTGGCAGACTCACCTCACCCTAATATAAATTTTCTGGATTTATTTGTTTATTTTAGCTTGAAATAATTGGTTCCCATTGCCAAACCTACTCTCCTCTCTTAGACCAGGCATCCATGTGACAGCCTATTCTCCCATAGGTTTGCACATGGCCATGATAAATTAGCTTAATGCCGTGCAAATATTAATCACATTGTCACCACAGCTGAGCAGAGAAGCAGTTTAGTACTGCAGCCGCCACGCAGCCTCATTTATCAAACCCTGGAACTCTCCTCCTATGCTAACCCTCCCTCTTGCTGTCTCCAAAACACAAGCTGTTCCCACCCAGTTTTCCCATTGCCAGAACTCATGTCAACCGTTATTTTAGTAGCACTGTTTGCTTAGGTGTTTTATTGCTGCCTCAAAAACCCATCCAAATCTTCAATTACTTATTGTGTAGTTTGAAATCGCTTAGTGCTGGAGGAATATCTGCAAAGTGAGATTTGATTATTTATAGATTTGTAGTGACTGAAATTTTATCACAGACTGATGAAGATTTGCAAATGTTTTTGCCAATATTGCAGCTAAAATGCTTTCAAAAGTAAGTGGCCGAGAGTAAATGCAAGACAGATATTGTGTTGAGGTTGTTGAGCAAACAGATCTGACAAACAATATCTCCAACATTTCCTGTTGTACTCCAATTCTTGTCTCACAGTGCTTGCATTTGACTTCTCTAAATGAAAACTGGGAAGCAGATTGAGATTTTTGTCACAGTAGCTATCAAAAGTCATTCAGTATTCCTCACCTATCCTTAGTGCCAGTGGGTCATACAACTATGCAGTAGTTCTTTTTGTTATGGATGCCCCAGTTCACCCCTCTGTGCCTGTGAAAGGTAATGCCAACTTGTAAAATATGCTCAAAGATATTCACAAAGTCACCACTCACAAATGATGAATGCAGGAGTGTGAGTGTGGCAGGAATTATTATCACCCAGCACTGCCAGATGAAGATGTGCAAATGGAGTGTTTACGCTTGAATGTAGTACAGACATTTAAATGTAGACCGTGGCAAATTACACTGCACCTCAATCCTCAACCTCAATAAGTGCACTTTTTGAGTTGGATGTATGGAGAGAGAGCTATAGAAACATCAAAAATAGCCATGCCTCCTCGTTTCATCCTAGAGCACCCTAGAGGGCAGGAAAGTAGTGTCCAGCATCGCTCACCTGAAGGATGTTTAAACACCCAGATCAAAATGTAAAAGGCAGACTTGTGTGATTTCTTCTTGAGCGGCTTTCACTGAATTCAAAATACTAACATTTTATTCAGGTTGTAGTTTCATTACTCATTTCAAATGTGTGGGGTCCATTGTTGGGCGTTACAATAATAAGTAGCGTATGGGATTACAATTTGACATTTAGCAACTACATTACAGTTACTAATCTTAATGACAGGTAGTTAACTATCACCAAAAGAGGAGAGATGCAACTCTTGGTAACATACTATAAATCAAGCATAGCGTTCAGGCAGGCAACGTCAAGCTCAGCTCACAATCCGAGCACATCAGATGATAGTAGCCATCTTTTGTTTATTTTCTTTTTCTTACTCTTTTTTTTTCTTGAATTGTCTACCTATAGCTTTACTCATTTCTTATTTTTTATAAATTAAATTATGGTCTTCCAGTCGAGTGTGTTTTCATTTGATTTTAGTTGGTTTTCACAATTTTTAGCAGCCATCATAAGCCAGCCACATCAGCTCAGCTGATTCCTCTCTCAGCATTCAATGGCAAATTCCAAACAAGGCCCCGTATTTAAGCTGCTGTAGCATGCCTGCCTGCCCTTGGTGCTTCCTCTGCAAACAGCTCATAACCCACTGCCACCCCAGCTCCACCTTTTAGGTCGTAACTGATAGGGATGCACGATAATTACGATCCGGTAAAGAATTGGGCATATTTTCATTATCTGAATCATATTGGGAAATTCATTTTGGCCTAGAATTTAGCCGATAAGAATCAAACAATGCTGCTGCTCAACATGCGCTGCTGCTGTTCTAGCGCTCTTGGCATCATGTTGCTGCACGTGGACGCAGTGCAGGCAGCTAGAGCCAAACAAACATGTCGTCAAGGTTCGGATGTTTTTTTACTGTTTCAGAAGAAGACAGCGCTATTGCATGTGGCATCAGTCCTCCTCCTGCTGTCCTCCTTCCATCTCTCTCTGTTGTGATTCACTGAAGGTAACAATATGCCAAATTTGAAGCTATATGGCAAACTAAGCTGAATAGTTAGACTCCAGACAGCTTTCAATTTAGCTTGTTTGTACATTTAGCTAATTGCCAAGCTAGTGTTAGCGCGGTGTGCATTTATAACATAGAGGATGAGAGACTTTGGACAGAGCAGATTAAATAATGCCTTCTACATGTTATGCTTGTTGAACAGATGTATTGATAAAGTATTGTATTTTTACTTGCGAGGTTTTATTACACGTACTTACACTAATGAAGGTTGTTGTCGTCAACTTCAGTAGTTGCTGGCTGCTGTGTTTGCGTGTGCATAAAATGTAATGTGTTTGTGGAGGCTTTAAAGTTGTTTAAAAGGGAACAATAGAGCTGTGTAAAAAATATAAAGTCGTTTGTAATGTAATTAAATGAGTTGCAAGTCTTGTTGCAACTAAACATTTTACTGTAGCCTTCATGAAAGTAGAATTTATCGCAGGGTCAATGTATGAGATTCCATAAGTTTTAGATAGGTGTAGCAACTGATTGTCCAAAATAATATGACTGCTTTAAACAGTATCCACCAAGCAAACACCGCTAATGTAAATTTTAAATAGTAAAGGCTCTCCTCTCTTTTTTCTCCCTCTCTCTTTCCATGCCTTTTTGTAATTATTTTGGCTAGATTTTGGACACAATGTTTTGGCAGTGTGCGCAATATGCCTTTGGCTGTTTATTTAGCTGGGAAATTATTTTGGATTCACCAACCACAACGTGTGGTGGATTAAAACTCCTGTTTCCCATTTAGGTTTTGACCCCCTTTGGCCTTGGGGGTCATTGTAATCACTGGGAACACTTTTCGCCTGTCATTGGACACTACAGAAGCAGGATATTTAAAGCTTTCAATGTGAGGCTAAATAAATACAGGATATGCACTGTTCAGGCTATAGTTCTTACCAATATGCAATGATGTTCTGTACTGTGATGTAGCACACTGACCTTGTACTAAGGCACGTTCAGTGGTAATCTTCACAGTACATTGTAGGCCAAGAATTCAACCTATAGCTTCTTTCCCCTGGGTTGCCACAGGTTTCCTCCTAATTTCGCTTCATTGTAGGAAATCACTGTTGTAGAACAGGGACTTATTCTGTGGCACCGTGGGGAGTGCTTTACCCATTAGTGGGCAGCACAGTGACCTTCAGACAGTCCATTCATTACCCTTTTGTTTCTTGGACTCTGTTCTTAGGAATGGGAGAAGGTGCCAAAATGAACGAAGCTTGCAGATTCAAGTTCATGCTCTGGATGGATGAAAAATTTAGCCTAATAATAATACATGCATGATACAGCAAGTCAATAACCAGTACAGAGGGACATCAGAGCCATGTGTGAGTGTCAGTTAAATAAAAACTCTGGCTTTGTATTGTGTCAAATGGGATACATACCTCATCTTTGAGTACAAAGTTAAAACATACTACTATACTACATACACTCTGGCAATGACTTTGATGGTGATTTGCTGAGTGAACACAAAATGCTTGCAGAGTTTGTCTACACATAACAAACTGGCAATTTAAAAACAGCTCTACAGTGTTTGCACAGTATATGTTGTAGAATATGTTATATGTAGAATTTTGTGCAGTTTTTCTTTGATATGTTTGATGTGTCCGAGTATGGACTAGACCTGTTCTATATGAAAAGTGCAATAAGATAACTTCTGTTATGATTTGACAATATATAAATTAAATTGAACTGAATTAAACTGAATGTACTGTGAAACCCTTTCTTGTAACCAGAACATATTTTTCTACCTTTATTTCAGGTAATTATGACTTCAGCCTGGAGTCAAGAGTTGCACGTACATACACATACAGAGATGTATGTGTACATTTTTAAAGGAACTTCGAGCTCAAGAGTTACATGACAGGAGCACCTTTAACATTTTACCCCTGCTATTATGTCCTTTCTTGACACAAACAGGGCAATGAGAGTAAAATGTAGAAAGACAGTTTAAACTGGAGGAAAGGTTCTACTACATAAAATGAAAAGTAAGAGAATGGCACATTATACCCTAGTTTTAAGGAAACCAAAATATATAAACATAATTAGAATAGTAAGTGAGTATTTATTTTTTTAATCGTATGGTAATTGTATAATTTCTCACCACAAATCCTGGAACCAAGGAATCAAACAGGATACAAACCTATATAAAGATGGACTAACAATAAATATGTGGCATTAGACTTGGGTTTTAATTTAGCTATAGCATTATATTGTCCTATTAAAAAACTGGTTTCAAAGCAGTTATACAGGCATGGTTGTCCATTTGAAAATCTTGAGTTTTTTTTAGTTAATCATTTATTTATATTTTATATGTTAGATTAATTATTAATAAATTCTTATGTAACTTTTAGTATAGTTTTCTGGTTTTTGAAAACTTGAAAAAGTGTCTCTAGATCCCCATAAGTTTTTTAATTTCCGGGTTTCACTGAATGCGGAATAGATGGTAACGGTCAGAAATTATTAGAACCTGATTAGCAACCGTATTTATTTGGCTAATTGGTTTTTAGACCCAAATGCATGGGTGTGGATAAATTGCTCGATAGTGGCCCCTATAATTTTTTTATGTTTCGCCATGAAAAAGTCACTTTACTGCTGCGAAGTGGCCGCCAGAGCTGATGGCGGCTATTCTAGACAATGCTTGTGATTCCACCAGATGCTGCGCAGTGTGTTCCAGAGGCGGCTCTCCGTTCTGCTCCATCATTCCAATTTTGACGGAAGACGTGTCAAGCTGCATAGAGCAGGTGAAACCAGGCAGGAAGTTAGACACAGGTTAGCCTCCGGGCACAGCCCGAAGAAGCAACGTGGCACCCGCCTATCCAACCTATTGGCCCACCTCCCATGGGAAGAACTGCAGGGGTCGGATGCGCTGCCACAGCTAGCAGTTAAGGTCAGGGCCTCAACTAACCAGACCCGGGTAGCAGAGGCTGACTCTGGTGGAATGTCACCTGTGTATGGGAAGGATTGTTGTTAGACTTCTCTGCTAGTCATGGATTATCTATAACAAACACCATGTTCGAGCATAAGGATGTTCATAAGTGTACATGGTACCAGAGCACCCTAGACAGAAGGTCGATTATCGACTGTGATCGTATCGTCTGAACTGAGGACGTATATTTTGGACACTAGGGTGAAGAGAGGGGCAGAACTGTCAACTGATCGCCATATGGTGGTGAGTTGGGTCAGTCTCTGTAAAGACCTGATAAGCCCAAATGGGTAGTGCAGGTGGACTGGGAATATTTGGAAGAAGCCCCTGTCAAAGAGATCTTGAAATCACCTCCGGAGCTTTTCTGGCATCCCTGGGGAGGTTGGGGGACATTGAACCTGAGTGGGCAATGTTTAAAGCTTCCATTGCTGAAGCCACGGTGGGGAGCTGTGGTCTCAAGGTCTTAGGTGCCTCAAAGGGCAGTAACCCTTGGACACGAGTGATCAGGGAAGCCGTCGGACTGAAGAAGGAGGTCTTCCGGGATATGTTATTCCGGAGGACTCCGGAGGCAGTTGCAAGGTACCAACGGGCCTGAATCGGGCGATGGAAAAATGAATGAGCATTTGCTTGCCAAACTTGTGGTGGTCAATTAACGTCATCATTTACTGGCTGCCATCACATTAATTATTACTGTTGGCTGCAAACAGGTTACAGGTTTATTGCTGATCATGTAACGTTACAGTTTTATTTAGTTATAACGTTACACTGGGTTTGAGAGTCTGGGGGATGTGTTGACTTAAAGTAGTTTATAAGTTGTCATTAGTTATGGACGCATTGTACATTACGCTATATGGTTGTGCTTTGTAAGTACAGGTTACAGTTACAGAATTCCTTATAGCTATGCAGTTTTATAAGCAGCCTGGATTGAACACTGCAGGTGATACAACATTCATTATAACCACGAGAGCCTTGAGACTTGTGTAGGGCATTTATGTTGTGGATTTTCCCATAGAGACTGAATAAAAGTCTTACAATAATTTATTTACAGGAATAAAAAATTAGGATGGATTGTAGAAAAGCTTAAAAATCAGTAAATTGAACAATAATAACAAGTTTGGTATGGAAAATAACGGAAACCAAAATAAGATATCAATCAATATTTCCTTAAAGATATTCCTTCTGGGGCAAGGTCGAATTAGATTTAACCTATCTATAGGCCATTACCTTAGTTCCTGGCGGGCCGATGGACCTCTCTCTGACAGCTCAAGAGAACTTCATTTTTTATACCCAAATCAACACACACTCATAGTCCCCAGGCACGAATTTGCACACACACATTTTGTCGGTTTAACAGAAAGCATAAATGGGTTATACTATATTCAAAGCTTACTAAATGTATATGATATTTCACTGGCTTAATTCCAACACTTGACTTGGACTCGAGCTCAGAGACTTGAAACTTCACTTGGAGTCTAGCTCAAAGACTTGTGGGCCTCTCTGGATCAGGGTATAAAGACCTAATGTGTATAGGAGGTCTGTACTGAAAATCACATAGATGTTTTTACTTTGAAAGTCTTGACATAACAAATCTATATTTATGCTGCCATAATGGAAGAGAGCTGGAGGTGAAAAAAAAAAGTGGGTTTGGATCTTTTATTCCCAGGAAACTGTCTAACCTGGTCAATCCAGTGAAAGCTATAATTCTGTATTGATTTCACCTCTTAAATCTACTTCACCCCTGCAGTGGAGATGCAGATGAAAAGAGGTTGAGGCTATTCAGCTATGGACTGTGATGGTGCTGTAAATTAATATGATTGATTTTTATTTACCAAAGGTAAAGGTACCAAATGGGCTAGAAATGAAAAGATGCTCACCTATTGGCACAAGTTCAGAAGCAGTAAGGATTGCTTTTATGTGTCTACTACACGTATGACTGATTTTATGTAAGTGTATGGATTAAGTGTCTTTAATTGATTTGGGTGTTTATATAATGCATGGTGGCACTGCTATTGAAAAGATTTACAGGATTACTATTAAATACTCCTGGCTTTCCAGGCAATTTAAACAAAAAATTAACTCTTATTATATTACCACTTATTAACATACTGATTTACTCTTTCTAAATTAGAAACAGTAGGTTTTAATCTTACCATAATATACACCTTTATTATGAACCAGTAATGTGCCAGCACATGAAAGTATATTAGCTTCTTAAAGTGTTTACTAAATTTGTAACTTTGTAATGAGGTATGTTTCGGTTTATTTTAACAGCTTGTTGAAGAAGTTCCATAATGTTGTGCGCACTGTGTGTTGTTTCCTTCCTAGTCTGTGCTAAACCAATTTGAATACCTTGCCTTGAATAATATAACAATAGTGGGAAAAAGTCTACCAAAATATAGCACCTCTTCCCTTTTGCATTAGATAACTCCTTAAAATCTTTCTGTACAGTTATGCATAATTCAGGTAACGTTTAGTTTAGATATTAACAGCTACTCAATTTACATTTTCCTTTTAACTGGATATTTCACCTTGACAAAAATTTATTATTTATCCAAACAACTGCTAAAGCATTCTGGTAAGTTGTGATTATTAAGAACAACATTTTTTTAAAAGCTTCCTAAGTCATCCTAGATTGCACTTCACAAAATGTTAAATCTAAGATATGTATTAAAAAGAAAACATGGTCTTCTTTTCATTAGATTTTTATCAGTCCGACAACAGAGGGACAAATTACACTCCTATGTATAAAATTAGCTTCTTTCTTTAGCTCTGGGATACCATTGTGGTGTCCGAACAATAATGCTGCGATGATGTGTTGAGAAGAAATCCGCTTGACACTGTTCTTGATCATAAAAGTTTATTACATCAAGGAGTTCAGCATCAATTACAAGCTCTGCAGCAGCTTGGAGAGTGACCCAGCCCGATGACCACTCTGTCTCTCTGTACATCAAACATAGCTTATATAGGACATGTTTAGGTATCTGTTAGATACCATATAAGGGTTTGAGTCTGCAAACTATGGCACCAATCCATATAAGGGCACGGTTCTATAGGATATGTGTAGGCATCTGTTAGACACCATATAAGGGTCTGAGTCTCCACATAACCACTGACCTCTGCTCTCCCCTTAAAAGGTCACTAATCCTCTATCCAGCTGCTACAGTGCTATGTTAAACTGTTATGCGTCAAATGCACATATGTTATACACCACACCATGATCCAAACTATGGTCATAATCCTTTATAGTAACAACAATATAAATGAATAATATAGACTGATAGAGATTGCTGGGGGCAGAACACAACATAATGCAAGAAATTTAAACCTTTGTAACTGGTGAACATAATTAGCTGTGTGTAGCAAGCAAATTACTGAAGACATCAGTTGAGATTTTCCTAAACTTCTGCAATCTTATTAAATTGCAAGCCTATGTAATGTAATTCTGTATTTAAGATAAATGACTTATACACCATACACTTGCTTTGTCAGTATTGTTTTTGCACCACTCACAGAGAAGGGAATTGCTTCTAGTCAGACTTGTGCTTATTTATCGCTACTGGTAAATGGTAAATCTCGATAGATTTCAATCTGCAGTAAGAAGGAACATATACATATACATACACAATAAAGAAACAACTTCCCACATGAGCCTGTCTTTTACATGTCTTTGTGGCAAGATTCTTTAATTGATTTGGAGATAGAAAGATAGATTGCTTGGATTAGGCTCCCTCTCACCACTTCACCTCTCACTTGTGTTTCACCCTCACTCTCCCCACCTCTAGTACTGAACTTTCCACAAGCAAATTGAGTCAGGCCCTCTTAATTAGATTGTTTCTCACTGCATTTCTAATATGTGACTAATTTGAGGAAGACAAAAAGAAAAGGAGATTTGCACCAGAGGTGAATGTGAGGATTTATTAAAGAGGCAGTGAGTGGGTCAGTCAGCAGTTTCTGAATTCAGATTTATAGAAGCTAGCAAGACTGTCTACCAGGCTCAGCTAACCAAATGTATATGAACAAGTGTGTTTTAGCTTTTATAAGAAAACAATATTCCACAAGGACATTACCATTTAGAAAGACTGCAGAAGAATAATTAAACAATGCCAAATAGTCAGAATCTATGGAGAGAAAGAGGTGGTTTCTGTAGGTCACTGGGCAGGTTTTACTTGACTGTGGAAGCTGTGCTTGACCATACTACTTCTTGTAAGTGAAAGTGGTCATTCTAACTTGTGGCAAGACCAAAAATTCAACATCAGACAAGTGTTGCTGCACAATTTGGTGTTGACTACAGCTGTATAGCCCAACAGACAACTGAAATTCTGAAAAAAACATCAGTCTTGTCTTGCCAAAAACAGCCAACAGTTGGATATGAAACCTGCACTTACTTCCCTCAGAAAATGTTTCAAATGTACCTACAATAATATGTTTCAATATATTTGTCATATTCTAGTTCAACAAAAGAGAGTTAATGTTTTACACTTTTTAAGAACAGAATAGATAACCTACAGTGCAGAACTTTTATCTCCACCTTCTGACAGTGATAGTAATTACACAACACTGTTGAAACATTGTTAGGATGTATAGGCTCTTTTAGCGCTCTGCCATACTGAGTTGCTGCTGTCGCTAAGGTTGCTCACCTCTTCAGCTCGGGCAAACCAGTGATTTCTGGTAGGTATAAAGCACATCACTACTTGTGTGGTAGTGTGATAATGTCACCACAGACACCAGATTTAAAAACTCCTGTATACTGCAAATACAGAGAAATTTACCTGGTGTGATAGGCCTAATCAGCATTGTGTGACACATTTGGTAAGGGCTTGAATGTAACGGACTCACAGATTCATTTATATAAAAAAGTCACACACTCTAGCTTTAAATATTTAACAGAATATTTAAATACAATTTCAGCAATATACATCATTGTCAAAATTTGAAAGTCATGAAATGTAATTTGTAAAATTAAAAATGAAAGTAACGTATTCCTATCCTATAACAGATTATTTTTTTTGTATTAATAAATATTAGGTTTACCAAGGGCAAAGAGTTGCCGTGGAGGCACTTCACTCAGCATTTGGGCTGAACCATTTAAAATGTTATTTGTCATCTCCATGTTAAAACATGAAGTCAAAGAGATCCCTAACCGACCAATTAGTATCCATCTCTATGCTCATCAGGGCCAATTAATTATGGAGGCTGGAACCAAAATAACTATACACAGTAGGCCCACTGGAATAGCATGTAATGCAGCCCTAATGCATATAGCGTCCTAATGAACGCTAGCAGTGATGGGGTGAAGGTGGGCTCAGTCAAGGTGAAGGCTCGTTAAGCTCAGGGTTTTGGGTGGAATGACAACCTGCTGATTCAGAGACTCCCCCAAAATAATCAGCTCTATCTCTCTCTAAAAATCAATACAGCACAGACCACACATGCTAATGATTTTCACAACTACTGCTGAACCCGAGTCAAAAATACTGTAAATTCACTCATCCTTACCTGTAAGGCTCCCTATGGATGCAAAATAAGGCAGAAAGACTTACCTTCAGTTTAATTTTCCACACTAAAAGCCTGTTATGGCCCAGAAGTGTTAATTTGATTGATTTCAAAGATTCAAGTCTTGGATCATTGGCTGGGGCTGTATAGCACTGTAAAAGTGTCGTACAGTACATGTATAATGAAATTATCTACTGCAGAGGTCCCTACAAGCAGGGGTGATATGTATTCTTCATTATATGACCAAATATTTTACCACCAAAATGAGAAGAAGATTAGGGTCTTAAATAGAACACTTCAAATTATGCCACTACATTAATAAGACAGTTTTATAATATAGCAGTGTGTTGATTCTGGGGATACTTGGAAAATATTGAGTAAGCATATCCTTCCTACTACTGTCCATATTTAAAAAAAAAAAAAACTTTCTCAGTGAGATGAATGAGCTTGAATAAAACAAAAAAATTTAAAAAGGGTCTTTGAAACTAGCAATCCTGATCTGCCCCTCTCCCATTGTACCAGCCAAAGACAACATATTAAATTTGTTTTCCTACAATATCTGCTCTTGCTGTACAGTTGACACGCATGACAAGTTTACGTTGAACATTTAACCACAACCATATTTCACTACCTAACAGCAGAAAAATCTTATATTAAACAATTTTAACAGGCATATGGGTCATTTTAAAGGGCAATGATGAAAAACCTCATTAGTCATTTAGGTATGGGAAGAGTTTGAAATTGTAATGTTTTGAATCTTGATTTTCACTATCCCATGTGAATCTGATCAAAAAACATCTGTGGGGACAATAATTGTGGCATGCGGTCCCAGCAAAATACTGACATTTAAATAGTTTGAAAAAAACTACTGACTCAACATTGTCAGGACAGTGCACACACTGCAAAGTGAAAGTACAGCAACTCAGGCAGAGTTGTTGCATCATCATTCAGTATATTATACAGATGTATACTTTTCATTTGACTTACTATATATTTATGTTTACAATATTCTCTTCCGTTGCAATACGTCAGCACAAAACAAACCGGAGTAATGCACATGTAAATATCTGCCATATCTTCCTTCTCTGCAAATAGTTGTATTATTTTTCTCTATTCTTTTATTATATATATATATATATATTGCATTTATTTATTCCATATTTATATATTTCTACATTTATTTATGTCAACTGTATGTTTGTCTTTGTGCAGCACCTTATCACCAAAGCAAATTCCTCATATGTGTAAAACACTACTTGGCCATAAAGCTCCTACTGATTCTTCTGAACTAGAGCATTGTGTTCTGGACAGTCGGAGATTACTATGTTGTACCATGAAGTAAATGAAATGTTGTTGTCGTGGCTTGTAACATTACTAAAGTGTTGTTTCCTCCACTGAACATAATTAACTGACTTGAAAGCTCATACCCATGCACTTAAAGTGTTTTCTTTGGGATTTTGTTTTTGCTGTTAGCATATTATAGCATATGGCCAGCATGTTTGATGATCCAACATTCTCGTTCTCCCTCATCTGTCTATAATCCAGCCCTCATATTGCTACTTTACTAAAATAAATGTGAGGGAAGGTATTTTGTGTGGCAGCAGAGGACAGATGTTGCCCAGTGTGAGACTGACAGTTTGCACTATCCAGAGGTAGCACAATTTAGTTGGTGCTGAGTAAGATAGCTCTGAGCTTTGAGTTTTCTCAGGGTTAAAGATGTCTAGGCACTGCTTTATTGTTTAGGCTATGGGAATGGAAAACACATTGTTGACAAGAATCATGTATGTTTATGAGAGAGAGAGAGAGAGAGAGGATATAAGGACCATTCTGACTCCAAATAATCATTCGCCATTATGCACGGGAAATTATGGGACCTCTGAACTTTCAATACATGAATTGGCCACATTCAGCCTTTGCATTCTCTGATGCATTTTCAGTTCAAAGTTCAGAAAAAGCTAGTAAGTGAACATTTATTTGAGATCTTTTGTAACACATACTGGTCCCAAGCTCATAAATGAAGTTTGTAATAGTTCTTTCTAAGCCCGACTTTGTGTTAGCTGCTGTTAGCTGCCATGTGCTACCTAGAAGGTCACTGGCTATTCCAAACCAATGTTTAATCTAAATATTTACTAGTTTGTTTAACAGCTGCAAGTGTTGCATTGAAGTGTAACGTCAATGCAACTCTTCTGTCTTACATTATGAAAAGTAAAAATTTTGATGCATATATCAATTCTCCATCAGGAGAGCCATGTGAGTGTGCCAACAAGCAGGGTGGCATTGGGGACAAATCATTAGTTACCACTGTAGTAATTACTGGTAGGGTATTACATTTATTCATTTAGCTGATGCTTTTATCCAAAGCGACTTACAATTGCTATACATGTCAGAGGTCGCCCGCCTCTGGAGCAACTAGGGGTTAAGTGTCTTGCTCAGGGACACAATGGTGGGTGGGTCATAGTGGGTAATTGAACCCAGGTCTCTCACACCATAGGCAGGTGTCTTATCCACTGGACCATCACCACCCTATTACTGAAATAATTGGTATGACATTGATGTAATAACTACAAATACACAATTACCCACCCAAAAATTTATACAAATCATGCTGCGCAGCGCAATTCTAAATATTGAGCGCTATTTCTACATAGTAGCATACTATAACATGTAATCAATCTGTGTAAATAATGCTGAAGTGGATTATAAATAATATTAGAGAGAAAAATTCCATCAACCGAAAATAAAGCGTAACCATGTCGGGTTTTACCATTACCACAGCAGTTTGAAGGGTTAGAACCTGAGTAGTGATTGGTATTGTCAGTTCTGAGTTTGCTAAATTAGAGGCAGGTTGCTAATTAGATGGAGCTACCTTACGCCCTGTGGAAACAAGCACATTTTTCACAATTGATCAAGGAAGAAATGATCTAATATTCCTGAGATGCTACTTTCTTTAAATTTATAATCAGTGTCCATCCATCCATCGTCAGCCGCTTATCCTGCGTACAGGGTTGCAGGGGGCTGGAGCCAATCCCAGCTGACATCGGGCGAATGGCGGAGTACACCCTGGACAGGTCACCAATCCATCGCAGGGCTATAACAGTGTATGATTTAAAAATACTTAATGCAGTCATCAAATGTATTTTGTAAATGTAAATGTGATCAGCGATATCCTACCTGCAGATATGTAGTTGACAATATCAACAAACTCAGTGCCTCCCACTAACCACTGTGGGGCCACAATCCACATTTTGAATAAGATACACTTCACAATGTATAGCTCTGGAGTTGTACATTCAATATCCATAGAAATGCACCTTCACTTCCATTGTCGGTGGATCACTGGGAAATGCATTATGCATCAAATGTCTACAGATGGAGCACAGGGTCTACAGTGTACACTGTGAAGCAAATTGTGTTAATCTTATGGCTTATTTACTGACAGACTCTCTCTTTGGCCTGTGCTTTGAACTCTTTTTTTTTTTAATGTTTGATAAAACCAGGACACTGCGGACATCAAATGGGAAATATTGCAGAAGCCAGTAATGGGGACTTCTTGATCATTCGGTGAATCCAGGTTTTCACTAAGTGATAAGATGCATTTTAATTGCCATGGATATAATTAAGTTCATGGACAACACATTATGACACCTTTTTTATTACATTTCCAACGCATCTTAAATATGTCAAATATAAAATATTTTTATAGTTTGGAATGTTGATGAATACCAATCAGTTGTGATACCTGTTTGATGTTAATTTATCCTTCCATTTCTAACTGTTAACATATACATTATATAGCATACTACATTCTGTAAATATCTATTAAAGACAGCTTCTGTTTTTATATGTTTTTCAAATACTTACATTAACATATAACTGTACCTGCAATGATTTCAGAAATATAATAGGCATACAGGTTGTGCATGGCATGGCTTTCGATAACAGACTCTCAGGTACTCATGTTTGATGTATCGCAGAGAATAATATATTGTAGCTCACAGAGACTCTGCACATGGGTTATGAACACACAGAATATATGCATTAACATGACAGCCTTTGCAGGTGTAGTGAACCAGGATTCAGTGTCTCTAGATTTAAAATCCTCACTGTGTTATGGTTAAGGCTGAGTGCAGCAACAGGAAAACTTAGGTGGGGACCCAAATGCAGACTTTGCGAGGAGGATGCAGTTCAAAATAAAATTTATTTAAACAAACAAAACAGGCTTACATCCAGGCACAAGGCAAAAGTCCAAACACAGGTAAGTCCAAACACAGGTAAATCCAAACGAACATAATCCAAAGGGTACAGGGAATCCAAGAAACTAGGGAAAAGTGCTCAGGCAGAAACACTCAACAAACGACAAGGACACCACATAGACAAAACTGAACTGAGGGTTTAAATGCACACGCAAACAATCAGGGAGGGAGTACATAGGTGAGACTAATGAGAAACTAATTAGGCACGCAGACAGGCACAGTGAAACAGGGCAGAGTGAAACAGGAAGACGTAGAAACCAGACAGACCATGAAACCAAAACGGAATCAACCAGAATGAAGAATAAACCAAAAACACAAGCAGACAGATGCATAGGCAAAAGTACAAAAACCAGGTAGAGGTTATAAACTGAATATTGAATGAACAAAACTAAAATAAACTAACAGAACAAGAACAAAGCTAGACGAGAACACCAGACACTGACGATAACAAAATAAAACAGGAAGTAAAGCACGCGACAATGCTCAAGGATGGGCAAGTCATAAATAACTAAGGACAAGGAACACAAGAAACAGAGGCAAATAGAAAGACACATGAAACAATGGCAAAACCAGAATCACACAGGGAAAAATACAACTCAAACATTCCCCTCAGCACCTCAGTTGCTCTGGAGATCTAGTTTAATGGGCTACAATCTGAATTCTGGGTCACTTCTTTTCTTCTTTGTCTCCAGGCTTTGATCGAAAACACAGATCACCAGGGGCACCAATCATAGAAGCACCAGGTAAGTATAATGAATCTTGTGTAGATTTCAAAGAAAACACACTGAGTGGGACTCACTTTGTGTATATTCATGTACATGCCAGATACCAGGGTTTGCCAAACATAGGCTGTACTTTGCTGGTCCTTCCAAATGGCTGCCCAGGTACACTATATTGCCAAAAGCTTTGGGTTGCCTGCCTTTATATGCACATGAAGGTTAATGACATCCCATTCTTAATCTGTAAGGTTTCAGTTGGAGAAACGCTACAGTTTTGCAGCTATAACAGTTTAAAACACAAGCTTTGGGAGTGTGTTCATGGGAATGTTTGACCATTCTTCTAGAAGCGCATTTGTGAGGTCAGACACAGATGTTGGATGAAAAGGTCTGGCTTGCAGTCTCTGCTCTAATCTGGTTGAGGTCAGGACTCTGTGCAGGCCAGACAGGCTCTCCACATCAAAGTCATTCATCCATGTCTTTATGGACATTTGAATTCACTGAGCTCCTGAGAGCGACCCGTTCTTTCACAAATGTTTGTAGAAGCAGTCTGCATGCCTAGGTGTTTGGATTTATACACCTGCGGCCATGGAAGTGATTGAAACACCTGAATTCAATGATTTGGAGGTGTGTCCCAAAATTTTTGGCAATACAGTGTATATTGTGACCCAGTTGAAAAACAGCAGAGGTTGATAGAGACAGTTTGACCTGACTTCCTTTGCTACGAATTCTCTAACCTGCACAATAGCAAATATGCGCCATCACCTGCACCTGTTAATTTTAAAAGAAGGACGGTGACTTTGTTTTTTGATAGTATAGTTAATGTAATGATGATAGAATATGATTCAGAGGATCAAAGTATTTTGTGATGACAGGTTAAGAAAAAACAAAGATTCTCCTGCTGGGGCCTTTCATGAGGGTGCATAGTTATTTGTCTGCAAAGGCTGACATTCTGAAATATTTTAACACTGGGCAGCATAAGAATCCTTTTCTGTTGCTTCTGTGAGCTGGAAGCTAGCAGACTATATGCTACATTACACCATAACTATATTGACAGATAGCTGGTCACACAATGTTCTGGGTGGTGGCTTGGTATGAGAAGTCTTGATCCAAACAGACCCATGGATAACCTTCCTGAACCCAACATGCTTAAATTAAGCCTGCCTTGGGTTCTAAATATTCTAGGGGCAGACTACAATTCACAAAGGAAAGAGCACAAATTGAGGTAAATGATTTGCCAGAAGGACAGACTTCATACACATGCCTTTCCTAAAAAAGAAAGACTTGCAGACATAAGAGACCAGCCTACACCATTCAACTTAACGTGTGTGTGAGCAGCAATTCATTAAATGTAATAGAGAAATTATTATGATTGTCAGATCAAGTCATTTGAGTAGCTGGATTAGTTCCCAGTGTGTAACAAAAGTGCAAAGTGTAAGTGCAAATCTCATACTTTGAGAACCTGTCTGGATAGTTTTAGTTTTGAGTTGGAAGAGGTGTGCTTGCGTTCAGACCTTTCAGTATTGAGATGTTGACAGCATGTAGGGCACGGCTTATGACTGAGACAGTGACCCTGAGTGCTCCTCTGCTGTCAGGTCTGCAGCTCTTGCTCCAGGCTGTCTGGAGAGTTTTAATGTACTCTGAAGCTCAACTGTGCACACCAGCTCCAAACATGGTGCACAGGTCACTAATTCATGCTCTTTGCCACTTTTTTTCTTAACCCTGCTATCCTGTCCATTTGTGGTTCTTCACCTGGGACCAAATGTATATTACTGTGCACTCATACCTGCTTTCTTTAGAAAACAGCATGCTCTTTTTTTATTATGTGCAGTGCTTTTAGATCAAAGACACCAGAGGTACTCAAAATAGACTTAATTTTTTAAGGAGCATAAAGTACTTATCTACTTTTTTGTCAGCAAAAAGAATCATCTGCAAGTTAGGTCAACCTGCATCATCTCTATTCACCTTAAAATCAAAATTTTGAAGAGGTAATACTTTACATCACAATGCAGAACACTAGAATAATGCCATTACCTTGGCTAGAAAACAAGGCTTAGTAGTGCTTATAACTGAAATTTCTTGTGACAGCATTTGCTAGGTCAGTGCATTGACTTCCATCACTGGGCAAATTAAAATGTGAGTAGGCAGAGAGAACTTTGTCACCAAATAGATGGAAGGTTTTCCTACCAAATAAGAAGGAAATGCCAGAGTAAAGTGAAAAGTGACATTTAAAAGCAAGAAATCAGAAAATCACTGACCTGAGACATTGGTGCTCATCATCAATTAACTAAAATTACACTTGGGTAATTTATTTTGGGATACTGATTGATATTGTACAACCACTGACATTACAGACTGTGTAAGTTCAAGTGCAGTTGCCCTTAAAAAGAAGCCTCCAACCATGTTGAAAGTTATTTTTACTGTCAAAAGAATGCTGAGCAAAGAGGAGATAATTTTGGATGCTCTCTGGCACGAGTATATATGCACTAGTCTCCTACTAAGTGCGAATGTCTACGGGCAATCTCTCCATCTGGCTGTACCCTGCAAGCCAGACAGTCCCAGTCATGGCCCTGTCCCTCTCTCACCACGCTGCAACCCGAAGACATGCATAGAACAACAACTTGCCTCTTATCCAGCACCCCCAACCGCAGTCTCAGCATCGTCCTCTGTCCTTTGGGTCCTCGGGGCTCTTTGATAGTCTCACAGGCGACATATGTGAGTCTGATTAGCATATGGCTGCGGGGTTACTGCATTCCAGAGCCCACAGCAGGACATGGTAGGGAAGGCTGCAGGGAGGAGTGTATTTGATTCAGAGCAGTCTCTCCCTGAAGCATGGTGGTGACAGAGGACCCTAAAATAGTTATCTATCTGAAGTAGACTTTTTGCTGCTTGCAGTACTGCTGTTTAACAAAAGGGCAGTGTGTATGTTTTGTCAAAATTTTGTTTTATACTGTGTTTAGTTTTACATTGTTGACCTCATTTATTTGAAATATCAAACTCTTCTTATTAGTTATTTTTCATTGACATCTGTGCCAGTTCTAATCTATTGTGCTGAAGGTAGGTGCATCAAAAAAAAGACTGACGAAGGTATACATTAACAAACTACGAAAAGTCAAGTTTAACAAATACCATATGTAATATGATATGTAAAGTGGTATGGGTGATTGCAAATGTTCCAATGGATCAATAATCAGACATGTACAGTAAGAGAACAAATGTCTGCACAGCTTTTGTAAATGTTGGGCTACGCTTAACTCAAGGAACCTAATAATTCATAAATTACTAAAGGAGTTGCTGGGGTTTAATGCATTTTGATTTTGGACTGAGTTATGTGGATATACTTTTATGTTTTTGGTTTGGGTTAGTGAGCAAAATATGTTATTATCTTTGACATGCTGGCCTTCAGACGAAAAAGAGCTCCGTGTTTAAAAAAAATCAAAAGAGGCTGTGTTTTTCAAGCACCATGAGACAATAAAATGTAATCCAAGAAGTCTGGTTTGAGTAACAATCCGTGAGTTTAAAGGCATATCAGACACCTTAACACTGCACAGTGAATAATAATACTATGAGACAGTTTTAACAATTCTGGAAAACAAAAAGTTCTCTGTTGCAACCATAGAAATACATAATTTAAATGACAAAGTAATCTATAAGAAATGTGTGCTTGCACTTACTGACCATTGCAGAACTGTGGTGGATAGAGTCACATTGCCACAATAGTTGTAATGTAACGCGATCATGTAACGAGCATGGATTAGTTCAACCTGCAGTGAATAAAACTATTACCATAACGTTGCAGTAGGGGTTTACCTGAGTTTCCAGTATATTGTGTGAAGCTGTATCCCTGCCTGTCTATAGCCGCTATCACTCTGCCTTTTTTCCGGGAGGACTGCGCTGAATGAAGTTAACGTTACGGAGCCGGTGTTGAGCTGCCTCTGAGATGGGAACGTTGAAGTAACAGAGCCTGAACATGTCTGTGTGAAAAGCCACAGCCTGCATGCTGGTGTTCATGCTTTTATTGCAGGATTTCTATATGAAAGCGGTTGTTTCGGATTATGTTCGCTCATGACTTCAAGCGAGCACGCGTACGAGCACACGGCTGGTAGCAGTCTTAAACCACACTGCTAGTGGCCACTGGAAACTCCATAATGTCCTTTTAAAAGTTTGTGCCAGCCTATATAAGTCCAGTGTGCAGTGTATATGATCTTTAAGCAGATGAAAAGTAGGAGATTTTTGTCCTCTTTACACCCTAGTCTTACAATTCAACATTCAACAGTTTGCTGACAACAATTTTAATTTTGACTTTTTACTTTGATGTGAGAGTTTTAGCAAAGCAAACTACAGAGTTCTCAGGCTTAAGATTCCTCTGCAGATGTACTGTGACATTATACCCAGTTTAGGAAAAAAAACAAACAAAAAAAACTGAACACTTTATCCTGGAGCAAAACTGGAGTAGCTCTTAAAAGAATACTCAAGAGAAGGGCGATAATCTTCTTTTTAATTTTTCTTGGCTGATAAAAAAAACTGTGATGGGCATCAAATCTAATATTTTACTTCTAAAGGCCATAGATTACATCTCCAGACAGGTTTTGCCAGCACTTATCTTTGTCAAATGCCACCTTAGATTCTCGTTAGCAGCCTTCTCTCTCATGGTCTTAACTTCTTAAGCTTGGCAGAAGAAAACTCAAATTCGTTTTGTCAGATGATGTCCCAATACTTACTGAGTTCTAGTAAAAGGTCACAACAACAGCACCAACGCTTCTTTCATGCCATATTCTGTCAGGAATCTGTATACATTCAATGACAGTATTTGAGTCTATTTATGCAGTAACAATTGCAGGGGCTTACAGTGAGGTTAACTTTTACTGTGAATAAGCACAAATATATATGCAACCTCGGTTCTCAACTATGCTGTGTTTGGCAAATAAGTAAGTGCAGAGATGTGGATAAAAAATATGTTTACTATATTAATTATGTTACATAGATACTAAAAAATCTACTCTGTAAATGTATGCAAAAATAGAAACCATCACAATTAATGCTATCAAATTATGACAGTCCGTTCAGGACAAGAGATGAGAGTATAGTGTTTTTGGCATTGTTCTCGGGTATTATATAGATGACAGCAATTTTGCTCATTTACATAGAAAATAGTCATTGGGTTGATTGTGTGGATAATGTTATGTGCTCATTATCAGACAGAAGTGCATCAATGTGTCAATCCTCATTGAATATGTTGCACAAGGTCTTCTATTGCAAAGCTGACATCGTCAAAGCAATGTGCCTTGATCTCTTGGGAGGCTTACAGGACCAGGGCATGATTGTCTCTCTGAATTAATGGCCCTCTGTTCGAGTGAAAACTAGAACAGTAGCATAATTAAAATCCACTCTATATTCCGCAATAGCTCCCTTGCTTTACCAGGTGAGCAGTGCTTTGCCGCCCATTACCCTAGGTGTCTTTGTACTGCTTGGGTGGGTTTCAGTTCAAATCAAATGAAATCAAACTATGTATAAAATGGAATAAATTAGTAAACTGTGATAAGAGGTCAGAAACAGATTAGATTAAAAGAGAATGGCAAATGGCAAAGTCCTCAAACTGTTATATATACCAGGCAACCATCTTTTTGGTTGCTTCTGCACATTGAATTATCTGCTGTTTGTCTAAAGCTTTGGATGTTTGGTTTGAAGTGCTATGGCCATTTGTCTATCAAGTATTTTAGGCAGTACATGTTGTGTACTATGCCTCTGCTTTTGCCCTTTCCCAGTAGTCCATGTTTGCAATGCCAGTTCAATTATTCATTAAAACTTCAGTTAATCATTCAACGTTGTTGTTAGACATCTCATAAAAGCCCAACAACTGACATTCAGCTGTTCAATATTCCAATACTATCAAAGGACATTGCAGCACAGTTTGCCTATCATTTTTATAGACGCTAGCAGCAGTATGGGTGCAACATGTTAGGACTGCGTATCTACTATTTTTATTTTCTGCATCTGATTTGCCTTAAAACATGTGGCTGTATTATCCAAACTATACTTAACTTATTATATTGCATGTTCAGTTGTGTTTCAACTGGACATACCACTAGCATGTGGACACTCGGACAAAGAGAGTTCCTTGAAGCTCAACTCCTTAAAGACCAATGAGCTCTGTTGTGGGGAGAGGTGAATATGTAATGCCCCCACCCACTCTTCAAACCCCTGAGCCTCAAAGGCAAGGCCAGGTAATAGAACAGGTCAAAGCATTTAATTACCTGCGAATAGAGATAGGATGCACTCTATGTCTTTTTGCCAAGATGCTGACACAGTGTGTATAAGAAGCCCCAGCACAGCTTGTTAGTGAAAGATTTAAAGCCCCAATTCATGATTGGTGTACAGAGCTTCTTTTCACTCCAACTGTCAGAGTCCATATGGTTCAGATTTCAATTGCAGCATGTGCAGTAGAGTCCACATGGTCCAAGTTGAGTTACAGACTAGTGTTCGGAAAGAGATTTTAACAGCTGTCTATGAGTCTCTGATTGATTGGATATAACATCCTGTTACATCTTTGCCTCCTTCAAAAGCAACACAAAACTCTTTCAGGTCATCAACCATGAAAATAAAATACTATAACTTGCACTAGACAGTGTTGGTTGGTGTCTGGCCTCTCTCGCCTCTATCCGTTATTTCCAGCTCTCTCAGCAGGTCACAGCAAAGTCCCCATAGCCAAGACAAACACAGGCTCATGATGGATTTCAAACCTCAATTTAGAGTGTATCTGTATCATGAACAGATAAGATATTTGCATGTCAACATTTGTATTTGCACTGCCATTTTTGCTCCGACAATTATTGTCTGATGTGTTCTTACCCAAAGGCTCTCTTTTATTTGTTGTGTAGTAGCAACTGCAAAAGACAGATTCATTTAATGTTTAATAATAATGGTAGAAATGATAATAATAGTAGTAATGATAAATTATGCCATTTTCTGAATTTCAAGTTTTTAGCTAAAATGAATGGTCAGTGCCATGTCAGGACCATGTCTAACTCTACCTTCTTAAAGATCAACATCTGTTCTACACTTACAAGAGTTGTACTGTATTTAATGGGTGGCCCTGATTTAATCAGCAAACCTTATTTTGCAAGGCTGGACTTGCTGCTTGGCAGTGGTCTTTGAGTCAGAGACATAATATTTTTTTGAGCAAATTTTTTTGACTAACTTGCTTTTTTACTTGTTGCACTTTTTTGGGGGCGACCAAAACACACATTATTTAGTCCAATTAATTTTTTTGTGTCAGTACCTGTGGTCACCCTGCTCTGTTCAAACATCAGTAATTCTCCAGGTGGATGCCCTTGCTCCTATGGCTTTTGCACACGTTCCGCCCCTTCTGGCAGAGCGTTAGGTCATTAGAACTAGATGGCAGCGTTGCAGAAAAGACAGCCCCCAAACCGCCACTCTACCTAGATAACAGACCTTCTCTTCTTCCCTCACTCTCATCCTTTCTGTCTCTATCACTCAGACCATCCACTCCCTCCCTTCCACCCTTCCTCTCCAACCTACCGCTATTACACTTCATGTCCTCCTCCCACATCTGTCTCTGACTCTCTTTGTGTCTCTCTGTCACTTTTATTTACTCTCTTGCTCCCTGTCATCACCTGTATGTTTCATTTCTGGATCATGTCCAATACCCACCTTGATGCCCCTGTGGACCAAAGGCTCTCTCTACCATTCCACTAATGACCTTGCTCAGTGTCGCTAGTCGGCGATGGGTTGTGGTCTTGCTGATACCAAAGAAGAGGGCCCAACGGTTCCTAAGGAATAAATAATTAATTTCCTTCTTTTCCTAGCGGGTGAATGAATTATGTCCCCATGGGAAACACAGTAGATAATGATGTAGAACTGACATAATGTGTTATGTGTAGCTCAGATGTTTGATACAAAGGGTAACATTCTCAATGAAGCTTTAAACAGTAATTTGTCACTTAAGGAGTGTAGAAAGAGAGACATGAGAGACATTTATGTTCGAATATTCACAGACATTAAAAATGGGGAACATGCTATACAATGATAAGTGACATGTGGCATACACAATCTCCTGCTGTTTACATATGAATGAGTTATCCATTTGTGACTGAACAAAAAGGATCACTTTATTTATTTGACATTTTGTAGGAACCACCACGTTCATGTCAGAGGGATTCAGCCATTCATCCATTTGCTAAATTGCTCATCATGTTTAGGGTCACAGGGTGGCTCCAGCATACCCCTAAAAATTGAAAGGTAGGCCCTGGATAGGTCACGCGCCAGGGCAAAAAATTTTTAGACAGATCAACATCCACACACATGTTGTTCTGGAGCTTTCTACCATGTTGCACAGTTGTCAGGGTATGATAATAGTGCAGTTGATAAGATACATACATTTGGTGTAGGAGACCCAGGTGCGACCCACTGCGATATATTCACCAATATGACATATATAGCAAAATGTAAAATGTCAACATCAGATTCAGTTTGCTCAATTACCTTGCCTAGTAGATGTTTCTGAGCACCTCCAGGACTAATCCATCCATGAGGGTCATTGTAGACCTTGGACACAGCAGTTGAAAAACCAGTGTCACCACAAGGTCCATTTTAGTAGCTGTTGTGGAACTTTCAAACCTATCAAACGGCCAAATCATCATTATTAGTTAGAGTTTCATGGCAATTGAACAAACTCTGCTCAAATTTTTATTGCTGTTTCCAAGGTCAAGACTGACCTAAATTTAACGATGTAATTTATGGTTGGATTTCATTATATTTTAAGGCTTCTCTGTTATTTGGTCAACCTACAGGAAATGAGAAATCATAAATAAAGTATATGCTAAACATTATCAAGAAATATTAATTTTCATTTTGGCTCCTATTGACCACACAATTCTCTTTACCAGATGGGAGTTGTGACCGTTTGAAATGAGGTATATTTAAATCACTAACATGTTTTCTTGCCACAGTTTAGCACCATCACATGTGGATTTACAAAAGAGGCTTTCTGTCAGAGTTCTAGAAATTGTAACGGTGAATATAAACATTGCAATCCCTAACAAATGCACAGAAACAACACTAAATCCAAATAATGTTCCTTATGACTCTGGTAATGTTACATTCCCATCGAGTTTTTCACCAGGCAAACATCAATTAGATGCAAACCACATTAACCTGTAGAACGAGGAGATGCTTCTTAACTAGATTAATTACAGTTATTTCCTCTTTGCATCATAAAGACCATGCTTCTGATAAATTGCTCATACATTAGAGTTATGTAAAGACCGATAATCATGTCCTGATGTTGATAAATCATTACTCCTTGACTACATGGGTTCTGTGAGGTTTAAATGAAAGTGATTCCTTTGCTGAATGCAATGAAATGCACGTGGCACTACCATCAACAACATCCCATCATAACTAATCCCTGCAGTAAGGAGATTAGAGAACTGGCACTGCACTGTCTTGAGGGTCACACTCCAAAATTGACTTTATTGGCGAAAAAAAACAGAGGTTGTTGATTTGTGGAGTTATTTTCTCTGAGAAACAACTGCAAGGTCAAGTGCTGTCAAAACGTTATGTTAGGCAGTGATATAGCGCACACTGGATCTAGTGTACCAGTATCAAAGGTCTTCTAAATAATGACTGTACCCCTGCACTGATCCATCACCATAATGCTAATCAGGCTTGTCCCCATGGCAAGAGGCAGCTCCAAACCACATCACTTAAAAAGCCTCATTTGAGCCAGCAAGCCATTTAGGCTCTATTCCCCAAGAATTATGGCTTGAATTAGCAATTCTCAGTTCTGCTGGCTTTTAGATGATTTAAAAATCCATGAGGAATGTAACAAAGTTACAGAGATGCTAGGCAGACATTTGTCTTGTTGATACATTTTTGACCAATGTCTGAGGGGCACACATTGCTGGTAATATAGCTAATATCACTGACGTGCATGGGGAACCAGTGTTCCATGCCAGCAGCATGCAAACCATTTATCTCTCTTACGCTGTGCATGGCATCTCTTTTGGGTAAGCAGTAATTTATACCACAGGTGATGACAGGCAGAAAACTACCTCACATGTTTTCAAAGGCGATACGAGAGGGGCTTGTCTAAACGTCCCTGTCCTCCATCTGTCTCCATTGGCCTTTCGATATGCACACTTGAATCTCTTCATCTGAGGCTCTCTGGCACCAGCATCCTGTGGATGGCCCTATAGGCAGACAGGCAGAGAGCACTTCACTTCCTCCCACACTCATCTGCAGATCTGAGTGGTGGGATGTGGCCAGGGGGATGCGCAGTGGGACAGATCATTTAGAAGTAATGCATCACTGGAATATAATCAGTCAGACTCACCGGAAAGCAATTTCACTCAGCTAAGGTGATACTACTCCTTTATAACCAATGCTTTTACAGGCAGATTTGATGTAAATTAGTTTGAAAAAATCTTCAATTTCAAAATAATGATGGATAAGACTACAAAAAATGTATGCTCTATTTTTGTCAAGTGTAACAAGTGTGACCAGTGTTGGGCAATAACGTGTTACTCAGTAACAAGTTACTGTAATATTATTACTTTTCCCAGTAACTAGGAGTGTAACCAATTCCTTTTCTAAAACAGTAATATTAGTACAGTTACTAATCTAGATGAGGCTGCGTTACTGAACGCACAATCCTTGACATGAATGTGCGACTGTGCGGCAGGTCAGCAGCACCGGACTTTGTTGTTCATGTCAGCTGATAACCAAAAACTAAAGGAAGAAAGGAGGAGTCACAGTCCAAGATGCAAAGAGCACTGTCGTCTATTGTAAACTCCAGCAAAATGCCTTCAACCGCGAACATTTCTACATTTAATTTGTTGAAGCATATGTTGAAGCAGCACAGCAACGTGAAGTTTACAGAAAGAAACACGGGCAACTCCTGTCACTGATGCTTGGACTCGTGGAGAGAGCGGCGTTAACGTAACGTTTTGTAACTGCTCTTATAAATAGGGATTTACTTGCTTTATTTTTTTATTTCAGCCAGTGGCGTTAAGAAACATTACATGTTTTGTAAAAACCATATTCCTTGCAGCTGTTTTGAATATGATATTAGTTAATAAAGTCGGGAGAGACTGCTTTGTTTGGGGTTGAAGGGGGTGGTACTGAAGTGTTTCCCATTTGTGGCCACAAGTAAATCATCGATCTCTCTCTCTCTCTCATGAACACCGCTGCACAAACCTGTCCAAAGTTAGAATATAGCTGGGTTGTTGAGATTAGCATTAAAAATATGTTTTGGACAGCCAGTCCTCACCAGAAAAATAGCTGTATAGGTTGATTGCGCAAACAGCTTATTACGACCCATATTTCTGTTTATTGTTACTATTTATTATTGGTACTTTTTCACATACGAGGAATTTGCCTTGGGATATATTGGTGCTTACAGTACACATAACTACTATATATATATATTAGTATATATAAATATATAAAAAGTAAGGAGATCAAAAAATTTACAAGTATACAAAAATTACAATAATACTATAATACAATGCTGACAAGTATGTGAAAAAATTCAGAACATGAGCTTACAGTTGAGTGTTGTTGTAAAGTTAGGCACCAACCGAATTGCCTCAATACCATCGAGTATCAAAAAATGTCTTGTCTTTCGGTACCAAATTTTGATATCTAAAGGTTCGTGTTAACGTCAGTGAGCCAATAACAATGCAGCATGCTTGATGTGCCCAAATCTAAAAGTGACTGTAATTGGCTGTAGTTATGTAAACACTAGTTCACGCCGGTTACGCACAGAGATGTGGTTCATGGATGTAAAAGACATGGAGAAAATCAAAAGTGTGGCTACATTGCAACAGGCTTGATGCAACAGCGCATAATGCAATTGGGGAGGGAGTGGATGTTTAGCTCCCACTCGAGGTCCTGGGAGATGATGGTGCCCAGGACGCTGAAGGAGTCCACAGTGGCGACTGCAGAGTCACCCAGGATGATGGGGGAGAGCGGGGCTGGGCTCTTTCTGAAGTCCACGACCATCTCCACTGTCTTCAGATCGTTGAGCTCCAGACTGTTCTGGCTGCACCAGGTCACCAGATGGTCAATCTCCCACCTGTAGGCAGACTCACCCCCCCAGATTAGCCCAATGAGGGTGGTGTCATCTGCAAAATTCAGGAGCTTGACAAATTGGTGACTGGAGGTGCAGCTGCTTGGTGTACAGGGAGAAGAGCAGAGGGGAAAGAACGCAGCCCTTAGAGGATCCGGTGCTGATGGTCCTGGAGTCAGAGAGATGTTTTTCCAGTTTCACATGTTACTTCCTGTCTGTCAATCAAACCAACTTTATATATTTTTTTTGTATATAGTAGTAGTTTATAATAGTACAAGTCTTAAGTTCAACACACAGCAGCTGTCTTGCACAGCATCACTTTATTTGACACCCATACAACACAGATAAAAGTAGTAGTCAAGGTATAGTCAATGGCGTGGGAAGTGGGGGTGCTGAGGGTGCACCCTGCTTTTTCTATGGGCTGTGGTTTAACTGCAGGCAATTAAAAAGATAATTTTAATTGCCAAGATCATTAAAATATTTATAGCCTACTGAAATATTAAGGGTTTGACTATGAGAAGAGTAGACTGTGCAGGTTTGATTATGTTTGATTTTTTAGTTAATCAAATCAAAACAAGATGTGTATTAACCAATCGCTCCCCCCCCCCCCCCCCCCCAACCCTAATAATAATCTAATGTTCTAATAACCTGGACGTGGATCATAGCCTATCTCTTACCCACATCCATCCTTCATCCTCTCTTTGTAGTTTCTATACATTAGTTCAGTGTTTTTAATTGCTTTGGCTGCTTCAACACTAAGTGTTTGCCAACATTTGCCAACAAAACAAAAAGTATTAATGTAGCACAGCATTTATTATTGCGTCATTATTTAGGCTGACTTTCTCTCAGCACCCCCAGCTGCGACTGACTTCCAGCGCCCCTGGGTACAGTAACAAATGTGCCAATCCGAATCCAGCAAGCAAATGTGATAAAATTGCTTTAGTGGCTTTGATGTGTCAATGCTGGTAAATATGACAGTGGTGTATTGCCAATTTGTGAGCCTAGATGGAGTAACATTGCGTTTTGACATGCCACATACACTGCTGATGTGTGTTGTACCTCACTGTACTTAGAAGATTGGCCCAGCAACGTAAACTTAGTGGACTTGAAAGACATAGTTTTAGAAAAAAAAGGTCAAAATTGATGCAGCAGAAGGAGAGATATCTTGATTTTTAGTCTCCTGTGAGGGTCAAGCGACAAAAACACCGGATCCTACATTTTCCATAACAATTCAACAGTGTTTCTCCCTTCGTCTCTCCCTGTCTGGTAAATGCCCATGTCTTTCAAATTCCACACCTCTAGTTTGAAACGATGTCGCAAGCTGAATGTGAGATAATGGTGATGACATTATACGTTATTTTCTCAGTCTAAAAAGCTCCTTTCAGAGCCACAGAAGACACCATACAACTGTTCTTACATACTGAGAAGTAACTACTCTTAATGACGAGCAAAGCGGTGGAATGCCTTTTTAATTTATCAGTGGTCATGTGATTTCGGTTTGCCTATCTCTCCAAGTTATATGGAGACAAAACAACATCGAATAAATAATTTATACAACAACAAACTGGAAATCCTAAAACTAACAAACTATGACAACAGAGTATTAATCCAGAGCCTCAGGCATGCCTGATGTAGGCCTGCCTGCCTGCAGAAATAGGCTTTGGCTGTGTGGGAGAGAAAACTGGCTCAATTGTCTGAGAGGGTAAGTGCTAAGGCAACACTGTTAGTCATCGATTGCAAGCAATAAGGTGGAGGGTCACATGCTATTTCCTGTGGGAGCCTGTGCGTTCTGTTGTGTTTGGCTGTGTGTGTGGATATGTGTACAAATGGAAATATACGTGAAGGTCTCACACAAAGTATGAAAGGGCTCAATCATCCTTGCTTGTAGAGAGCACCATTGCAGCTGAAATGCTACAGAGCTGTTTTATTTAAAGGTCCAGTGTGTAATATTTCTGAGGCCCTATTGACAGAAATGCAATATAAGATCCATAACTATGTTTTCAGTGGTGTATAAAGACCTTACATAATGAACCATTATGTTTTTATTACCTTAGAATGAGACATTTATATCTACATAACCGCAGGCACCCCCTGCTGTGGAGGCGGAGCGCCTGTGGCGCGCTGTATTTTGTCGTCATGTTTCTACCGTAGCCGTCAACGAACAAACAGCGCTACAGAGCACGTTTCGTCATCACGGCGTTCTTCTTCTGCTTGTGTAATTCCGGTAGTGTAGACACCCGTCACTACATTGAATACGTACAAAGAAGAAAAGGGACTAATATTAATAGTAATATACAGTCTCCAAGTAGTCTTCTGGTTTATTAGAAGTAAGATATGACATTTGGACTACTGAAGGAGCACACAGGTGTTATTTAGCACGAGAGCTGACAGCCAGACGGAGTTGGGACAGACAGCTGACGGCAGAAATCAAGGATTTTGTGGATTTTCCCAGATGGAAGGCTATCACGTTAATGTGGGACAGAAGTTGTCTGTTTTCTGCTGGACAGATAATTAACTTTGTTTGTCAGACTTTAGCGATGCAAATGAAAGCTGTTGTTTGATAGCTTTAGCTAGAAGCTGGCCATAATCACAGAGAGCCATGTTTCCCCTGTCAGTGGTGTGAAATATGGATTAATTTCATGACGCCTACTTATTCTCCAGCCTGTGGTTTGGCTTTGCTGGTTACTTAGCGAGACAATCAGCTGATCAGTAATGTTAATTGGCAATAAAACCATAACGTTAGCTTAGAGCATGGAAGCATCAGCCAGCTAACCCTTTACTGACTGGTAGAAAAACATTTGTTAGCTGCTGTGCTTTGGCATGTGGTGTTATGTTAGTTGGATTAATTTCATGTAGTTTCTCTCTCTCTCCAGCGCTCTGTTTGTGAGAATCAGCTGATCGCTAATTGACAATAAAACAGCGGCTTTCAGCATCGAAGCTCAGATCAGCCAGCGAATTTGCATTAAAAAAACGTTATTGGATATTGCGTCCCACACAAATATGTAATTTGTACTTTCACATGCTAAATTCCCATTAAAACGTTGCACCGTTTTACCACAAGCTGAAATTATGGCTGTCAGTACTACTTTGTGTTTCTGTTTCAAAAGACATTTTGGTAATATTTGCAGATTGCTTATCTAATTAAATAAAGCGAGAGGAGCCTTGATTCTCACCAGCCAATGCCTTTGTAAACTTCATGTATTATGTGGTTTGTAATGGATTGCATTGTGAGACATTTTGGATGAAAGTATCCATCAAATGGGATATGCTGTCAATGACTAGCTCCCAACACTGGAGATCTTTCCAAAGATGTGCAGTTTTCTTAATACCTAAACCTCGCTGTTTCAAACAAAGATTTGCCATTACATTCATATGTTTTTCACACAAACAAAATACAGTTTTAAGTTATGTCAAGCATAAGCACAGACGTCAACAAATTACAATCCTATTTTGTGTTTTTCACATGCACATCAGCAAAAGGACAAAAAAAGAAGAACGTGTTGTTTTTTTTACAGTTTCATTATTCTTTAAATACAAATTTGTTTGAGTGTTGCTTGAGCACCCAGTGTGATTCTCGCTGCTATGTTTACCAAACAACCCAATTTAAAAGCTTTATTGTTTTCATGACCCTGCTGGTCTTTAAGGATGTATAAAATACCAAAAGTATTAAAGCTTACCAAGCATAATGGCAGTTTAACCATCAGGGCAGGTATCTTGCACACAACTGTTCTAGAATGCACGCATCAACAGCAAAGTGCAACAAAACCACAATTGGACAAGGCTTCACCTCCTATTGCGGTTAGCAGGGAAACAAGAACATGGTGATACGACAGGTATCTTTGTTCATCTCAGGGTTGACAACCGAGCTGCCTGCAAATGTGACAGTCAGTCAGTTAACATCCAAATTCAAGTCCACATGCCCTTGCCAGCATGGAACAAAGGGAACATAAAATCATGTTACAGTTAATCTGATGGACAGCATATATGTGACCCAGCATACTGTATTTCTATGATACAAGGGCCTAGGTTTCATTTCAGTATCACAGTAACACTTTTTCTGTACCAATTTCTGCCTTTTCTGCATCAGTTTATGTAAAATGCAATAAAATGCTGTAACCGTTTGAGGCATTCTGTATTGCTTTCAAATTCACCTGTAGATCAACATTTCTCATTTAATACAATCCCTGCTGAGTCATAGGCATGATTTAGTCTTCCCTTCTCTTTTTTGTCTTCTGTGTGGGTAAGTAACCTCGAATGAATTAATTTTAATAAATTTAGAAACGTATGGACTTTAGCTTCTGTGTTTCAGCAAGTTGTCTAATAATTTTCAACATTCTGCTTATTTCCAAATCCCAATTACACATACAGTATCTGTGATCTCTGACATTTTGAAAATAAGGTGTAATATTTTAAGAAAAAAGGGTAAATTTATTTATAATTTTACAAAACAGAGTTGGATAACACAAAGTTGTAGTTTTCTTTATGATAGTCACACAAAGCAAAATTTTATAACAAAAATTATATACAGTAGATGAGTGGCCGGATAACAAGTCATAGCCTGGGGTAAAAGATGCTCTGAAGTCTGGTAGTATGACAGCAGATACTTGTATCTGTATCTGTATCTCTTGCCAGACAACAGCGGGTTGAACAGGCACTGCTGCAGAACCCTCCTGTCCTGGGCAGTGCACATCCCATGCCAGCTTGTGATGTTTCCAGTCAGGAAGTTTGCCTTATTAAGCTTAATTGAGAAATACAGTCTTTTCAGAGATGAGATATGAGAAGACCATCTTAAATTCTCTGCAATGATAATTGCCAGGAACCTAAAACTGATGATGTTGATTTCCTCCTGAAATGAAGTCTCATCGTTGTTTGAAATCCATACCAATGACGGTAGTGTCACCTGCAAACTTCACAACAGAGATCTCTCCATATTGGGGGTTGCAGCCGTGGGTGTATTGCGTGAACATCTTTTTTATTCACAAAAAATTCAAGCTGGCGATTAAGAGTATAGTAAGACATTTCTCTATCATCATTTCTAAAGGAATTTTGTAGGAAAGTATTATGGACAAGCATTGATTACACATTAGATGAGGGAGTGTCTTGCTGAAAATAAAAACACTGCAAAAGTAACTTATTTATATTCTTTTCAGCACTAATATCAACAACAGATAGCAACAACATGGTAACATAACTACTCAAATAGAGGCAAACATAATCAAGTAACTAAAAGATTTAATTAAACTTAATTAAATGCTTTGAGTCTTTGGAGACTGCAGTTTTTGGTTATTTAAAGTTCGGCTTCCTGGGTTATGTCACAAGCGGGTGAGATCAGGAGTATCCCTTTGATGGGGTAATGGAACACAGACCCAGTACAGTTGCCACAGTTACATGTGTGGGGGGGGGCAGTTTTGATAGGCTGTTCAGGGAAATGATAATCGCTGGCTAGTGTCCCTTTGTCAGTCAGTTTAACAGTCAGGCACCGCTTTATCAGCTTTGTAGATCAAAAAGGCGTCAGTTTAATGATCAACTGCCCAGGCTTAGCACTTAAAGAAAGCAACTTTCACCCCCCCTTCCATTGGGGTCTCCCCAGCAGTCCGTTGAAAGTTGATCTCCAACCCCCCCTGCTCCCCTCTGGGAGAGGAAAAGAGGAATTTGGAGTAGCTCCAACTTTATTTAATATAAAATGCAAAAATCCACACCGTTGTTTCACTACAAATTATTCTCGAAATCTCTGATTATTATTTTATTATTTAAAATTTTTTTCTAACAGTGGCCCTAATAGTCCATCGCAGTTGACTAGAATTCACCCATTTGGTTTATGTTATTCTCTTGCTAATTTGAGGCTTACTATTAGCTGTTTGTGTATCAAATACATTGACTAAACACTGACACTACATTTACATTATTAGTTTATTGGCCAAACAGATGAAATAAACAAATACCCGTTTGATTGATTTTCCCTCCCTGACGTGTGCAAAAAGAATATTGCGTAAGATCATTTGAAGTGCACACAAAAGAAACATAATTTAGAGTGCTAAGCAATTTATTCTCATAAATAAGGTGAACAGTAGGACAAATTGCATTTAAATTGATGCCGTTTTCGTTGCCTCAGTCGAGCAAAACCGAGTACATGGTTTCATATATTGTTATCAGATGTTTGTTGCCTTATGGTATTTGAGCCAAACGCTGTGTCAGCGTGTGGAGCTGCTTGTAAAAACACAGTATGGAAGAAATAGAACACTATTTTATTAAGTAGATCTTTTCAGTCTACCGCTTATGTCACATAAAACAAGTCATATTTTTTTGTAACTCATTGGCAGCCTACTTAAGAGACTGGCCTGGTTGTGTAGACTAAATAAATGTTTAAACATAAGTGGAATGTATTTGGTTTACACTCTTTTCAAACGAGGAAATCCAAATTATGTACCTGGGTCATCTAGTGCATCTTGCATATACCTCTCCACCTCCATCACTACTCAGGATTCCTGCAGAGTGGTTATAAAGGGGTGGAGCACTGGTACCCCGTTTCCTCAGGTGCACAAGCGTTGCATGTGCATTTTACCCACCAAACAACATGCTTCTGCCTCACCAAAATGAACGTCAGTGTTTCTGTGAGAATTTGTTTTCCTTTTCTTTACTCAGTCAGTACTTCTTAGTATTAATGAGGGGCGTTTAAACTGTCAGGCAAGGTGCTCACTCACGCAACCTTTAGGAGTCTTTTCTACGTACAGTTTTATAAATGAGGCTGATCTATTGAGTTCCATATGTATATAAAAGATGTTGCATGGCAAATATTGCATAAACTAAAGAAATTTCACTTAATTCTTCAGAATGCAAATAAACAACTACATACCAATTTATCAGAGCACAAGCAGTGAGCTGGAAAAGCCATGGATGAGTGATTTGAATTAGGTATGTGGGGCTATGTCTCCTTTTGTAATTAATTGGATGACAGACTAATGAGAATGATGTGTAACTATTGTGTTACTCTCTGGAGTTGTAGTACTGAGCTTTTCTTGTATTCCCAGTTTTAACGTCCAGTCCGTAATTGGCTTTTCTTTTAAGTAGCGCACACATGATTGGACCCCCAAGGGCAAACCACCCTGCAGTTAAACCTACATCATGATCTCTTTACTTCTGTATAGCACAGTCTGTGGAGGAATTCCCACTCCTATATACTGTACAATAGATGCATATTTATGGGCTAAAGCTATAGATATATTCTTCACATTCAGTGTTCCAGTAACTATGGCAACAAGACATTTGCTGCTTGCTTTTATAAAATGGTATCCAATTTTTAGTCTAATGAAATTCTATTTTCTACATTATTCCAACATCACAGTGCCTATCAGTGCTTGAAGGTGTGGATGAATTTGAAGACCTATTGAACTGCTGTCTTGGCCATGAGTCTTTCATTTTCTGCAGGATTTTGTGCACACTTGATGCACACTACCATTACATAATACCTCAACAGGCACGTGCCAGATGACTCATTATGTGCACAAAATGAGTCATCTGCATATCTCTAATTAATGTACAGAGCAATTTTAAATACACATTTGTGCCAATTCAGGCTGAGATAAAGTACAGTTACTATACATAAAGGAAGCATAATGATTGGCTGGATGGCAAAGGAGAAACAGCACACACCCACCATAGAAGTACAATGCCTGGCAGCGCTTGGCCTCACTGACCACCATTGACAGCATTTATGAGTCTGTGAGGGATCGCTACCTTTCTTTAAGCACTAGGGACTCTTTTTTGTTGGTGCCCCTGTTGTGTCACCGTGTCCTTCTGTCTCCAGGCCAAAGTAAGCAGGAACAATTAATTTGCCATGTCTAATGTGTTCTTGGTGTCATGTTATAATTAAAGGCACTTTTTGGTCATATAATTGTACTTTCAAAAGAATAAATAGTAAAGCAGTACAAAAAAGGGCACCTTAATATCATGGTATAATCATAGAAGATATATTGGGTTACACTGTAAATATTGAGATTTATAAGCCCAAATAAACTCAATTAATTGGTTAATTAAATAAGAGGTATATGTATTTGTAAGTGGTACATTGTGATTGACTATGTACTGAGGGGAAATTGTCAACAGCTGTATATACAGTTTTACATAAATGACTTTTAAGAGTCTCATTTTAAAATTTTTGTCTGTACACTGTTAAATGTTTAGCAATCATACATATAAATACTTTATCTTACATAAATAAAAAATCAGCTCAGTCAAGGACAAAAACTAAATATTTAACAATTTCACAAAGAAAAAGTTCTAAAATTATAATAACAGTTATCTTTAAAAGCTACAGTATCTTGTCTGAAAGTAGGGGAACTCCAAAAGATGATAACAGTCTTAATAAACAAATATTATCTGGTGCCTGATCTAGAATGATTAGAGTGCCCTGTGAGTAGCTACATACATTTCAGTGGCTCAGTGGAAAATGCAGGATAGTGCACCTTTTAACAAGAACTCATCTATCATGGTCATGTGCTGACAGTACATGCCTGCTCTCCTCTGTTTGACAAATCTTGTAGAATTTCATCAATCATAGGTTTACACATGTCCTTAGACAACAAACAGTGTTGCTGATTTCAATTTCTGATTAACTACCATTTGTGCTGCAGATAAATGTGTAACAAGGAACTGCTGTTTAGGTATACATTTGATTTTACAAACCTGTGAAAAAGTGATAGCTGTAAGAGCTTCATGAAAAAATATTAAACTCCAATATATCTACCAGGAATGCACTAAGGATGATTGATTATGAGTAATGATTGTGTAATTTAAGTTACATAAATGGTTATTACCAATAAGTTTTGTATTGTACCTTGCAGAAATGAAGTGTCATAGTGCCATTTTGCAAATGGGTAAACGTAATTATTGCTTTATTTCTTAACACTGCAGCAGAAAGTCTCTGACTTATTCCCTCCAACAGAAAATACATTATGATTAGAGAAAATGCACAGTTAATATTCACTTGTACTACTCAAAGTAGCTGTTAAAGCTACTGCTGTGAGTTATCATATTGAATTCAGATCAACAAAAATTTGCTTTACTATTTCGCATGTGGAAATATAAATCAAGGGAATTGGCATATTTAAGAAGGATTTTAAACCTTCACTATTAAGTCATACAGAGAAGGTCTATACCTCCATATTAGGTGTTAGAGGTGTTCATAATTTGTCTTTACACTGAATATATTAGTATACAGTGTATATCTCATCTCCGGGATGAACGTTTGACAAATTGGCTGGACTTTAGCTGCCAACAGTGCTAAGATCAGCCAATTATTTCAGCAGCCGGAAATGATGACAAGACAAAAATGTAAGTGAACAATCTGTTCCTCCGGCTGATTCTGAAGCTACCTACTGAGAGCAACTAAGTGCCACAGTCCACCTCATGTCCTAAAATATGAATGGTGAATTCCTTCTTCCTTTACACATTTTCACGTGATGTTTAAAATTTAATTTGCTTCCATCACCTTTTTAACAACCTTTTAATTTATGTTTTTAATTGCAGTTGTTCAAAATAATTTTTTTTACCATTTCATTAGCTTGCTGTTTGTATGTTTTGTCCTATATAGCCTACCCTAGGACTTAGTTAGGTCCATTGCCTTTTTAATATCCTTTTTTACATTTATGTTTGTAGTATGATTGATTATTAATTGATTGATTTGTCACTCGTAAAGTAATAACTATCCAATAACAATTTAGGGACAAAAAATTATTCTTTTTCTGTTTTTTGAATGTCACATGTTCATTTACAGTTGTCCAAAGATAAGAAAAATTTAATTGAAATTACAAGTTACATGGTGGTTAAACTGTTCTAATTTAAAGGTGAAACACAATGAGAGTTTTTATCTTAGATACTTGATTGCCAGACATTCGACCTATGTTTGATTGTTTCACATTGCATTATACTGATTTTATATATATTTAAATACATTCACTCACACATAAGCATACATAACATATAAACAACACCACAGTAAGAACTACTGTATGGCATATTTGAAAATCAATAAAGGACAAAAATCTCTTTCACATTTTCCCCCCTTTTCAAGATTTCTCCCTACTCTGTTCTTACACCGGTGCAACAACATGGAGTTGCTCATATAACACGGACATAATACCTCACTTGCTTCCCACTAGCAAACACTGCCAATCTGATGAATAAGTGCAATCAAGAGCGCAAGGATAAAACAAGGAACAGAACCCGGTAAAACCCGTGCCTTTCAGACCCAACCTGAATGAGCCTACCTAAGTTCCGCTAAATAGACCCAACACCGTTCAGAGACTCAGGCTCTTTTCTGGGAAGGCTTTCCCAACAAAAAAATAAAATAGTAATAATCTGACAACGGCCGTAGACAAACACAGAATATGGCACAGCAGCTCACCAGCAAAAAATATAACTTCTTCTAGCCAGTAAGCCACAGGTTTAGTCGCCATGCACACATTGCAGTCAACTACTACAATGTAATCTCAAAATAATAGATGATCTCCCTTACCAGTTAGTAAAGTAATTTAGCCTTTTACCAAAATCAGCCAGATAAACAGGGCTGGTAAACTCAAAACATCTTTCCCAGCTGAGCTTGGCAGTAGTCCAAACTGTTATAATCCAAAACACAACAGGCATGATTGCAATGCTCTTTAAGATCAGGTGTTGTGGAGGATCACATGTTGTTGGGACCCATCCAGTTTGGGTCAGATTGCTAATCTAATCTAATCTTCTAATCTTATCTAAACTGTCATGGCTCAAGTATGTGACAGTAAGTACCCTCAATAATGTAATTTTAAAAAGATGTTACATATATGTATGTGTTAAATAACAACAGTATGTTTTTATGGCTCTGGACAGAAATGCTCTTGCCATATAATTTGGGAAACATTTCTATGAATTTTCATTAATTATTTCTACATTCTGTTTAACAAGTGACTAATATACAAACATCTCTCATTAAATCTAAAAACTATCATTGATGATAGTTTAATGATAACAATGATAATGATAATGATGAACAATATTGATATGTTGGATTTTGTCAAATGTTACGTAGTTCATCCATACTATTGAAAAAGTTTCAAAATCTTAGTGACTGATATCTAAAATTCAGCAGATAAAACCAAAATTATCTTTTTGTTATTAGGATTTGAACTGACTCTTTCAAGGTGATGAGCATGTACAACAAAGAATGCTCTATGTAAAAACCATGACAAAGAAAGAATCACTCAAGTACTTTTTGTGAAGTATAAGAGAAATCCTTTTATTACATTTGATTTCTATTCAGCTTTAGGTTTGTCCAGGTGTTTCAAATGTGTTATTAACCAGGTGTATTTTAAAATGTTTATACCAAATTGTCATGATTTACTAAGCTTGTTTTCTTCCAAGGAAGACATGTGGTAAATGACACTTGTTCCTTCAGTAATCAGTGCAAAGCTAAAAATAAAAGTTTTTTGTTGTTGTTTTTTTAAGCAAATCAGGGGAAAGAAATAGCTCCCAGGCTAACCTTCATCATGCTGTGAAACTAATCCAACTGAACTCTATCAAAAGCCACCATCTCTCACCAGAAGGACATATGAAATTATCCATTCTATATATTATGAATTTAATTGAAGTTTCTAACTACTACACAGAACTATTTCTGTAAAAGACCAAATGCAGACTCTTCACAATTTCAAAACAATGGTGAATGAAAGTATGATCCTGAGCAATGAAATTTAAATTACACACAAGCTCTTGGAGAGCTTTGCTTCTTTTGTTTGTGATTCGATTAAGTTTGCATGTGAAATAAGCCAGCAGAGATAGATTGCTGAGCCTGCGGCAAGAACACAAACATACCTGAAATGATGATGTAGGTTTTTCTGTGTTGTTAGGATCTACTGTGTAAAAGGTCTTTTCAAATAAGAGACTTTTCTCATGACATAATTTTTATATAATATACTGTATAACAATAATTAATGATCAACTGATTTGGTTTTTCAGTTTTCTGTCCTTTGCTAAAAACAGCAGCAGTCGCCATCTTGGTCACTCTGCCTTCAGATAAAGTAAATTTATATTTTTCAGAGAGACATTTAGCGATTATAGTCTGTTAATATTAAAAATTGGGTTTGTCCCAGAATGCTGTACAATAATTGGGGCAGATTATGATTAGCAAATTATGGACTGTGCCTTTAAGTTTGCATTTCAAAATGGAGCAGTCCTATCCAGAAAGTCTCCTTCAGCAGGAGGGGGGGATTCATTTGAGGCAAACCTTTTACTGACACACTTGGTATTTCTCATCTCATTATTGGGGCTGATTATAATTCATAGGCTATATTAAATGTCAGAGAAAGGCCAGGGTTTGTTATGCAAATGTTAAGCATAGAATGTGTTATTTTATTGAGATTTAGTTTTTTTTCACTACATTTGGTCAGAAAAAAGACAGAAAGCAAATGCCAATAAGAATTTAATAGTTTGTTGAAAACACAAAGTGTTGACATGGAATAATCCAAATGAACTAAACACAATGCAAGATATATTTTTCTTTCTTATGAGTCAAGTAGTGCCCCTAAAATACAAATTTAAAACACCTTTATCTCACAGCCTTGATGTATAGTAGATCAAAGCAGGGAGAGAAAATTGTGAGTGCTGCCTCTATTGGTCAGCGGCAGCAGCAGGGAGAGTGTAGGCAGCTGCCGTTCTCAATAAACATGCATTGCTCTTTGCCGCTGCATTCTGAGTTTAGGATGGTTCAACCTTTTCAGCCTTTTGAGCATGGCTAGCTGTGTGACCCACAGAAACCACAGCGAGGAAAAAGAGTGTATTTTATTGCTTTCTCAGTTGTCACAGCCAGTGCTGTGAATTTGGGTTTTTATATCTCTGTTGTTTCCCATCCCTTTTTGTTGGTCTCTCTGTATGTGTGTGATGGGCGTGGCTTCACTTTGGGCACCTGGTGGAACTACACACATGCTACGATTCAACACATCTACTGCCTGGTTAAATACTGGTTTCCCGTGACTCATTGCCAGTTTGTTCCTAATGTCATGTGGTAGTGGTGGAGTTTTTTCCTGAATTCTATTTTTGTGATTATCTCTTCAGCTCTGAGTAATTTTTGTGGTCTCTTCCTGTGCCTCAGAACTCCTGTGCTTCTACCTGCTTCATTACATTCATTACCAACCACCACATCCAATTCCTACCCGATGACGCCATCTCAAGCCAGCCTGCCTCTTGCCCACCAGCCACCACTTCATCTGTATGTTTGCTAATGAAAACTGTTAACATTTACATTGCCTGTTAGTGTTCTATTGTCTACTCTTGGGTCCACCAACACGAAACATAACATCACTGTCCTGAACTGTCCACCTCTTCAGAAGAAAAGAACTGATGGGACAGTTATTGTTTGATACTAGTTAGCAAAACTTGCTATATTAATCATGTCATTTTGCGGACATGGTTGGATTTTGTTGATTTAATAATAATAATAATAATGCATTTTATTTAATGCCGCCTTTCATAACACCCAAGGTCACCTCACAGACAATATACAGATCACTGCATAAAACAATACACACAGTGAACAAGCCGCATACAGATAAAATGCATTAAAAACTCAGTACAACATGTTATAAAAAAGCTTGTATAAAAAGATGTGTCTTAAGACGCGTTTTAAAAGTCAACAAGCAGTCGCTATTGCGAACATCAAGGGGAAGCGAGTTCCATAGGCGGGGGACAGCATAACTAAAGATCTGGCACCCATGGTATTTAGTCGAATCCGAGGTACCACAAGAGAAATTGAAGATGAAGATCTGAGAGCACATGGATAAGTTGTGTAAGGTATTGGGATGCAAGATTATGAAGTGCCATATAAGTAAGTAGCAGGATCTTAAATTCAACTCTATACTTTACTGGAAGCCAGTGCAATCGCTGAAGAACTGGAGAAATATGCTCAGTATAAGGAGTTCTAGAAAGGTGCAGAATTCTGAACTAATTGAAGCTTATGTAGCAATTTGGAGGGAACACCTGTGAAAAGAACATTACAGTTGTCTATACGTGAAGTGACGAGTGCATGAATAAGAACTGCAGTATTATTATTTGAAAGAAAGGGGCGGAGACGGTTAATATTACGTAAGTGGAAGTATGCGATCCGCGTGATATTATTAATTTGAGCTTCAAAGGATAGTGTGCTATCCATGATGACACCCAAACTTTTAACCTGTGAAGAAGGATAGATTACAGTATTGTCAATGTACAAAGAAAGACAATTAGATCTAGACAAAACAGATCGAGTGCCAGTAAGCAAAGCCTCAGTTTTGTTGCCATTTACCTTCAAGAAGTTAGCGGAAAGCCAATCTTTAATTTCAGCTAAACAGCTGGACAAAGATGGTGGTGGGAAAGAACCAGTGGGTTTGGCAGACAAGTAGAGTTGGGTGTCATCCGCATAACAGTGGAAATGAATCCCATATCTCCTCAAAATATAACCAAGAGGGAGCATGTAAATAATGAAAAGAAGCGGGCCCAAGACAGAATCCTGGGGAACACCAGTAGTGACTATGGATGTTCTTGATCCTTTTAATTGGATATGCTGACTGCATCCAGATAGATATGACCTAAACTAAGACAGAGCCGTGCCAGTAATACTAATAGAAGCTAATCTGTCAAGAAGTATCTTATGTGAGACAGTATCAAAAGCAGCGCTCAAGTCTAGAAGGACAAGTATGGATAAAAGCCCAGAGTCAGCTGCCAACAGTAGATCATTGGTTATTCTGACAAGAGCAGTCTCAGTGCTATGGTGGGGACGAAAGCCAGATTGAAATTGTTCATACAAATTATTATTAGAAAGATGTTCATGAATTTGAACTGCAATACACTTTTCCATTACCTTAGAGATAAATGGTAAATTTGAAATTGGACGAAAATTATCAAAATTAAATGGATCACCCCCTAGTTTCTTAAGAATGGGAGTAATAATAGCAGATTTAAGAGATGAAGATACAGAACCAGACACAAGTGAAGCATGAACAATTTTAGTAATCAATGGCGACAGGGCTGGTAAACAAGCTTTCACTAGAGGAGTAGGTAGAGGGTCTAACTGACAAGTCGAAGATTTAGATTTACCTATCAGACCCGTTATCTATGAAGTAGTTGGTAGTGTAAAGTTAGAGAAAAAAGAGTGGGGAGGTGTGTAAGTGATAGATTGACAGGAGTCATTGTGAAGAGTACCAGTAAGTATGCCTAATTGCTGATGGACATTTTCAACCTTAGATGCAAAAAAAGTCAAAAAATGATCACATAAGTCAGTGGAATACATATCAGATGGCAGAGAATCAGGTGGTTGCAGAATATTGTTGTTGTTAGCAAGAGTAGGCACATAAATGTTCTTTATATTCCGAAATGTGATCGAACGACACAGGTTTACCTTAAAAACTGCCAATTTGGCACAAAAGGACACCAGCGGGTGATCTGATATGGACAGATCAGAGACAGTACAATTATAAGGTGTTATACCAGAACAGCAAACGAGATCCAGAGTATGCCCCTTAGTATGAGTGGGCAATGTGTTAAATTGTTGCATACCAAAGCAATCCAAACATGATAAAAATTAACATGTAAATGCATTACTGACATTGTCTATATGAATGTTAAAATCACCCAGAATGATTACATTTGGAGACATGGAAGATAGATAAGTCAAAAGTTCAGATAGTTCAGTTAAGAAGACATTATTGCTCTTGGGAGTACGGTAAATAGTTGTGAGGATGGTAGGAATTGCACCATTGATTTTTAAAGCAGTTGTTTCAAAAGAAGAATATATAGACAAAGTTAACTGACATACTTTCAATTTCTCTTTATAAAGTATTGCTAGCCCCCCTCCCCGTTCCGTATCACGGGATTTACAAACATAACTATATCCTGGGGGAACAGACTGGTTTAGATGAAAAAAGTCGTCTGGTTTCTGCCATGTCTCAGACAGAGAAGTCACACTTACAGTCAAACAGTAGATCGTATATTAAATAATCCAAAGGAAAAATTGTTTTTACCAGAATTGTTGCCAACCGATCTGGCCAGGTAGGTTAATACACTGTGATCGACAGTCCGTGAGAGCCTCTTTGGTGAGCGTGGTTTAGATGACCAAAAGGACCATATTTGACATGAGCCATCAATGTTATAACTCCGCAGAGACCCGCGATGTATATATTTCCGACGTGGTATGTACACAATATCCGAGGGAAGATATGGAGCTGACGGAGGATTTAAAAGGACGCAAACAGAGCTGAGTAAGTTCCGCCGCCGAATACTGGAGCATCGACCATGCCACAGAATGGTGTATAGCAGAAAGAACGACCCAGATGTCGTTCATCCGCACCAGTAGCTCAGTGATCTTCATAGCTGATCCAAGTGCCAGAGGTACCACGAAGAACAGTCAGTAACCAGCAGGCAAACCGGATTTGGTAATCAGTGTTTGCATTTTGTGCTTCTACTATGATTGAGTAGGCTACTTAGTTAAATGATTTCTTTTTGTGTGCGTTGTAACCGTGTTTATTGTTGTTTCACGATCGTGTTGTTTCATGATCGGGAGTCTCCACAGGGATTATTTTGAAAATGAACCTGCTCTATTCTCTGTGGAGAGCCGCTTGTGAGTCTGGTGGACACAAGCATTGACTATAATGGCCGCGATTAGCTCCAGCAACCTCGCCGCAGCTGTAACAAGCCAGCGTCAGTGGATTTTAGGGGTAAAAGTAATCATCTGGATGAGCAGGAGGGTTGTGTGTTTCTTTAGCCTTTCCAAAACCCAAAACAGAAAAGTAAAAGTAAATAATTAAATTGTGTGTTTATCTGCTCTAATATTTGCTGCTAATTATTATATTAGCGAGTAACTAACTTAGTGCCTAAAGTGTACACAGGTTTCAAGTTCATAAGATTGATTATCTGAGAAAGCGGTACTTTTACCAAAAACATTGGTTATTCCTCATTGTATCTTGTTACATTAAAAATTAAAAATATTGTTTGAATATTTTTGCAATATAAATTGGTCAAATAAAGGGGATTGCTATTGAAGCATGTATTATGTGATACAGCAACAATTGTACTATTTGGTATTTCTCTACTCTTTAATTTGTGGAGGTATAGTGCAGTTCATTGGATGTACATTGGAAGTTCTAAATAATTAAGCTTGTAAAAATTAGAGCAGTAGCGATGAGCAATCTGCTGCTGATCTGATGCTTGATTAAAAGCAAGGTTGAGAGCTAATTCATCAGCCTTTAAATCCAATGGCAGGCTCATTACCCTTAAGGAGGTGGAGAGAAGTCACAGAGGTTTACAAGAATTGTTTGGCTTCCTAGGGGAGGTGGCAAAGAAAGATAATACCCTATTGGTTTTTTTCCTTGCACTTTCTCTGCATCATTATGCAAGATTAATAGAGCCCTGATGAACAATGAGGGCTTTGGTGGATTTCCATTCAGTATAGTGACTGTAACGGCCTTATTTTTGCTGTTATACAACCAGCTGCCTCATATAATGGCAGAGGTGGGGACAAACAGCAAAATAAAGCTCATGGACAAATTTTACGATTTCATCACAGTGTAATTTAGCTTTGACCATGGCTGTAAAGGCCTGTTAAATAAATGGGAAGCCTGCAAGTCGCATCTGGCACATTAAAGCTGACCCCCACTTAGTTCTGCTCTGGAGTGATGCATATTTTGAATAATGCAGAAGAGTTAAATTACTTCTCTTTCCTTTGAATTTTATTTCTGTCAGATATGATATTGATTTGCTCAATTGTGAGCAAGTATATATTTTTTATTTATTTACACTGATCACTTTAAACTTCATAGACGAACCATTCTAAAAATGTACATGCTTAAATGGTGTTACTGTTTGTAAGCTCCAACGTTTCCAATTGCCACAAAGTTAAAGAAAATTGTTTGTACATAGAAAACTAACTGATCAGACATTCCATACTTGTGACATAATTTATCTAACATGCCTAACATTATCTACTTGCAATTTGATTCTTCATAACAATGATGCCACATAACACTAATATTACAGCTGTCTTATCTTTAAATTACTCTCAGATTTGTGATGATGATGATGATGATGATGGCAATTAGCAAACAGAGCAGATGCTGAAATGTGCACGTGATCCCCAATTTTAAAAGCATTATCAAACTCAGGCTCCACCAGACGTTAGCTCGTCCTTGCTGATATGTTCATTTAAACCAGAGAGGAGCTTAATCAACACAAAATCTTCCATGAATCCACTCAAAAAGCTTAAGGGATCCAGAATACAATGAGGTGGGTTATTTAAGAGGACCTGCCATGCACATTTTCATCAATAAATAAGCCATAAATAAATGAGACCAGAGTGAGACTGAGCATAAACATAGCCACAGGTGAAGCTGTCAAAATGGCATGTATTTGAGTTTGTATACTGTGGATGAAATTATACTGCCCTACACTCCAAAAATATTCAACCAAATGAGAGGCAGGATTCTCCAAATGTCTCTCAAAATCCAAATAATGGTCATGTTGCGACTGTGACCTGCATTACATTTTGGACATAAATTTAAAAACAAACTGTATATAAGACACAAGTTTGTCTTGAGTTGATGTTGTTGTACACTGTAATGTATGATTACATACTTTATGTACTGTATACCTGGTGTTCTGCTTTTCCATCAGGACTCAGTGGGACAACGTGTCACTACCAAGCTGTTTGTTTTTCCATGTTTGGAGAATGTCATGCTTAAATAGCACGGTGATATGGGTCTGTATAAATTACTATTTTGCAGTTATACCATCAGTACTTGCATTAATGAATTTTCCCAAGGTCCCTGATGATGATATTATATGGATCCAGATTCTGTATTAACAATCGCATAAACAGGTACTGGTGGCCCCAGAACATGTATGATACCAGTTTAGCATATATTTTTAAAGAAATAAGTATGTATGAGTAAGTTTTTGTCTATATGTATATATCCTGAATGCAACACAAATGAAAGGAGAAAAAAAACTATTGACTAAGTGACTGGAACTGGATGGGGTTTGTATTATTAATGGAAAACCTCAGAATAGTCTGACATGACATTAAATGAATAATGGTGCTTTCAGACCAGCCGCAAATTTTCACCTCACGATACTTTCCTCGCGTGAGTACATTTGCTGAAAGTGCAAGGGCGATTTTAATGCGATAATGTGAATATAAACAACTCGCCATTATTACAACTGTATGAACCTATAAACATTTTATTGTGATTAAATAGCAATAAACGGATTAAACTGATGCCGAAATAACTACAACATGATGCAGATTTGTTAAACATATGAATTCGTGCTTTGTCAGGTCTGTCAGCAAGACAGCAGGACAACAACTTCTAAAATGTTTGTTTTCTGAATGGCTGTTTGGGTCGATCAGGGCTATGCTATGGTAACTTGGTCACAGTAAAGTACAATGATAGCTGGAATAAAGTTACAGACGCATGTTTTCTGAACTCACCAGGTAGTTCAACCTCCTCACTTTCTTTTCTCCCAGCAATGTCCAGTTTTGTCCAGTTTTTATATAAATATGAAGTTGTAGTCCGACAGAGCTAACGACGCTAACAACAACACTGGAACCGGATGTGCACGGAATCTAGCTGCTGAGAAGGTCCAGTAAAGATAAATCAACGTTAAAATCCCAAAAACTAAAGTAAAAGGCTAATTTAATAAAAGCAGTTAACTCCGAGCTCATCCTGAGAGTAAATGGCGTAGAATCCGACCGACTACGGGGGTTTATTTGTCCAATGGTTGCAGCACTGCTCCCTGCTCCTCTTCTCCAAATTTAGCAGTTTTCAGCCGGCCAGCAGATTTTCAATCCCCCGCTCTGCCTGGCCCTCTCCACACAACGGTCTGAAGCCTCAGTGACTTAGCGTCATGCGAATTCCTTCGCGTCGCTTCGCGCCGACAGACAGGAAAACGCGGCTCTACGCGTCTTTGCATTGACTTTGGATGTAAACTCACCACCCCGAACGCTCGCTTCGCTTTTGGTCTGAAAACACCATAACAGATTACACAATTTTAGCGCTTGATTCTCATTCAACTACTTATCAAAACAAAAACAGGAAAGTAACAGTTACACTGGGTCCTGGCTTATATTGGGAACAGTGTCACTGTCATCATAATCTGGGTACTTTTAGCAAGTACTCTCTGTATTTTGCACACAGTGGTGGTAATCAGTTTAGGTAAGTGGACATGTGGGGCTTTTTACAGGCTTGGGAAATAGAGGCAGATGTTGTAACTGTGCAGCAGGGAAATGTAACACAGCTGCTCAGGGGCCACCAGCCAATGTGGTCTGACAACACTCTGTGGGGAGAGAAGGGGCAGAGGGTGACCTGGAAGGCGTTTGGGGGTGCAAGGGAATGGCATCTTCATTTGTTGTAGATGGTAAAGGGGGTGTCTTGACTCTGATGCCCCCTCATCCTTCAAACTCTGATGTCTTTGTTTTGACTTCCCATAATCTTCCAAATGATTACCTCCCCACTTGCCCTTCACACTCATACAGTGCTATGTCTGTTGAGGGTACTCCACATGGGCAGGTGAGGTGTTAATAAACATGTAAAGTGCAGGATGCCTTTACTAAACCCCACCATAAACAGGAGACATCTGTCACTGTGGACACTTGATGAGGATAAAATGCAATATAGTATGTGCATCTCTAAAGTAATGAAGGTGTTTTCTTGATTCTCCAAGTGGGGCATTAGGGGCAGTGGAGTATGATAAGTTGGTATTGGTGAAGATACACTGTTGCAGTGTCTTAAATTCCATTTTCACTCTTCACTATATGGAGGATGGCAAATAGGATGGCGCTTAATATGGTAAATCCTCCATACAAACAAGCAAACTAAGGCAGTATGAGGATGTAGTGTGTAGAATCAGTTCTAGTTTTGTTTTTAAAGTTTTTTTTTTCAGCATATAGTATAGAGGCAGACAGGATGTGGGAGAGTGGGGGATACTTTATAATAATTATAATTATATAATTATAATAATTATTATTAATTAATAACCATTCACCCATCAGCACGCCCAGTTTGAAGTCTTATGAATGGAGATTTTTCCTTTGTTATTAGAGAGATAATACTCTTTAATTCTACATTTTCTCACCAGCCCTGGCTCATCATTATATTGTAACAAAATACATTAAAATAACTACTCCATATTGACATGTAACCTGGTGAACCACCACCGAACACTTGACCTCCATCAGTCACTTTGTAGACGGCTCATAATGGCAATGCCATTACTAATTGATTGGGACAAGAAGGATTAGACTACATGAGGTGGCACTGTCATTTTTCCCTTCTTGTAACAGCAGGCAAATACCCTGTGGGAGGGTTTTCTCATCATGATGGGAATCAGTCTGCTTGTATGCATGTGTTTCTCAGTGGCCTTTATTTACCTATAAGCCATGGTACTCTTGCCTGCATGCAAGAGTCAATATAGCATGGGTAATTAATTTGTTTGCACTTAAAAACCAGATGATTAAAATGACGTTTAAGATTATAACTGCTTCCTGCTTAAACCTGTCAACAGTTCTTTGATGACCACATGCTCTGAAAATTCGTAGCTCCTTTTGAGATGTCATAGCACATTCTGAGAGCATGAAAGTATCTTACATTGCAATGGAAAACAATATCCAAGTAATTAATTATTGTACATTACACAGAGAACAAAAATGTAAAAAGTGCAAAATGTAAATCAGTGTTAAAACAAAAGAAAAGTTTTAATGATCTAGCACCAACATAACTTGCATCTAATGTGTATGTTATTTTTAAAAGGTAAGGCACATTTTTGTATCATTGCGAATATAAATATTATTGCAATTTCTCTTTCCCAATTTAAATTTAAGGACCCTAATGTTCCATTCAAAACATACACATATAGCACAAACAGGTTGTGCAGTAATAAAGAATAGGCTATTTAGTGCCAGAGCCAGAGGGATAATAAGCAAAAGGAAAACACTTGTCTTCATGGCATATTTTCAGTCTTGAGTTTCCCTCCAATGTTTAATTTTATTTGCAGTATTTCCATTTTGTGTGACTGAGGTGGAACAAATCCTTGGTGTAGTGAACTAAAGTAATGCCACACTCATTCTGAGAGACCAAGGCAAGGATGCACTAACTGCTAACTTGCCTCCAATGTCATTGCTAGCATAATGAGCCCTGACATTCAACATTTCTCTCTCAGCTGACATGGTTGCTGTGTCACTGTGATTAGCCCCGACCTTCCATCTCCAGGATCAGAGTGGTTGTGACCCCTTGTTGCAACTAGTAATGGGTACCAGGACCTCAACTGTGACAGCCTTGTGTAAGGGTCAGATTGGAGACAAACCCAACAGAGCAACAATGGTGACAGTCGGGCACGCCAGTTCAGGATAAATGATGGGCTCTACAATGTAGATTCAATCAAAAAGGAGCTTAAGTTGATGATTGAATTAGTCCTACTCTTAAATGCATGTCATGTACTGTAAAGGCTAGTTAAACCTGTTGGATGGGAACCAGTAGCTGTCAAACTTGGGCTTATCCAGTAGCTTTTATCCTGGGTTTGGACTGGGTGATTTGTGCTAGATCAGCAGCTACTAGGGGTTATATGACTACCAATTTTTATTACTCAAAGGATTTTATCAATAGTCACAATGCTATTAATCCAATGACACTGTGATTTAGCTACCATGTTCGACTACATGTAACAGTGATAGTTTCAAATGTAGGATTATATCTTACAAGCTTGATGACTGCCCAGGCTGTAAAAACACTATTGCCCTACATCTAACCACTTAATATGTGTGGATCCATCTTTTTCTTCTTTTTGCTCACAAGCAAAAACCAAAATGCTCAACATACACCTGATAGAATTTTCTCCAGGAAAGAGTTAATTCGTGAAGTCCAGTTTTACAGACAAGACAAGTATTCACTAGCTATGTCACAAGCAAAGTCACTTTTTATTGTTTTTCTAACAGTAAAGGCTTACCTTAACATTTAAAATACATTTATTTACACATAAGTTTTGTGTTTGTAGCTTTATATAAGCATACTATAGTGAATGAATGGTGCTGAAAAAAGCATAAATGCACTGACTACTACACTAGACACATAATGTGCATCCTGTGGCAAACAGAGAAGGACACTGGGACTTAATGATGACATCTGATAGTACGTGGTCATTCAAAGATTTCAAAATGGGAAAATTTCAGTTATTACAGCTTTAAGGACAAGCATCAGGGGATACAAGCTGTCATAATGTCCGCCATATCCTACCTGAGAGCATGTTTCAAAATGAGTGCTGCCAATGACCAGCCATTAGTGCTTGGCAGCTGTGCCTCTAGCATTTCAATGTAAAACTGACATTTAGAAGAGAGCAGAAGACGCTATTGACACTTGGATAGACAGTAATTAGTTCCCCCTTTAGCATTCATTGTGTGAGGCATTTCATCACTAAATGTCAATTATCATGGCAGCTTCCATCAGTGATAACCTTCAGTAATCACTGTAAGCATTAAAGGGAAGGGTGCCTTTAAGAATAAGCTGACTTTATCCCCATTCTGACAGTTCTCTTTGACTGTACTAAATAATATGGAATAATGTAATGCTTATGAATCCAAAGGGATTCACCTGCTTTGACTGTTACCTGTGAAATGGCCTGCTCATGCTTCCGAAAGAAATATACCTTAAATTCTCAAACTTAATAGTAAATCATTGCTACTAAAATGTATTGACAAACATCTGTATTTTTGGAAATCATTTGAAATATATAATGGTACTGTATAGCTCTCTATTTCTACATGATTCTCTCAACGTTGGTTTTAATAATATACTTATGTCAACAAAGATGTTGTGAGTCGAAAAATATGTTACAGCATTTAATTCTCAAATTCACTTTTCCGCTGTTGCCAAAGGTAACAAGGTGTCTGTGTATTATACTTCATGAAGGAGTATATTAAGTAATGTGATGCACTAGTTTCATTTTACCCAATAGATTTCATAACAGACAACGAAAGAGCTTATGAATCCAGAAGAGGATCACTCAAAGCCATTCATCCATTCATCTGGATCCATTCATGTTGGGTGCAGCTGAATGTATGTAAGTGTGTCTGTGGGTGTGTGTTTGTACGTATGTATGCCACACACACAGGGGTATTGAAGCTCAGAGAGGGATAATCTGGAATGGCTCCAGGTTGCGGCTCAGTGCATCTCTTTTGAAACACACACACACACACACACACACACACACTTAAGAGTCCCCAGTTGCAGACATCCTCTGGCTCTGGCGCAGCAGAATGAACACTGGCTCCACATTAACCAGCCCTCTTCAAAAAGCTCTCTGAATAACCCTGCTACTCCAGTAAAATATCTAATCCAGGTCTCTCCGACTTTTTGCTGTGTTCAATCTGATATTTGTATTCTACTGCAGCCAAAGGCTGATTTCAGCACCATGTTATAGAAGGCAAACTCCATAACTGTGAAGAATTCGGACTTCAAACCATGGTGTAGAGTTTCATTAAGTTAAGTATTGTTCACCCAAAAAATGTTTCTCAGTTCTCTTCTAGGAGTGTCCATCCTAGTTTTTTGGAAGTGAATGGAATTTCATATTTGATTGCTCACCTCATTGGAAAATAACATTTAAACATTCAATTGCAACATCAATTTCACCCTTAACTCTGGATAATCCACCGAACACAGTGTATACAGTTTTCAATGGAACAACTTTTACCAATAAAACAGTAAGACAGTGGGGTCTGTGGAGGCAATGAGTCACCAGGAGGATGTGACAGGAGCTGTGTGTACCTGGTCTGCTGTTTTTAAACTAGTCTTCATAGCTACCAAAGATATACAGGAGTGAGAAGGTAATAACATAATGAATTAATGAGTCAACATTCAAAATACCCACCAGAAGAAGGTTCTTCACAGAACAAATGTGAATAAGGATAATATGGATCAGAACGGGAAAGGCATTAAGTGCTGTCCAACTTGGGGGCACAGGATGAATATATACAATTAGTAAAACAACTTCTTTACACAAAGGAAATAGCTGTGTTCCAACCATTAGCCAAAGCAGCTGAATCAAATAAAAATATCTAATAACCATGGCAACAAACGTGGATGTTGACATGCCCCAGATACATCTTCATATCATATTTACAGTCGATATTTACCCTGATGCAAAGGAAGTAAAATATGCATGGCGTCGTGTGAGAGCATCTAGATGTCTCATTATTGTAATACTATTACTTCCCTTTGAGAACTGATAGCTTTCAGAAAAAGTGAAAAGACAGGGACCAGACAGGCAGCAGTGCCAAAATACATGTATTATATATTAACAACATAACAATTTCTAATGATATACTTTCAGTGCTGAGAAAACAAACGTACGCCTCCATGGTGATTCACAAAGATGGAATACCAACAAGTACCTGCAATGTCCTGAATTCAAATTAAGCCCGGGGTATGAATTCCAGGCTTTGTCATTTTAGCCCCATCTCTCACCCATCGTCCCTGTTTCTTTTCTACTGTGAGTTATCAAATAATATCAGATGTCATGAGTTGAGAATGCATTCATTGTCAAACTTATTAAGCATTACATGTGAATTCCCAAGGCTAGTGTCTAATTAAAATTGGTTAACCACTAATTTGGGCCACAATGCACAGAATTAATAAGACAAAATAGCAACAAAGCTCACATCTTAAATAATGCAAAGGTGGTTCTTTATGCAGATACACAGTTAAACATTTGTGCCACTAACAGTGGGATGGGATCTTAACTTTTTCATATTCTTTTCAACATTTATGCCTTTTCATTTCAAATATTCATGGTAGGGCAGGGGAGGTCACATACTGCAAAATTCTTGGCAGCAAAATTGAACAGTTGGAGGAAGTTTCCACTGCAGGTAGCCCAGAGTTATGAGCATCACACCACCAAACAAATTGCTGGACAATGATAGCGGGCTGACAGAGTGAAAATTACTTTGTTGCTGTATGACACCTTAATATCCTTTTTTTTTCTCTCTGAAGAATAGTCTCCTTTGTAACAGATACAAACAACCCCTTTTTCTTTTTCTAAAGTATAATAGGATTTCTGACATTTTTTATGCACCCAAAACGGTTTCACCTACAATGCAATAACTAAAGTATATTCAAAAATATACATGCATAGATTCACATAACCTACAAAAACCTTGACAACAAAGCAAAAATTCTTGACTGTAATTCATAAGGGACCTGTTTGATGTTTCAGTATATTGCAGTGTCTAAAATCTGACAGCAAAGATAAATCTGTCTGTTATCTAGCTAGATAAGCCCAATATAAAAGCAAAATAAAAAACTTCCATAATCATGCCAAAATAGTGAAGATCTATTCAATCGGGAATTAAAATTTAGCTATACTGGCCAGGGTTTGTCCCACTCCACATTACTAGATGAGCAGTACAACCTTGGTTCTACAGACTGAAGATATCTCCAAAATAGCCATAATACCTAACTACATGTTATATTATGTGTGACACTACCAGTTTTCATTTAATCAGCCTCTCTATTGCCAAACAGGTACCCTCGAGAGCTTTCCTGACAAAACCTGAAAAGTTAAATAAATACCCACTCTGAAGGCACTTGTTTTGGGACATCAGTCACTTTTGCAGCACATTTCCCCTGGCAACTAAAAGTCAGTTTTTTCCTTCATCTTGATTTTTAGGACAAGTATCTGTAAGTCGAGGTATTAGGAGAAGGTGATTTTGCAAAGTAAAGTCATCTTATGTTTTAACATAGGTAATCCTATTCTATCCTCTTTTGGCAGGAAGTGTACCCTGCTGTAGTTCTATGTAATCATGTTGTATATAAGACACCACAGGAACATTCAGGCATATTCTAGCACTGCAATTCATACATTAAGCAAATAACTGATCAAAGCCTCTGTGCATACAGTACTTTACTAAATGTCATACTTAAATGGCTGTTATGGCATGTTGTTGTTTTTTTTAAATGTTCTACATTATATGTCAGGTCAGCCACAAATGTGCATGACTTACGTAAAGAAAAAGGAGTAGCATTAAACAGGAAAATGGCAATTTTGCATTTGTATTGAGTGGAATCATAGTTGAATGACCACAGACAAGTCCAGATGATTTATATTTGTACAGTGCCTACTGTGGCAGGTATGTACTGATTCATTCTTTTGAAATTGTAGTAAAATATTGATTGACATCTAACTGATTCAAGGATATTTTCTGTCAAACAATCTCATCACTACAAAGTCTGATACTTATCCAGCACCCCACCTTGTTCTCCTCCTGTGTTGTTCCAAGTTTAAGAGTGACTTTTAAGCTGATGATACAAGGGGCAACTTTTTGAGCAATGTTGCTGGCGACAAGTCCGACTATGTTTGAACAGATAGCGGCGGGGCAAGATGCGGAGTGGTGGGGGAAGGGGATCTTTACTCATTACCATTGACGGGAACATTGCCCAGCACCACTGCTCTAAAAGTTGCTCCGTGTATCATCAGCTTTAAGGGCAGCATTCACGACAACATGTGACATCAGCACATTGTCTTGCATCTCTTATGGTTGTCAGCCACTAACCTTAGCGTCAGCTAGCTATTGAAAAGACAAATGTATAACAGAAGCCTAAGAAATCATACTAAACAAACTTGGCTGGTTATAGTCACGGGCTAATATGATAGTTCAGTGTTTAGTTCTCGCAAACTTTTCAAAAATCGAAGCGCAAAAACTGCTAAAAACTTCTAAAAACTTGTCTTCCATTTTTTGTGAGGTACTGCTGGTACATTGATACTGCCTTCAAAACTGACCGTTATGGGGGCTGGTATACACACAGAACTTGAGAGATAATTAAATATATATAAGAATATTGTAACGTATAAAATAAATACAATAAAATATGTGTATATATCCATCCATGCATGCAATTCTGCAGTGCATTTTTGCATCTGTGAAGTTCGTCTACTCTCATCTTGCCGGCGTCTTGCGGTCTGTTGGCTCAGAACATGCTCCGCCCTCTGAGTGCTTGATCTGGGATGATGATCTTTCTCTGTAAAGACATTAGCATAACAGTGTCCAATTTCTGGTTGCTTGGCCAACCGGAGTCCTCTCTTCTGGGACGATCACAGCACCCACCGTGGTGCCTGGTCTGGTTTGATCGTCTCACGGTCTGCTGCTCTTTAATCAAAACCCTGGCTTCCTTTTCTGATGACTGTATTTCTGTCATAGGTAATACATGTTTCAGAAATTAAGCCAGAAAGAAAAATTGTAGCGGAGTTCGTAGGAGCTACTGGGCACAGCATTGGCATGTGCAGCCATTGCCATAGTCAAAATCTCCTTATCTAGTTGATCTCAACAATTTTGGCCTAGTCCTTTAACAACATTCACTGATATTTCAGCAATAAAGCTGAAAATAAATAACAGATTAAAACAAAATGTAGAGAAGTTAGAAGGAGCTACCAGCCACTGTAAAGTAAAACATAAAGTAGCACTCAACATGGAGCCATAGCCGGAGAACAAACAAAGAAAACAAAGTACAACAACCCAGCAAAGGACAAGAGAAGGTAGAATCAGTACAGCAGGCCAACAGTAGCACAGCTGCAAGCAGCACAGCAGACTCAAACAAGGAACACAATCAGACAAGGCACATTGATACAAATACAAACAATATGAGCATCAGGATAGATCTGGGGAACAACAATAGACATTGTATCTCTGACTTACAGACAACAGTAGGAACAGGAACAATCAATACACACCTGAAAGCAAATAAAACAAACATAAAAGCAGCACAGGGAGAGAGGATTGTTAGTGCAGTTATTGAACTGGAAAGCAAGCACAAGTATGCAAAATACTGTCTCGGACAAAGTCCTTGAAGGCAAGGAGAGATGAAATTGTCTAGGTTTATAGCCATTCTAGCTAACTTCATGATTTTTTCGCCGGTTTTCCCCTTGGACAAATAATTTTAATATAGCATGTTGCTTGTTTATGTAGAGCAGAATATGCAAGGTTTATTCTCCATCACTCTTCAATGCCACCTGTGATCCCTGTGATCCCAAAAGGTGTAAAAGTCTGCCAAGCACACTCGCTTGTGCTGTCTCCATTGAAAAACAGTCCTGTGGTGGATAATGCCAAAAATCTGATATAATGGGCCCCAAGATAATGATTACTTTGAGTGATGGCATAATGAGGTCTTTATAAATATGCATGGGTCACCAGGGGTAGCAATATTGTGGATTATTAAAACTGCAGGGTAAGAGGTCAAGCTAATGAGAGGAAGCTGAGGGGGTCACAGCCACTAACACAGGAATTAGCCAGGCCAGATGTCTGGAACATGGGTTGTTTTCACACCACTGAACAGTAAACTAATACATGCTTGAATCACCAGAGCTGAGGCTAAAACAAAGCTTTTGTCTCCATTATTTCTAAAACTGATTCAAAAGACAAATTTCCTCAGGATTATAGACAAGAAGGGTGTTGAAATTGAGGTGGGGATTCAACAGGAACATTTGCTAGCTGTCCTCATACAAACAGCCAATAAAGATGAGCAGGACTTATGAGCAGAATCTTAGTTAAGCAAATAGGAGTTGCATTGGCTTACATTTTTAAACAGGCTTTAAATAGGATTTTAGATGCTATTGAAAATGAAATGCCCGTCACCCCTGTGTTTACTGTTTTAATGACGGTTTAAAAGATCTGAGGTTACCAGAATGAAGTGTATTTCGACTTTGTATTTGCAAGACAACACGACAGTTGGTTCTACTAAGTGTTGCACAATGACTGTTTGAAAGATCTGTGGTTACCAGAGTGAAGTGTATTTTGACTTTGTATTTGCAAGACAACACGACAGTTGGTTCTACTAAGTGTTGCACATTAGCCACTTATTGAAATGCTTGTTCAAAGATAGATAGCAAAGCTGGTCCTCTATATTTCAACTTTAGCTTGACTTTGGAAACATCATTTGTTGAAGTTTTAAAATTGAATACAGTGTTTCCTCTAGGATGACTGTTTTGGGAGGGCCGCTGATGGGGGCTCTGTGTGTGTATGAGTGTGTGTGTGTGTGTGTGTGTGTGTACACATGGAGTGGAGCAGAGCAGGTGACATGTGAACTACTTGAGATGATGACAACTCGTTACATTACATAATACTGAAATTCTACCGTGGTGTTCTGTTGGGAGATCCAGGTGCCTAAACCAACAGTGAGTAAGTAACTATATATTGGTATTAGCAGGGGCGTAGGAGCGACTTTGAACCTGGGGAGGACACTGAAATTCTAGGGGGGTTTGGGGGCATGCTCATTTCTAATAACTTTTGAAAACAGAATGTATTTACTAGTGTAGTGTAAAGAGGGTATGTGCAGTGACAGAAGATGGAGAATAGACTGGGGAGGGGAGATGAAGACTCGGGTTCACAGTCAGAGAGACAGAGTATAATATAACTAGAACAACATCGACTACATACTTCTGTATATTATATTATTATTACTAGTTACTAAGGCAAGTAACGCTGCGTTACTCGTTACTGAATGCACCATCCTTGACGTAAATCCACGACTGTGTGACAGGTCAGCGGGACCGGACTTTGTTGTTCACGTCTGCTGATAGCCAAAACTAAAGGAAGAATGGAGAACGAGGGAGACAGGCGTTCTTTCCACAGCTGGAAGTAGCTACTGCCATTATTGTGTCACAGTCTAAGATGCAAAGAACATTGTGGTCAAGTGTAAACTCTGTGCGACCAGCAAAAAGGTTTCAACCGCGACATTTCTACATGGGGGTAGTGAAGGCAGTGTTTCCCATAATTAGCCTATAATTTGTACTGAGGAGCATATATTTCTGCAGCACCTCCTGGCTCGCTCCCTCTTTCTCTCTTCCCCTCCCCGCTGTCATTCTGTGGGAAACACTGGAAAGTAGCCTAATATAGTAACGTAACTGGTTACTTTTATCACCCATTAATAAGTAAAGTAATAAAATTACTTTTTAAAGGAATAATAAGTAACTAGTAATATATTACAATTTCTGAGTAACTTGCCCAACACCGGCCTAACAAAGTCATTTTACTGTGTGAATATTAGAAGATACTATACAGTATGTCTACTCCATTCAACTTACAAACCCATCCTCCTCAGTTATTTCTACTCCTATGGCCTCTGTCCTCTTCCTCTTAAAATACTATAGATACATAGCATTGACACATTCACACCTCAGGACAAGTTTTTAAGGTCAAGGATGGTCTCATACAGAAGCAAAAAGGTGGCCCGGGGGTTTGTCCCTAGTCAACCCACTCTCCAGACAAAGCATTTGACTGCGCCTCTGGGTCTTTAGAGACCTTTATTCCTGCATTCTTGAGAATTTTATGCAAGTACAGTACATCACTAAATGAGCCATTTAATACATTTTCAAAACTAGAAACACCTCTCTAACTCTCCTAAAGTAAAGCAATCACCTTAGCTGAGCCTTTGAGTACAATAAATAAATAAGCCATATCATCATCAATCTTACCATAAACTGGTGCTTTGGGCTGTGCTGGTTTTGACTCTGTTGTGCTATTGCCCTCATCTCTGCTGTCTGTCTCACGTTCACCCATGTCAGCCCTAGTATTGTGGCTGCTGGACAGTGGTGGATAGAGTAGAGTCTGAAAATCTTTACTCAAGTAAACGTACAATTACTCCCATAAAACATTCACTCAAGTAAAAGAATAATATATTTAATAATATATTTCATCTGCTGTGCATCATGTTAAAAAACAGCCGCTGTGCAAAATGGTTATTTCTAGGGAATGCTTTTCTTGTTGATTATCTGTAATTTAGCTATTTCTGTTTAATGTAGTTATTTTCCTTTTTAAAGCTACATGAAGTTATTGATAAGATCATTTTAAAATATCACGCTTGCTGCCCAGTCTGCTTTTGTTGCCTGTATATTTTATTATGGACATGTAGCCAGCCAAACCACTTGCTTTGCAATAGCACAGGCAGCCAATACAATCTGATTATTCCTATAGCACTGTTGAACATAATCTTTACAACGCAAAGAATTATTGTGGCAGTAACACGGGAGCAGCTCGTTGTTGAAGCTGTGCGTCATAGGTAAGCCCAACTGGACTGTTTTATCCACCGTATTCTCTCTCTGTGATTCTCAAAAATTTGCTGAATAAACAGCAGCTGGTAGCTGCTGAGTGAAAGCCAAGATTAGTTTCTCTGTCGGACATTGCTATAAAACAAATAGCAACCAATGTAAATTAGGCTAATTTCCATCAGAAACAGTGCTCTGCGCAGCGAGAGGATACTGTTAAGCAGGGGTGGACTGGCACAAGAATTCAGGCCGGGAATTTGACTCGACCCTAGGCCACCTCGTTAACACAAACCACCAAACCACTAATTTTTGTGGACTAACCTTTTTATATACAGTCTATGGCAGGGGTTTTCAAAGTCTGAGACTGCGGGCCTCTCCTCATCCAAAGCTTGGGAAATGCCCCCACCTCCCTCCATCTTTAATTTACTTGGTAAAATTCGCCTCAGTTCCTGGATGTCTGTGAGATCATGATTATATTATCTTATCTCAACATTTGAGCCAAAATAGCCTAATATTGCTGTTTGACATAACTTCTGACTGCACCAAATAGTTTTAAAAAAGGTCTGTCCTAAGCCATTTATTAGTTTCTGACTCTGATGGGGGGGAAACTGTTCCCCAAAACTACTGTATCTCTGAACTCTCAAACATGTGGGCTATTCTATCTCCTTTGGATAACTAATGCAATAAGTAATGTAACGTTAATATTGTTTCATTTCCATTCACTGATCCTTCCCTGAAACTGTTTGGAGACCCCCTAGGGAGGCCCGCCTCACACTTTGAAAACCCCTGGTCTATGGGACAAACCCTATTTGTTGATGTAACAGGCATCAAACCAATTATAGTCTTTGCCATGTTCATCTACTGACTTTTGGGACTGATCATTAAAGTAGCCTATTTGAACACTAAGTTTTCAAGACGAGGGCGGAGTTTCATCACAGTGCCCATCTGCTACCAAGTAATTTAATACCAAGTTTACATGACCCTGGACTCACTGAGTCTGCCTGCGTTGCCATTCTGTGAAAAAGCACTGCAGTCAAACCCTGTACAGACTCCGAATCGCATATGAACAATAAACGCAGTTAAAACAGACAAAAAGAAACAATTTAACTACAAAGCCTGATTAATCATAGTAGACATACATTAAGCAAGCACTAAGCACCAAATCAACCAAATCTAAACATCAGCAAATAACAAAAAACGTCAGCAAAATCACACAAGCAAAATGCTCTTATTCTGAAATGCTCCTTGTGGGATGAGGGAACTAATGCGGGCTGCAGTGAAGAAGGAAGTAGAATCACAAAGGACAAACAAGTTATTAACGTTGTGCAGGCTGCACACTTTGCTGCTGAGATGCTGAGGGGCGTCCAATGGAAGTTGAAGCCTGTCAGAGGATGGAACTAAACCGCGGTTCACACGCTGCCTGTGTGAGTCCGTGGGTGATAGGCTACGTAGCGTAAGTCTGCCCCTCAGACTTCCCATGATGCAAAGCGGTGAAGGGAGTTTTTTTTTATTTGCTAATAAGTTGCATTTGTTTGAAATACATATGTTACTTCATGATTGACATATTCTTAAAACATGTCTGCTTAGAAGATAATGTTTTTTGTAGGTAATTGTTATTGTTGTGGTGGTTTACATTGAAACCATGAGTGAAAGGACTGTTTCATTTGATAAGATGAGTTGAAGCTTTCTAAATGCTGACAGAGTAGAACTACATTTGTAGAAATTCAGTAGAGTGTGCGCTGGCCAAAATTTGCTACATATCAGAATTAATCCAGTGATCATCTGAGTTAGATGTTACAGTGTTTAGTAGTGATGTGTGATATTACTTAATTCCTATCCGATCCAATACCAAGTAATAGCCAGGCTGGTATTGCCAACACCGATACTTTTTACATATTTTATTTCTAGTTTAATGTGACCTCCACCCTCCCATTTCTGTATTTATGAGAAAAATAACGAGCAGGCTGTAGCCTTACCAATTCAAAATAATAGATGCATAATGACAAGACATCAAACTACTATCATATTCTTTAATTATAATAAAAATATCCTGCTCAGAACTGCTGCTTCATAACATCATCCTATTATTGTGACAGACTTAATCTCAGATGTTTAGCGAAGTTTGCGGTGTTGCCAAAGTATTTCACTGTCTTTGCACACACATCACACAGAGCAACATTATTACCTGTGACATTGCTAACAAAAACAATCCAGTTAAGTTTACAAAGGTAATAAGGCCTAATGTAAATGCTGAATAATTATATTTCCTGGGCAAACTGCTGTTTAAGCACAACGGAATATGAAGGCAATTAAAAATAGTATACTTTTATTTCGATTGTACATAGTAGCCTAAAAAGATTTTTAACTTTAACTTTCCATTCATTTGAACTTATTTGATTGTAAATTAATTGTATATTATTTGTTAATTGTATATTATTAAATTATTAAAACATAATACGAAAATATAGAAGGAGTATTTTACAGAATTGTAATGATAAATAGTAGTAATGAAAAAATAGTGGTAATAATAATGAGTACAGGTAGAGTTGATGTGGAATTGATTAAAATATTTAGAAAATCCTTAAAAGCTACAGTATTAGACAGAGTAACCTGAGTACTGAAACAGAAAATAAGTATTAGCTATATACTTAATAAGGCACAACAGATACTGTTGGCCTATGTGTGGCACAGATGTGGGATTTACATTTCATTATACACTTACATCTTCTTAAGCAGTGTGTTCATTTTCATTATGAAAGGATGGTGTTAGAGATGCTAAAATATATCCCAATAATAAAGGCTGATGCATTCCTTACTTTACCAGGAAAATGTTAATCAGAGTCAGTGTAGCTCTAAGCCTGGAAAAAGTTAGGTTGTCTGCATGCATACTGCCACCCAGAGACCTAAACATGTGGCAGTAAATGATGGAAGTTTTTTTCCCTTCTTTTCTTCCAAGAAATTAATTAGTAAATATTCCCAATGAAGAAATGTTGCACCTGCAGTTTCTCTGTGCGAGGCAAACAGATTATTCTGCCAGGTTATGGTTTGGTGCTTGCAGCCAATCCTACACAACCATGAATTATTAAATAGTACCTCCAGCTAAGCCTGGACTTTTTGTCCATCCACACAGAAGACAGTCCCAGCTTTCATTGCAATCCAGGCATTTGCTCTTGTCCTTGTTTAGCATTTGCAGTGCGGTCCGTGGGGTAATGCAGGCACAAAATCATAGTCCTGTGCATGACCGCATTTCTCTCTTCTCAACACCATTGTGACCCCCAAGAAATGTTCAGCCCCTGAATTCCCCTGTGTATCACCCAGCCAGTGCAGCATATGCATCAAGGAAAATGGTGGAATTGATTGCTTCAACAACAATACAAATTGCTTGCGCTCAAGCAATCTGTTGTGTATCCTCTGCAGGCGTGGAAACAGCAGCTTAGTTTTTGAATCTCTAGTAACCCATGGAAGCTACATACACCTATATGACATTAGTTGGCACTATTTATTCATTACTACGTTTTATCATTACGATACTGTTATTACTGTAAAATACTCCTATATTTTTATATTATTTTTTTAGATTGTATATTTCTTTATATTTTCTACATAACAACTTTCTCTTATTATTTCTGCTACCTAATGCCTTGATATGCATAGTGACCAACTTTAACAAACTGTTTTCCCTCAGGGATCAATAAAGTATTTCTGATTCTGATGTTGATACATTAGAAAATGTTCCTGTTTTAATTTCCTACTATCTACTATAACCTTTATTATAATGGTCATCTCAAAATCTCTGCTATCAAGATAGTACTCCAGGTGTGAGCTAAGTATCTATATTCTCCACAATAATGGCTAGTCCTGTACAGAGTTCAAATGATTGAAAGTTAATTAGGATTGGTCACTTACCACTGTGAACAACTGTCAACAACTAACTAATGTCACACTTTACCTATTTATACTTCAGCAGCAACAATAAGTAGAAAGACAGAAAAGTGATTAAAAGGATTGAACACACAGCTAACCTTTTCCACCATGCAACTTCTGACTGCACATTGTTGATGTTACTGGGAGTCATTAATAAGGAAAAAATTGTGCATCTATGAGGATTACTACAGAGTACAGAAGTCCCATAATAATGTGTTTTTTTTAAACTCTTGTACACACAAGTAATTCTCTTGGTCGCACAAGTTATTATCTTGTTCTTTCTGATGAGACATTGTATAGTGCCTCACAACTTTTGTGCATACAAGACAAAACAATATATGTTTTACAGGCATTCAGGGGCACCGTAGATTATTTAAATGCCAATATTTTCTGATTTTTATGCCAGCTTTCTTTGTAATGTGGGGAAAATCTGGCCTGGCTATATCCCAAGGCACAAAAATCCACCCACCAGAATCTATAAAACTCACAAAATGAATACATTATATCTTGATGTTTAACCAGTACACACCAAAGTGCAAACACAAGAAGTTGCAGTTTTATGGGAGGTTATTTGCAAGACTATGTCTTAGCCAGGTGCAGTTGCAAGGCAACAAATGGAGCCTCCTGGAAAGTACTCCTCTGCCCGAGAAATAGTTCAGCCCATCTCCCCCGTAAAGCGTTTTTACACTTGTTAGTACACCTAGCTAAAAATAATGCAGTCTAATACAGATTAGTATAGACTTTCAGTGTAATGTTAAAGTATAGTAAAATTTGTTGTGTTTGGTAAAAAAAACTAAACACAGGAAAACACCAAACACGGCAAGTTAGGCTGAAAAGCAGTTAACTAAATTAAGGTTCAAAGTCTAACAAAGATAACCGATGGCCATGCAGAATGAAGCAAGCTTCTCAGGTTAGCAGTCAGTCAAGAAGATAACGAGATTTACATACAGTATGGCTGAGAGCTGTGACAGAAAAGCTATGCAGACAATCTGGCAACCAAACACAGGAAACTGGCACTATGTCTGAAATCACTACTTCATACACTCATTCACTATTTCATGAATAAGAAACACTCTTTGCGGTGCTTTCCTGAATTATAAATTGAAATTTCAGAAGGATTTCAGACATGGAAAATAGAAAACAGTAAAAGCCACAAGGGAGGCAGAATGAATTACAAAGTGCAGGCTATCATGACCTTTGATCATAATCCTGACAAACATCCATTGGAGCCTGCTCTTTACAGCTATCCAAAGGACACAAACATCTGCTGTTCTACCAAGTGACCAAAAGACAGTAAAAGACAGTTTCACCTCAAAGGTTAGAGGCTCATTGCTTCCTCAGAATCCATTCATATTTCACTCACATTTATTAAATTCTATAACAACGTGGTATTCTGTTAACTTCCCATACAAGCCGTCGATTCAGGTCAGCATAAGCGGCATGTGCTGCATCCATACCAATACAATGATGGTGAAATTTTCCTTGGACACTTCAGGATCATAGGGACGTTTTCGTCATTAGGAAATACTCCCATGAAAATTGTAGGCAGTTAATTCTGTGTATTGTGTATTCTGCTTTATTGTGTTTGTCAGTGATTCTGGAAAGAGATGTTGAATAACGTGTATTTATTTATTTATTTTTATGTCGTGAGCAACACAAATTAAATTCCATTCATCAATCAAGGAGTGACTTTGAGGGTTCCTCTTATGTGGCATGAGATTTGTTTGGGTGGCGTGGGAGCCTGAAAAGCATGCGAGTTGGCAACCCTTTCTAACCACTTTGGTTATCCCTTAACTTTGCATATAACCATTATCATTATCTGGTAATTTTTTTATTTGTGCAATACTTTGGTTTATAACCAAATACCTGGAATGTGTTTTCCCATTAGCCATAAACATTCCATTTAGCCTCAGCTGTGCTTTATATTTAATGCCATCGAGCAAATGTTAGCATACTGTCAAGCTTAGAACGTGAAGATGGTAAACATCATACCAGCTAAACATTGTTTGGGTGGCATGAGAGCCTGAAAAGTGTGAGAGTTGGCAACCTTTTGTAAAAACTTTGGTTATTCCTTAACTTTGCATAAAACCATTATCATTATCTGGTCAAATTGTTATTTTTGCAATACTTTACTTTTGCTTACTTACCAAATACCTGCAATATGTATTCCCATCAGCCATTAAACATTTAGCCTGAGCTGTACTTTGTATTTAATGCCATTTAGCAAATGCAAATGCATAATATCTTGCTAAAGCCTAGTTCACACTACACGATTTTTAGCCCGATTTGCCGCTCGGCGAGCTCGGCGACCGTCAGGCTGTGATCGGGAGTAAATCAGGGGTTGATCAGCGGTCGCCAGTCGTTATTTGTGAACTACTCAATGACACGTCAAAACGGCTCCCCGACACATTTCTGACACATCGCCGACGTCTGCCAGATATCTAGCATGGCCGACTCGACATCCACATTCAGCCAATGAGAGCAGGCTGCTCACGGAGCAGGCAGCTACTTTTTCAAAACACGTTTCACTCCCCTCCAGCTCTCTCTGTAGCACAGACGATCCCTGCTACCTGTGTGTGCTATGTAGGTTCGCGTCATTTCCCGTTTCACATTTCATGTGTGTTTTCTTGACAAAACGTGGTTTGGGGACCAGTCTCGGGTGACAGAGTCGTTGTCAGCTTGCGTAGTGTGTGACCCCCTGTAATCGAGTCAGTCACATACTGTGAACGCCACAACGACGTCAAGACTCCCGTCACAAGACGGCAAGTTGTGTAGTGTGAACGGCACAGCCATTGGCCGACGCTGAAAGTCGTGTAGTCTGCACAAGCCTTAAGAAGGTGAAAATGGTCAACATTATACCAGCAAAACATTAACATGATAGCATTGTGATAGCATGTTGGCATGCCAATGAGACCAACTTCAATGAATCTATTTAAAAGTGTTGCATTTTTATTCATTTATTAATGAGTTTCTTAGTCAGTTTGCACCTTGAAGTGATAACATTCAATCCAGCTGTGTAAAGGACAGTCATCTTCATCCTTTAGCCTAACCAAGTGCCTCAACCACTGAAGGATGACCACTGACAACCATGGCTACACTGAGGAGAGAGATATCCTCTGCGCTCAACCCACCAGCCTCCCATCCATCCACCACTGATTCTTAATCCTGTAAACTGAGCACAATGGGGTGTCCTGACCGCTTATACCCACCCATACTCTTAACCCCTGCCTCGAAGTGTACGCTGATTTAGAGCATGAATCATCAGTGTAGGATTATATAGAGTGAGTCATGTCAGCCAAGGGATGCCCGCTGTGCTTTTCAAAGTATGTGTTGGCGGAAATATTTTGTAATGTGCGTGGTTGGTTGGACAATTCTGGAGGATACATTGTTGTTAAGGCATAAACCCAAGGATAAATTTATCAAGTCCAGTTTAACTTTCACCGAAGTTGCTGCAGGAAGTGTTGAGTTAAAGAAAAGTTGGTGTTTTTGTCTTTTTGCTTAGACTTTCAAGACAAAATTACAGTTACTTTTGACTTAGTAGTTTCACTTCTCACAACTATGGTACATGCTTAGATTTTAATATTATTTCAATGGTAAAACATATTTCTGGTGCAGTCGAACATAATGAAGATGCGCAGTACTACAGAACAGTCTTTCTTTTACTGTGATTTTCCAAGATTTCTATGTCACGTACTATACAGTGTTAGTATACATCGGACTGTGGTCATGACTAGCTGTAAGTTTGTATCCATGTAAATGTGATAAAAAGGAGATGGAAGCTAGCGACTGCCACAATTAGATATGGTGTTGTATCGTTGTTTGCAAAGTTAGTTTATATTCACCCAGTTGATATATTATCCTACCCAGGGTGTGTTTAGATCTTGGCTATCTGCCCGAGTGCATCAACCTCTTTCCATTCTCATCTTTCTCAGCCATCTTCCCAGCTTGTTTATATGTTCGGCTTTGTGCACGAGAAAGAGGCATTACTCAGCGTTCTGATACACAAACAGCTCTGATTGTAACAGAATCAGTGGTGTTTGCTTTCATCCCTGTATTCAGCTGTGCAGCATCACCTGCAGTCTTTTCAGATGTAGATATGGTGAAATAATTTCATTAACTCCCACTGTTAGATATGTGCAGTTCACACTGCAGTTCAGAATGAGGGAGAAATAAGGAGGGATGGAGAGACTCTCCTCCCCTCTTCCTCCTCCCTCCCCTCTCTCAATCTCTCATCACATACTGCAGCTCCTCCCTCCACCTTGCCCTTCTCCAGATCCCCTCCCTTCCGCTGTGTCTCTCTTTCTCTCTGTCTCCATCCCTCCTTCATTCTCCCTCAATCTTTCAGCCTAGCTGAGACTAACAGACGATACACCCTCCCTGTGTGTGTGTGTGTGTGTGTGTGTGCATGCGGCTTGCCGTGTGAACCACATGTGTCACTGTGTATACACATGTGGCTTCGCAACTGACGGGAAGGACTCATGAAGTGCTGTGGACTTGGATATCAGATCCTTCTCCTTATGCATATTTACCACATTTTTTAACAACACTCCAAATCCTCTATTAAAGAATCTCATTTTCCACCTCTCGGGGCAGCATCTTGATGGAATCTTCAATCCTTCCCCCAGTATCTTGGATTTAATGAGCAGCCTCCGTATGAAGAAAGCAATTTCTGGATTCCCTTCGTTACAGCTCTGGTAAGGATATCTCTCTCTTGTCTCCTTCTCGCTCTCACTCTCACTCTTGTTCTTTATATCCGTCACCTTTTCTTGCACTTCCTGCCTGATTTACTTCTCATAACATATTGACAGGTGCTAGCGATACACATTATGGGATAGGGGAGCAGAGATATAAAGCAAAGGAAGCTATTTAGGACATGGAGAGAGGGGGGAAATGAGGGCTGATGGGCTGGCTGGGGAGTGTGAGAGAGTGTAGGGAAAGAAGCAGGGAACAGAAATGTGTGCCGACACCAGCGCCGTTGCTAATGCTGTCAGAGGCTAGAGAGAAAAATGCTCCACTTGGTACTTGCTATTGATCTGCTGTTATTTTCAGCTCCTATCCCTTAGATACAACTTTGCATGGTCGCCCTGACAGTAAAAGTATGGGGTTTGGGAATTTGTTAATGCTGACATAAAGGTACTTTGTCATAATAAGGAGGTAAATCCTAATTCTGAAGGTGGATGTGCATTACAAATGGCTGAATTTAACATACTTGTGTGTGCTGCCTTCCGTTCAGAGCATGGAAGGACAGCATGAGAATGTGTGAATTATGTTTGTATGCAATGTGTGCATGCTAGGTGTGCTTATGTAGGTGTGATGCGACAAGGTGGGACTTCCTTTTTAGGATGCTTGCCTGCATACTTACACATATTCTCGTAGAGACCTCCTCAGCTGAAGTGGGGGGAGCTTCCCACCATGTTGATTTGTCTGATTACCTGATGGGGCCTTTTGACAACAGCTTTGACTTGTAAAGAGGACGTCAGACACTGATTTGAGATGGCTAACTTGCAGATGTGTTTAGAAAGTCATTTAATTACATGTAGTTTTACTGTTTGTTATCATTCTTATCTGTAGGAATATAAAACCGCTAGTCACATATTGATGAAGATGCCATCTTTATTTCACTTCACTCTCTCAGATGGAAGCATTAGGTAAAGTTGATGTTGCTATTTTGGTCCCCTTTGCATTGTGGATGAGCTTCTTTCCTTTTATCTTAACTGATGTCTCGTTATTAATTCCTGTTCTTCCAATCTCTCTCTTGTCTCTATGAGCTCTACAGGGAGAGGAGTAAAGAGAGATTGTTAGAAGGGAGAGAGTGAGAGATGCTTGAATACAAGAGTGAAAGGAGGAAGCTGGTACTGGTACTGAAAGCGGTGAAGAGAATAGGAGAGAGATGCTAGTGGAAGGTGAAATAGGGAGAGAGCAAAGGAGAGAGAATATATGAATGAATGATTGACAAGAAGCCAGAGACAAGAGGACGAAAGGGACAGAGAAGGAGGTAGTGTGCACTAACAAGCCTCCGAAAGAGCTTTTAGGCAGGCAAACCTCTTTTAAGGGTCAGGCAATTGGTAGGGGGTCAGTTTACACAAACATCCACGCTCTCTGAAGGAAAATATGCCGTAGATAGGCCAGAGCCTGCATCTCACACATGCCAGGCTGAATTTCCTATAAAGGATATCAATATTTATCCCGTTTCACATTTCAGAGAAGAAACCATGATAACACCGGTGGATGGAAAAATAATAAAAGATAAATCAAATTACCCCACCTTGGGTAGACCTTCTGCTTCTTTTTCATTTATAATTCCTTTCCAGCACTTAGGCAAGGTTGGCTGATATTGTTGCATATTGAAATACAGGTGCAGCCATAGTGGTTCGTGTTCATGTATTGCAGAGTTTTAGTATTATATTTGCAATGGTAATTGTGAAACATATATCAGATTAGATTAAATGTAGTGTATTTAAGGGCTTTGTCTCACTTTGTTTTAATTCAGTTTCTACAGCAACAACTGAACAGTCTTAATGAAATCTCAGTAAGGGTTTTAAATAAACAACACAAATCTGACTTCATTTAGTGAAGCTTTTATGAAGGTTTTAGTGCAGATGAAAGATTCAATCAAAAAGTTATCCCAGGATGCACCACCATTAAATCCAGATGCTGATGTATTTTGAACTAGAGGTATTCTGCTAATTGATTGGTTAATTTGGTAAGTATTAAGTGATGTCTCCCTCTTTCCCTCCCAGTCTCCCTTAGGCAAACACACACACACACACACACACCCATGACGTGCCTTAGTGTGGCTAGCAGGAGTCATTCTTACCCTACTCGGCTGCAGTAAAAGCTTGTCATGTAGTGGGTGACTTGCATCCAAGGGTGACTCAGAGTGCACATGAATGCCTCTCCACACACAGTAAGCACTGATACTGCCCATCGCCAAATGAGAAGTTAACAACTAATTTTTCCTCAACCTCCAAGGCAATTATTCTCAAGGCCGTAAAAGCGAATAATGGTTATTACCGATATGGTTTCATGATTTACCATGATGCATGAAATGAAGTTGGCAAATTTGTTCCAGCAATTCACAGCTAATGGTGTCCATAGTGGTGGACCAGCATTGAAAAGTTGTGTGGATATGGGCTTCCCATCCCAGTGTACTGTATTGCTAGACAATATTTAACAATTGGTAGATGTAAAAAAAAAACACTATTTCGATAACTGATTTACCAGTCATCTTCCTTTTACTTATACCCCATCAAAACAATTCATAACCCAGGTTTCATTCCGAAATGTAAAACATAATAACACTAAAATGTTTAAGAGTAAATTCAATTAAAGTTTTAATACACCTTCTGGATAGAGGCTGTCTATGACTTAAAAGGGATGAAGGATTAGCTGATTGCCAATTATGGATCCAAAATCCAGATCAACCTTTTTTCTTTTTTTTTTTACTCAAAACGAAGGAGCAGCAAAATTATTTTTTGATTGAATTATATTGATGTATTACCCTATTGCTCTCATGGATGTAAACTGGGCAATAAAATTAATAAACACCTTTCAATATAATGTAGTCCAGTGCAATTTGCATTTACAGTAACCACTGCCTAACAAATGACAATATAGTAGAATAAACTCTCAGTGTTGTCACAATGCTTGTCAAAGAGAGGTGTAACCCAGTACATAATTGAGCCCTGTAATTTTATTTTATTTGCTTTATTTTCCAATATTATTTTCTGTTTGGAAGAATAATCTGTCAATTAAAGACACTCTGTTCAGTAATGTTTCCTATTGGTTATATCAGGCAAGGCAGGCTTCTGATTGGTTAGGGTAGATAAGTCCCTCCCCTCCAGGCATCAGGCCGAGTGAGAGAGGCAGTACGAGCAGACGAGTGCTACATAATGTGAGAAGTAATAAGATGAGTAAAATGTTAATTGTGGTAAATAATTCTGTCATAAGCGCTAAGTATTCACTGAGACGACAGCTGTGTGAAGTGAATGAGTTGTCCAACAGACCAGTAAGCCAGGAATTAATCGCTTTTGGCCATGTCTTGGTGAGTTAACCAAACTACGACTTGAACTAGCACAGCTAACCATGTAGCCACGTTGTCTGCCGACGCATGGTCCGCAGATGCCTGTGGTTTCCCTGTTGATATGTGAACTTGACACTGTGTGCATTTAAAGTTTTAATTAATGTCGCCTATTTGTGCCTTGTAGATGGATACAGAAACATGAAGTATGAGTTGACATAATTTCTTTTACTTTGATGATATTGTCATTTACTTTTGTATATATAATACTTCTGTATTATGGTTGCACTGATGAGTACAGCTAGTGTTAATATTAAAGGGCAGCATGTTTTAAGAATATTAAATGTGTGTATTTAAGCTTGAAGACAGTGAAATGTGTGAAAAATGTGATGTTAATTCATTTCATTTAAAAAAAGGGGAAGGAATCATAATCCATGTGGTTAAAATAGCAATAAGGACATTTCATTTAAATACTACTATGTAAGAGTAGTGTTGGCCATAGTGTATTTGAATTTTTGTGATTGCTGTGTAGTAATAGCCTAATAGCCTATACAGGCTAGGTTTTTGAGATCCTGTGAAAACACCCTTAGATTTGGATTCTCCTTTATGGAGATGGCGAGCCACCCCTGAACCTGATCAACTTCTTAACGCAAAGAGCTGGACCTAGATCACCTTTTGGCCTTGTGGAGAACATCCATCTCTTCATTTTCACCCAGAGAGCTCCAGTGTGGTAGGAGGTTGAAGCTGCTAATCTCACGAGTACTCAAACTGAATTTGACTTGACTGACTGTTTGACTGAATCTAACTGAACTTAAAGGAACTTACCTGAAATTAAAGGATCTTACTGGAACTTAAAGGAGCCTAAGTAGAATTGAAAGGACAGGACGAAGGAGCCCACACGGTAGTTACGCTTTAATCTTGAAAAGTTGCATAGCTGTCTCTATTTGTTAGTCACTGTAACTTATGCTGTACATTTCCAGTATTCCAGAGTCTAATTGTTGACCCTGTTCTCTCTGCTCGCCCGCCATTCAGCGGTCTTGTGTATAGTTTTGCATGCATGCCGTTCGGCCGATAGCTGCATGCACATCGCGGTTCCTTGTGGGTCTATTTCAAGTAGCCTACTATTTAAAAACGATGTAATATTCTTTGTTTGATCAGTGGTGATAAATGATCCGAATGCCCTGCGAGGTGCGGACAACTCTGCACAACAATGGTGAAGTTAAGGCTCCATCTCTATAGCAAGTTCCTCTTCTGCCACTTCACACTCACACACACACATACATGCTACGCCTACACATTTCCCCTACCTTGAGGGTTAGGGTTACAATTCTGGATTTATTCACGCACTTTAAAAAGCATTTATTAAAAGCTTTTTTCATTTCTCATTTTTTTATTTACAGCATTAAATGTTGAAATGTATATTGTAATAGGCTGTATATTAACTTATTGAGAGAAAACTGGTAGTTCTATGTAAAATCAGACGTTGAGCAACCCCCATATCGCTAAAATGGAATGATGATGAGATTGACAGTCGAATAAGGCTCCGCCCATCGAAGCATCGAATCTTCGACTACTTGGGGTCAACCCTATCTCAGACAAAAGAAAATCAGCCTGAATAGCATGAGTCTTCAAGTTTTCAAAAGTGATTGATAAATAAAAATCCTGTAATAACAAATCTCTTCACCAACCTGGGATTTCAGCTGGCGGAGACTGAATAGATCTATCTGCAATCAGTTGTAGTATATCCCGCTTTTTATTAGACATAAAATATAATCAGCATTCCACATCACAGACATATTATTTTATCAAACACTGAAAAAGATGAGTCAGTAGTTCACTTAATAAATTTGCCACAAAATTTACCATGTTATTTTTTTTATAGAATCAGCACCTCGCACCACACTCACATGCATTCACATGCACTCATATTTGGGATTGGTCAAATACAACTGTAATTTGCAGCCATGGTTAAGAACGTTATTCTGCAGATACTCATGAAGGATGAGAGAGCAATATTTGTTCACTTCCCCTGCCTAGTTTTTTCCGTCTGGCTGAGTGAATCTAAATGGTATAAATTGGAAATTGTATAAATAATTCAGGAACAGCTTTTATCTTCTGTATTTGGATGCATTACTAGGCCAACACAATAGAGAGTTTTGTATCGGAAAGGATTCACCCCTCTCTGACCTTTTGTGTTCTACAAAATCAAATCAGATGCCTCCTTTGGTGCCCTAGTTTTCATTTGAGATACATTGCCTCTATGGAGAATTCCTTCAAGTGCAAATAAAATGTTACTCAGATTTTTTTTTCTTGTTCTTCATGATGAAATAGTGCAAAGGGTAATAAATCCTCATTCATTTGTTCATTTGTTCATTCATTCAGGGGCTAGACTACTACTAGTTGTTTTGTTATTCATGTGACATACAATATCTCTGACACCACTGATTAAATTAAAGTGAACTTTGAAATGACGGCTTTTGCCACTGCACTGCAACATTTTCAGAATTACATTGAGTGGCCTCACAGAGTGCAACAGTTACAATGTAATTCTGATTGGCCAATATGACTCCTACATTATATATAAAGGAAGACAAGACTAATTTAATTAACAAATTCACTAATTCAGATCGGCACCAGAAATGTCATCCTAGAGAAGTGGGAAGCCGTTATTTATATATAGTACTTTTACATAGTTGAGTGGTGTAGAAAACATTTGTGCTTCCATTTCACTATATAATTCATAATTCACTAAGTCCATATCAAGTAAACATCAAAAGTATCACACAAAGTAAGTAGAGACACAGCAAAATACCGGAACCCTTCTCTATTTGAGGACATACACTGAAGAGTTTGCTACGAAAATTAAAAGTGTACACAGGCAAAATCAAATTATCATCAAAACTTGAAATCTTTTTTGCAATACTCAATAATAAGAACTGCAATGTGAATAAACCTGTTTCCAAATTCATCATCATCATTATATTCAATCCAGTTATGAATAATTAACTAATTTAATCTCTCTTTAATGAAACCTTGCCTCTATTTAAAAAATGACTTGCTTACTGTAATTGCTGGGACACAACACAGTACGGGTTTTATTGATCATAATGCGGGGAGGGTTTCTTGAAAATGCACTTTGATGCACGTGAATAATATAGATCCATACTTCCTGTACTGTATATACATATACAGCATGTTCATTAAAATTATGCTGGGAAAAAGAAAGCATCAACTTTCTTTCTTCCACGTTACACAGCAAAATACAGTTTGACACTAAACCACAGCCAAGGGAAACTGTTTCCAACAGAGTTTCACTCCCTCTGAGTGACATACATGTGTGCAATGAGGAGTGAAACACAGCTGAAGAAAACCCATCAAAAAGCTCTTCTAAGAGTTATATACGTTTCTTTCTGCCCAAACCCAAGGAGATGGCCTTATTGTGTCAAAACACATTTCAATGTCAATTTACAAAAACTGTAGCCATTTGTCCCAATTATTAGTTTTGTCAAAATTGTTTGTGTTAGTCCATTACCAGCACTTGAAATTATAATACTTCGGTGTTGAATAGATTGTCTTTTATTGCTGCAACACTCAAAGCTGGGGAAGGTCAGATCGGAGAAATCACAAATGTTTGCCCAGATGCTCATGTTTTTTTTTTGATAGATGTGAGTGAAGAGATTGTGTATTGTTTTAAGCTGCTAGTCTTCAACATGTAAAGCTGTAGCCCAATATTAATAGTAATAATATAATAATAATTAATAATAATAATACCTCTTGATATTTATAGTAAATCTGTATTTTACTTTAAGACAGCAAACTGCATATAACATTTAATCATACTGGGGTAAACTTGGGTTAACTTCCTGCTCAGTTACAGATTTTATACTTAAAGTGTTTTGTTCAATAGTTGATAAGTAACAGATATTTTATCGTAATTATATTTAATATTAAGACCATGATACTTTGTTTAACCCGCAATCAATTTGCATTAGTAATAAAGTGTGGGACAACACTTCAGAAGCAATTTCTCAGACCTGTTCTTGCATCTGTGAGTGCTGGAGATTGTCACACCTGATAAGAGAGAATACAATGTGCCACTTGATCCAATATCAATATGTGGTCCAGGACATTTTTCACAGTCTTCACGGGTTATCTATTTTAGAAAACTGTCAGCCTTAATGTGTGAAGAAAATTGAGACCACTTTTATGCAGGATCCCTGTGCATACAGCCTTTGAAAATGATAAATGTCAGTGAGTCAGCATGATGACGTACAAACGCTCATTATTAAAATATTGCATTCTAGGCTGGTTGACAGCACTTTTTAATATTGAAATTGGTCCTACCCCCTCCACCCATGCACAAACACACACATTCACAGTTGGAGGTAAATAAAAAAAAAAAAAGCCCATTTAGTTGAGACCTCTCCGTTGCCCCCCAGCGTGTGTGTTACTCTGATGCCCTGGAACACACACTCCTTACAAATACTGGCGTGTGACTAATATTTCAAAAGCTGTAACACTCACAGCTTGCTTGCAAACATGCTAAAAAAGATATAATTAAACCATAAAGTAGTAAGCATTTATTTGTTTTAGATTAATTTCAGGCTCAAAGCAGCCGGTCTATTACATAAGCACAGCTGGGTGAGAGGTGCCTCTTTCACGAACATCATTCCTGGATCATTTCCCAGTCCTGACTGTACTGAAGTCTCCTCTACTGTATGATCAGCGTCAGTTGGAAGTGAAAACTCAGGCTAAAGTAAGCTGCCAATATCTTAAATTATCATGGATGATGCACCCAGGGCTCTATTTTTGGATCCACCAACCCATTCTCACTCTCCGACTCATCACATAAGGACGCATGGTCAAGACCCATCGGCATCAGTTTGTAACGCCCTAGGTATCCCGATAGCTTCATAGTTCAACGCAGTAACGCAATGCAGCAAGATAAAAGTAGGTGTATGATATCTAATACAAAAGACTGAGTAAGGAGGTGGTTGGGGTAGATGGAGGGCCAGAACCCAGACTTTGAACCAGGAGACCGGGGTTCGTGTCCTATGTGAAACAAAAAGTCAACATTAAATATTTTCATTTAAGTTACGCGAGTTACGTAAATTGTGTAATTTATGCAAGTGACGTTAGTTAAGTTACGTGTTAACTGACGTACATAGTTATTTTAAACCAAACCATGATCTTTTCCTAACCTTAACCAAGTAGTTTTGTTGCCTAAACCTAAACAAGTACTTTTTGTGCCTAACTTTTCGCAACTTTAATGACGTGCCGTTGTAAAATGTTGATGTTTCGAAACGCTAGCGTTTTATTTTGAAAGTGTAACCAGACGTTGCATATTTATTGTTTCCAACTTTATCGGACGTTGCATATTTGTTGTTTCTAAGCGTTGCTAACTTGACCGCAGAGCCTCCCGACTCATCAATTTGTGAACATGTTGGATCCACACATTGGGGTGTTCATTTTTTCTACTATTATTACACGGCAAGGCCAGGTCATGTAGCGACACTTATTTGGCACAGTCAGCCCAAAAGGGGGTCCAAGGAATTGGATGGCTTTGAAAATTACACATAAACACATTATTGTTGTCTGTAACGTGATGAATGTGTCTTCACTTTCACAGTCAAATGAGCATGCATGTTAGCTTTTCAAGCCACTGAGCCGGCAGTATGTTACTGCAAAAAGAGAAAGAAACAAAGGCGGCCTATACTCTAACACCTTTGCCACAGTTTTGTTTTGAAAATTGCTCTAAGATATCTGCCCTGGTACCATAGAAATGATCAAAGCATCCCTGACTTCATTGAAATAGGACTGCTGTAACAAAAAAAATTACCTGGCCACCACACCACAGAAACACAGTCTATCGTTTCCAGAGCTTAGGTTGATATTCAGCAAAAAAATGCAAATGCAGCAGATGTAAAAAAGAAAAAGCCAGCTGGTCTGCATAACTGTCACAGAGTATGTGAATTTTAACAGGAAGCAGGCCATCCAGGGTTTTATGTGATAGGGAGAGCATCTTACCTTGTCATCATTAGTATGCTGGTCAGATTTTGTGCACTCTCATCTTGGTTGGCCACTTCCCCATCTTAAATTATGTTTTGCCTTTTTGTACATGGCAGTCTCTTTCAGCAAACTGATGTCCAGGTTTAAATAAATAAACAAAGATCCTTACATATAAATGCTAATGAGCACATTCTAAAAGAGCACTTTTTAAGTGTCAAGGAAAAAGAACAGGGGCTTTGGCCTTGTGCCTTTCATTTGGTTCATTTGCTGAATCCTGCTGATAATTCAGCTAAATATATCATCCTTTTATTCATATAATTATACTGGAACCGGCCAGTGGACACAGTGACTCAAAATATGTTCAAATGTTCTTTAAAATATTGTAGTAGACCTAAATTTATTAGTTATGCATTTTAATAAATTTATGAGAATTGATACCCAATTATGAATTAAAATTCATAAAATCAGAATTTCCTCGTTAAGGGCACCACCGGAGTTGTTATAATCCTAGAGTCTCCGGACCTCTAGGTAGTTTTGAATAATTATACAATTATTACTAGTGATCAGTTAGTTAATAATCGCTCAATTATCTTAAATCAGTCAGTCAGTCTCATATCTAAAGGGTCAATTCTCTTGGCAGGAACTATAAATAGGCAACACACACAGCTCTTGATTATATTACAGTGAATTTATTCTCTAACTAAGGTGATAAAAAGATGGTTGGATACAGGGAACATAAACATTTGCTGAACAATGAGCTTGGAGGTTCGGTTGTGGGAAGCATTTGACTCATATGGCATAGAAGAGCTAATGAGAGTAAACTAATGTCATAATTTAGGAGTTAAAATGGACATCTGATCACAGAACGTGTGTTAAGTCTTACTGCTTGTCGACGGCCTGCTTTCGGCCTGTTGCACGGGTCCCACGCTAGCTGCCGATCCTGGCTTTTTGCTAGGGATTCCCCAGGGTTCTCACTTCACGTGTGTAGCTTCAAGCGAACAAAGGCCTGTTTGTTTCGCTGGTCGACTGAGGGCGTTGCCTGGCGCGGCACGCCGGCGCGTGCCGAAGCGTCCAGAGAGCAGAACAGAGTGGAAGAGAGCCAACAGCGAAGCGAAGAGAGAGAGAGAGCGAGGTCGCGTGTCGCTCTTTTGTTGTCTGGGGCGTGGTTCCCCAGGGGGCGTCTCAGGTTTCCCCAAGGGACTGCCTTTCTAAACTTAATGTTTGAAGAAAAGAAATCTATTTGCACGTATTATAATCAAACATTTTCCACAATCGAACCTCAATGGTTGAACGGTTGTACTGTTCTAAGCATTTGGTAACAGGAAACAATTGTCACATTATTGGTTAGGATATTTATACATTTAACGGCATTTCCGATGAGGGCATGTAATACTTATTTCGTCCACTTGGGGGAGCTCAGGTTACATGAGGAAAGCTTGGATTACATTAGATGAAGGAGTGTCTTGCTGAAAATAAAAACACTGCACAAGTAACTTCTTTTCAGCACTAATAAACAACAGATAGCAACAACAGTTAACATAACTACTCAAATTGAGGCAAACATATTCAGGTAACTAAAGATTTAATTAAATTGAATTAGATGCGTTGAGTCTTTTGGAGACTGCAGTCCTTTTACATTGAAAGTTCAGCTGTCCTGGACAATGTCACACTTAGGTGAGACAAGGAATATCCCTTTGATGTGGTAATAAAACAAAGAATAAGGTCAGTTGCCACGGAAACGTGTGTGGGGGGCCAGTTTTGATAGGCTGTTCAGGGAGATGCCAATGGCTGGCTCGTGTCCCTTTGTCAGTTTAACAGTCAGGCCCCGCGTTATCAGCTTCGGAATCAAAAAGGTGCCAGTTTTATGGTCGGGATAGCACTTAGAGAAAGCAACTTTGACCCCTCCCCTTCTTCTCTGGGGAGGAGAAAGGAATTTAGGGTAGCTCCACATTTATTCCATGTAAAATGCACAAATCCACACCGTTGTTCACTACAATATTATAGACATTGCATTTTGTGTGTTTTGTATTGCATCCTTTCCAACTCATGACAAAGGTTTTTATACTGTGAGTCATCTCTTCATTCTTCAAGATCAGTTTCTTGTTCATCCATGACCAGGTACCAAAATAGTTTTGGAAAACTTTTAGTTGTCTGATGCGTCTAGACCACCCACACACATGTTTTCACTCGCTGTGTCTGATTAGATCTCTCTTCAGGATTGTGTGGGTGTGTAAAGATGTGCTTGTTTCACACCTCCCTCACTCTCCTGTTAGTTTTGTTGCACCTGTTGGGTCAGAACAGCTTCCATCTTTATCAATGTCATTAGTACACCGACTTTGCTCAATCACAATTTCAATCACAGCATAGCTTCAACATTAACAAAAGGCTAATTACTCCCGTTAAAAAATTAAAACGCCTGTGTTAATGTGCGGGTCTGTAATCTCCTCTCAGAAGTCATGCTTGTCATCTCTTTTTTCAGCAATTTTGGCTTTAAATCCATGAGACTCATGATTCAGTAATGTTTCAACAGTATAAATCAGATGTACCTCATTCACCTGATAATAATCTATCATACCAGACATAAGGGAGACTGTAAGAAACATTTTATGACAGACAGTCCAGATTAGTCTGTCATATCCTCCTTTCAGGCTGAGATTTTCGAAACCTCCTTTGGAGGAGGCTCTGGAGAGATTTGCCTGATAGTTTATGCAGTCTGTAGTTGGTACTCACCAATCTAAAATTAGGCTGTATGTATGCAGTTTGTAGTTAGTGAGCAACAACTAAAAGTAGGCTATTTCATCAACAATCTTTTTTATACAGGCGATACATACACTTGTTTTATACGTACAATAGTTGTTCAGGCACTTGATTGCTTCTATCATTTAATATGGTTTGCTTTTACATATGTATACATGCAAACAGTTCATTCTAAAAAGGCTTTTTTTTAAATTCAGGTAATGTACAGCTTTGTTTTTACAGTATGCTGTATGTGTGTGTGTGTGTGGGTTTGTGCATACACTGAATACATGCGTGGTGCATGTTTTGTGCGTAATGGCATATGTTGGTAGCATGTGTTTGTGAATGAGTATCATCACCACCTGGGACAAGTGATCTACATAGAATTACATTAACACGGCATTGCTACTCATCACCTGCTCCAGCAGGGAGTAAATGCTGTCAGGAGTTGAGAGAGAAGATTATGATGGAAGAGGTTCAGGGAGGAGAAGGCTCCCTGTAGCTGCAGCAATAACGACCTTAAGTGGGCCAGGCTCAGGTGAGATTTCCACACTTAAGCCAAATTGGAAAAGACGCTCAGAGCAGAGAGCTAAGTGGCACTGGTGAGCTAGTGATATATCTGTAAAAGGGTTTGGAAAAGCATTATACCAAGCTGAGATACTTGTAATTCAGAAAAGCATTATGGATCCTATAAGAATTTTAAGAAGTACACAGGTGATGGGCTTTAATGGAACAGGTAATAACCCAGTTTTTTGATAATTGTGATATTGTGTTGTTCACTGAGAAGAGTTATAATAGCAGATTTAGAGACTTAACTCCCCCAATATTAATATTAAGAATGTATTCACCCATAGTACTGTAATATGCTTTGGAAGAAGCATCTGCCATGTCGCTTAAATGGCATATAGTATGCTGTAATTATACCTGAGGTCAAGGCCAGTTAAAGCATTGGTGAAATATTAATAATAATCCACAAATAATTGAAGCTGATGCAATGACTTTATGCATCCCCACTGTGAGAATTCTCTTCATAAGCATAAATCTGTGTTTTTGATTGAAATGAATATATATTAAAAGCAAACACTCTGCTGAATGTATTTCATTAAACAACCCTATAGGGTTACAGAGTTGATGTGGAGGAATGGCCACAGCATATTGTTATTCTGTGAGGCTACCTGCTCAGCTGTCTAAACCAAAGCCAACATTTAATTTGCAACCAAATTTACTCATTTTACTGCTGTAATCGAAGTGCCCCCTCTTTGCTCTTAATTTGACTTGCAGTGTATGGGAGGACAAAGCCACGGATTGGTGTGTGTGTGTGTGTAGGAGAGAGTGTGAAATGCAAGTGTATACTTGAAATAAAGTTTCAATGGGAATCCAAGCCTTTAAAGACAACTAGAAGTATTTTGCACTTTACTTCAGCTTCAAAGTGAATGTTGTGGAAAAAGAGGCGCAGACAGTAGACGAAACCCTCAAGGTGTAGACAGAAGTAAAGGGAAGAAAGAAAGGAGTACGATTTTGTCCCGTGATTTGGCAGCTTGTGTCACTTTTAAAATGGTGAAGTGTTCAGTGTTTATATGATAGGGATTGTGGATGTTACCTTTAAGTGACTGGTGTGAAAATAAGTGAAATGTGGGAAAAATGCTGTGGATATATGATCGTTCTTGCCCTATACACATTGGCCTAACTCCTTTTTGACCTTGTTTAAAATTACTAGTTATCTACAAGAGTTTATAGAAATGTTTATCTCAGAGTCTTCAAATGGTTTTGATATCATCTTCAAAACCAGCGCTTTTTTTCAATATTGTTTTCAGTTTGCAGCCAGAAACTGGTTGGAAATTGATTTCCAGAAATTCCTCCTGGGTATTATTTTTTTCTTTGTTGCCAGTTCCTGCCAACTTCTGACTTCTTCAAGGCCAGGCTAATAAATTAATCTTTGTCACACATTTCCACTGAGCACATTGGCTTTTGTTTCATGGCTCTATTATGAAGTATACAAAGAATAGACTGACACAGAAAAATAAAATAATGTAATAAATAATGGCAAAGTGCCATTGTAAATTATGATCTGTTAAAAACAAATCAAAGTAAAAGCAAAATCATGCAAGACTTGGGTCAGATCGTGTCTTGTAAATGTTGCTAATATTCTTGGAGCCAGCTGTTATGTTTAAGCAAAGATCTACAATCTCTCCTGGATTGATGCATTTTTCTTTGATTATCACTGCAGTAAGGGGAAAAGACAATAACACATTTATCTGCAGTCTTTTCCTGTGCATATTGTACTTCCATCTGGAGTTTCTGATAAGATAGAGAGCTAGCAACACAAACACACACACTCAAATCAGCCCCTTTGTATTTACAGCTTTACTTGAATGTTTAAAGCCATCACACATTGTGTGTGCACATTTTATATGCCAAATGCAGTCCTGTTGATAGAAATTAGTATTTCTTCATAATGCATGTAATTTTTCACATTGTTCTCTTTATATACAAATTCTTAATTTATTCCAAATTTTCTGTTATAGAGTACAATTTTGTTTCTGTCAGTTGAAATAGTTTTATTCAGATGCTTTAGATTTAATTTAAGAAAGGGGTTCACATAAGTATTGATACTTGAGTGATACCAAGTCTTCTTTTGAGTATTGATATTAGCATCTGATACCAAAAATATGGATCAACATCATCTTATATCTGTGCATGTGATGTGACCATGCTTCCTGAAAACCATGCATGTTTTTAAGTTGGGAATGAGGGGTTTTAAGACCAAAGATGAGGCTACTTTGTTTTTAGTTGATGACTAAATGATAAACTTTTCCCTGGCAGCATGTAATGTATACTGATTTCTGTTAAGCTAAAATGGTGCTGTGTTGAAGTTGTTCATGACCAGATGTCCCCATGGGGTTTAAATAGTGCTGTACATGTGTCAGTATAACCCTCTACATTCTTATTTACACTGGTTTTCCTTGCTCTATCCAGCCAGTGTTTTCAGCTGCAGTGGCCCAATTTCCATGCACAAATCATAAAAATGTTTCATCTCATCTCATTGGTACTGCAAACAGATGGACTGTCCTCTACCTTGGGGAACCAGTGTTTTCCCCTTCTCAATGTTCATTTTGTTGCTGAAGAGGATTTACTTTTCAGTAAGTTGACATCTCACTCCTGGTCACTTCCTATTTTATAACTTATTTCCACATATCTGTGAAGTAAAATAGGGTTTAGATGTATATTAATTTGAAAGAACAAAGCTTAAGGTTGTTATTAGATTTGATGTAAACAAATTTTTAACTAAAATTTTAATATTTCATGATTCAGTCTGAAATAAGTTTGCCTGTGAATTAGTCACTCCCTATTGAATAAAACACTGCACAATCCTGAGACGCTTTATTAGATTTGTCATCAAATGTAACTTATTATGTAGGATTAATCTTACAAGGACTTTAATTATATTGATGTTTGCACCTTTCTGCTAACTTCAGCAGGTATAAAATGTTAATTATATATAAAAATTATTTTGTCTAACAGATTGTTCTTGTAGCAAGGCTGGCATATCCATGTGTTAATAAGTACATAGGTGTGATTCAAACACAGTGCATGTGTCACTATATGACACAGAAACAACAGCATAACAATAACAATAACTAGACTATATTATATTTACTATGCTTTATGTCAAACAGGAATACAGGATACAACTACAGCTACTGAGCCTAATGGCAGAGCAAGACCCAGTAGACACTGATGAACTTAGTTCTGAATAAAAAGACTGCTAAAGTGATTATGACTGACAAATGCTCAAATCTTTAATAACAGACAAACAAGAGCTTAAGAGACAAAAACTACAAAACCGTTAATAACATAATTTTTCTTTGAATATGTCAACCAGCTTCTTTATGAGTGATCCAAACATGTACATAGAAAAGACTTTTACTGTCTGAGTGTCTTTTTTAGAAATGTCAAAATGTCTCTGTCAACCTGTGCTGGTCCCTTGCTCACCACATCAACATGTATTTGGTCATTTAGGACTGATGGATTCACAGGATAAGTAGTAACTGGAGAGACAGGTGTGGTAGTAAGCAGGATGGTACTGGTCCCCACTTCAGTAGGCATAGGTAGTGTGACATGTGACATGTTCATACGTTGGGTGTTCCTAGAGGCGAATAATTGTTTATTGTTGATGTAGGCCTAAACTTACCAGCATTGTCAGCTTCTTGGATGATACCAAAGATGGAGGTAGAGGTAGAGGCTGATGGACCTGCTATGAAATATAAGATAAGATAAATTGACTGAATTGAAATGAGATCTAGAGGATCTTAAAAGGTTATCATTGTAAGGTAACACCACGTTTATACTCACCAACAGTAGGAGCTGTGTTTACTGACACCTGTGACCATCTTCCAACCATGTTCTTTAAAGCGCTCCTGGAAAGGGGGTGGTGAGAGTAAATTAATGTTGGTCCTCAGTGTAGAGACCAAGCTGGGCATATGTGGATTTGGTCTTTTAAATGCTTTATAACACTGGAGCAGCTCAGCTCCATTAATCATACTATTAAATCGTAAACTATGGTATAATACTAAACCAATTTTATGCAGTTTGTAAAAGTTGTGATGCTAATCACATTTAGCGTGTTAGCATGTTAGCAAGTATGGCATTAGCATTACTAAGGCTAATGTAAGACGTTATGTGCAGATTATCTAAAAATATAGATATTGGAAAATGGAGCCTGTGGGCTTAACTTGTTACATACCTTTATCTTCTTGACTCCTCTTTTCTTCGAGGCCCGTCATTTGTCTATTTTCACGTCCAGTCATCTTCTGTTGTCAAACATCATCAGAACCTCTGACTGACCCAGCATAACGTGTAACGTCACAGGGTCAGTCAGGGTCAGAAGTCACAGGGAGGTCCGAGCGAGCTGACCCATCAGGGCAGCTAATTTAAAATATTTATTTATTAGATTTATAATAAAGAACTAAATAAAATAACCACTGGGCTTATTATGACACGTAATAGAGAGAGCTGTATATGATTGTATGTTATTATTTTATGTTTCTTTTTTCAGTATTTTTTTTTTTCACCACTAGCAAGCAGTGACTGTAGGGGGCCTATGCCACCACTAAGGTTGCTTAGTGGCTGGGCCGACTCCACCCCGACGAAACCATTGCTTATTGATACCTCAGGTCAGTGCCCTAAGTTGCTTAGTGTTCTGGTTCTTTTTCCTTGATCGACAACCTCAAAGCCAATCTTTAATATCATAGTCATACATCTCTAGTAAATTTTAACCCAGATGCTAAAATTGAAAGAGTGCAGCATGTAATTACAATACAACTTGTACACAGCTTGTGGTGGCTGGTTAAGTCACACTTAAACATTGTACCATCAGAATTAAAGTTATATCATGATGTTAAACTACTGCATAAATACTAGTTTGTCATTTGCTCTGTCCTTTTATAGCACCATCATCATCACATGGTACATCCTCCACTGTTGAGCAGTTAAAATGTGAGTTTGTTATGGAGAGAGAGGTTTTGAAATTCTATTGGGCAGTGACCTTTCCTCTACCACTCAGTGTACAAGCAAAGTACTCCTTGATTAAACTTCTTACCGACACCTTTAAAATTTGAAATTTACATTTAAAATGTTATTGTTTGTGGAATACACTATGCTGTAAGCACTTCTGTATCCCATTGGGATTTTTCTTCCTAGTCATTGTGCATGCCTGTGTGCCACAGGGAGGTATTAAGTCTGACACTGTAGACACAGTACTGAGGGAGGCTATTTATTTTCAGTAGTTATTAAATATAGCCTTGTTGTTTGTGGGGAATTAGCACATTATGCCATACGTACATAGTAGCAGGTTTCAACATTCGGAGGAAACAATGCACAGGTCACTGTAAACATCCCACAGTTCCCTGTTTTACCTCTGCAATTTACATTTGTGGCCAAAATATTAGACATTTGCTGCAGTTAACTTCAGAATATCAGATTTTGGGATATTTCTAGAAATGTGTTTTTCAAAACTTTCAACTAGTACATTTGACATTTCATTTACATCAAATGAGGCTTTTAAGAGAATGCCCAGTAATAATAATAATATGAATAATAAAGGTTTTTCTTTAGTTTAGGATGTTTTTAGGCGTTGAAAGCGCTAGTCACATGTGTAATTAGGTATGGTTATTAAACCCCACTGGTGTGTGGTAGAGAGCACTCTCTCTGTTAGTGTCTCATGATTTAAAAAGTGAGTGAAGTCTTGCAGGACACTCAGATTCACAGTGAGACTTTTGCAGCTGTGTCCCTCCAATTAGATCACACATTTATATCCTTTTAGTCCCCCCCCCCAAAAAGAAAATCACAGTTTGTCTGCTCCACATAAACCACTAGGAAGAACAAAAAAGATAAAAATACCTTCACAGCATGTCAAAGGCAGACATCATGCTCAAGTTTGAGTCATCTCGCACATCAGAAACTGCATGAACGCACCCATGATTTTCCCTTCTTCTGCTGTATCCCTAAATGCATCTGTCTTTGGTGGTCCTGTCAGTTCCTCAGTATCTCCCTTTGTCTTTGATCTGGAAATGGTTTACAATATCAATTTACCTGCTGTCCAGGTTTTTGCAGGAGTTGTTAACAGCTGCTTAAAACACTCACCAAAGTTGTTTTTATTGATGGTCGCACAGGTGCATGCTAGTCAGTGGGTTGAAGGGAGTCGTTTTAGGGGCAATAAAACAGTTGAAAGAATGACAGTCTGACAAAAGCAATATTTGTCTCATCAAGACAGCTGCATCCTGGACGACCTGATGTGTTTAATGGTGTAACGTTGAAGTTGTGGTTCTAAATGTCAGTTTAAAAATTCTAAATTGTTAGTGAAAAGAATTGTAACTAGGGCCAGAGGCATCATCACGAACACTTATGTCATGTACTAATATTTCTGTGGATTTGCCGGGTCTATGGACATACTGTATAAAGTGGAGTTTACATTCTATAAGTAACAAATATGGTTTAAGGTTGATAATGAATCCTGCTTATTATGGTGATCCCCTTACAGTCATTCTCAGTGTTGGGCAAGCTACTTGGAAAATGTAGTGAGCTAAGCTACTAGACACTCCACATTAAATGAAGTTTCCCTACACAGAAGCTACCCCCCAGTGAAATATAGCAAGCTAAGCTAAAAGTAGCTTAGTTACATCTAAGCTACTTTTAATTTTTTAATATTTAATAGTTAGGTCTGGTGACGCCATATATATATATACGTATATAAACATACTCATACACACAGTATAGGCCTAGTTTATATTGAACTAACTTCATTCCACAGTAGCAATAGAAAATTCTACTGCTTGTCAAAAAGCAAGACATATTTTTAATGAAACATAGGCCTATTGTGTTTTTATTCCTCTTTCTTTAGTTTTTATAATGTCATTTAATTGTTCATTAAGTATATTTTTTATTGTTTATATGTGAATGTGTGCTCTGGCAACATTGCAACCTAAACAACCTAAACATTCATGGCAATAGGCCTGAGAGAAAGAGAGAGAGAGAAATCTCTCATCTCATCTCATGGAAACAGGTTTCTGCCACTACATATCAAAGTTTCATCCTCACTAGAGGAAGAGGTGGCCAGGCTGGACCCTGATCCTTCTCACAAGAGGTGTTACAATAACTATCACAATAGAAAGTAAACGTCTCGGGTAACGTATGTAACCCTTGTTCCCCAAGAAGGGGAACGAGACACTGCATCGGTGACGACACTATGGGAACGCCTCTGGGCGTGGCTGGGCTGAAATCATGAATGAAACTACTCCAATCCTATTGGCGTTGCTAGAACGGTAGCGTGTGACGGCATAACTGGAGGCGTATATAAGCACGCCAGCACACCGGACACATTAGCTCTTTGCTATGAAGCAAGGCACTCCAGGCGGGGCGAGGTTTGGCCCCTTCTCGGGGGACAAGGGTTACATACGTAACCCACAGCATGCAGTAACCCGTAGGCACGACTAAGAGGAGAGCGCACGGGTGCCGGGTGCAGAAGGAAGGTCCAGACTGTAAAACCGGATGAAAGTGTGAGGAGTGGCCCAGCCAGCTGCCTCACACAAATCCTGGAGCAAAGCCCCTATGAGGAGGGCCCTAGAGGCCGCCATGCCTCGAGTAGAGTGCACCCTTACGGCCATAGGTGAAGGTAACCCGCGCAACTGATAGGCCAGGGAATTAGTCTGAACGATCCAGTTACTGATCGTGTGTTTAGAAGCAGGGAGCCCAACCTTGGGGGACCTGAAACACACTAGCAACTGGTCTGCTTTCCTCCACCGGGAGGACCTCAGAGTGAAAATACTCAGCGCTCTGACCAGGCAGAGCAGATGAAGTCTCCCGTCCTCCACCGTCACATGAGGTGGGGGTTGAAACGCCTGCAGCACCGTAGACCCTGCCAACATGGACGGAACCTTAGGGATATAGCCCGGGCAGGGGTGCAGGATGGCTCTGACCCTCCCCGGGGCAAACTACAGGCATTGAGAAGAAACCTGGAGATCCCCCACCCTCCTCAGAGAGGTGATAGCGAGGAGAAGGACATCTTAAGGGTCAGGTGCTTGACCTCAGCCGACTCCAGGGGTTCGAAGGGGGTCTCAGCCAGCACTTTGAGAACCACTGCCAGGTCCCAAGTGAGAACCCTGGAACGAGTCACGGGTCTCATCCTTCGGGCTCCACGGAGGAAGCGCACGACCAGTGGAAGCCTCCCCAGAGGCCCATCCCTCAGAGGGGCGTGGAACACTGCCATGGCAGCCACATACATCTTGAGTGTGGATGGGGAAAAAGGCCAGCAGAGAAACGGTCCTGGAGGAACTCCAGTACCATAGTCACCGGGCAGGTAACTGGGTCCACCGCCCGTTCTCTACACCAGGTGGCATTTAAACACATTCCACTTCAGGCCGTACATCCTTCTCGTGGACGGGGCTCTGGAGCTGAGCAGCGTCTCGACTGCTCCTGTCGTTAGGCCCGCCTCCAGGAACTGCGCCCCCTCAGGGGCCAGACCCATAGCTGCCATCAGACGGAGCGGATTTCCCCTCGGGGAGAATCCCTTGGATTTAACCCCCACTGCAGGGCTCTCATGTGCAGCAGGCCAGAAGGTATTATACTGGACGCTGCTGCCAGGAGACCCAACACCCTCTCAAAGTGTTTTACAGTGATGGTGCGGCCTAACTGCACTCTGGTCACTGTGGACCAAATGGACCCGACGCGTGCAGGCGACAGGTGGGCCCGCATAGTCGTTGAGTCCCACACCACCCCTAGGAACGTAGTCCGTTGGGCGGGCGTCAGCCGCAGCCCCAAACACTGAAGGTGGGCGAGGACGACATCTCGATGCTGAACCACTAACTCCCGAAACTGAGCCAAGATGAGCCAGTCGTCAATGTAGTTCAGTATGCGGATGCCTTGGACCCTCGTCGTGGCCAGAGCTGCATCCACGCATTTGGTGTGCTAGGCCGAACGGAAGAACCTGATACTGGTACGCCGCGCCCCCGAAGGCGAACCTCAGGAACTTCCTGTGAGAGGGACGGATGGAGATGTGGAAATATGCATCTCGCAGATCTATCGTGACAAACCAATTCTCGGATTGGATGTGACTGATGATGGCGGGGATGGTGAGCATCCTGAACCTGAATCTCCTCAGAGATTGGTTCAGGGACCGCAGATCCAAAATCAGACGCAACCCATCCTACTCCCTGACTGGCGGGGAAATAAGCTCTTTGGCCCCCCAGCAGAGAGCAAACTTCTTGTCCGAACACCTGGCTCTGCCCCGCTTGCACCGCAGTCCAGACCACCCCATTGAACTTCTGCGGGGGGTGGACCTGGAACTGCAGCCTGTAGCCATCCACTACGGTGCGCAGGACCCACGGGGAAATGTTTTCAAGGCTCCGCCATGCTTCTACAAAATCCGCCAAGGGAACCAGCTGGTGGCCGCTGGTTCCCCGGAGGTCCCCGGTGGCACCCTGAAGCGGAGGACCGCCAGGGAAAACATGCCGGCGACCCACGGTGTGTGAGCCCGATCGTTTTCCAGCTGCAACCCCTGAGGCGGGCAGACTGGTGAGAGCTCGCTGGCGGCTAGCGTGTCCCAAGAGCCAAGACGGCAGGAAAAACAGCGCCTGTTGCCTGAGCCGCCACAAGAGAGGGGACCTCGGTCAGCCTCTCGGGGGGCTGTGGGCGAGAGCGCCGCCTCGCGTCCCAGGATGTTGAGGGGGACTACGGGAAGTGACGCTTTGCTTCTGGCTCCGGCGGTAGGAGCTAGACGAGGGCTGAGCTTGTCTCTTTTCAATAGTCGCCGTCCTGGACGGAGCAGCCAATGATTGGTAACACGGAGTGTTAAGTCTCAGTCAGGTCCTCCTCAGAGGGACCTCCCCCTAGGCCTGGTACGCCTGCAAGATGGCCATAGTGTGCAGGCTTGCACCAGCTCGACCCGCTGCCATGTAGGCCTTGTCCACAAAAGCGGATGTTGTCCGACACGGCTTGGTGGGGAGCGCCGACATCTGAAGGAATGAAGCGAGGGTGGGAGAAAGATAGCTCGCGAGCACTTCCTCCCCCCAAGGCATCGTTCCGTAGCCGTGCTGCTTAGTTTCTGTCACGCTGCTGTAGTCCAGCAGAGGGGACACAGTCAGCCGTTCCATGATTTACATAACTCATTGTGCACATCAGGAAAGAACACGGGGGTGGCGCTCAGGCTGCAGAAAAGCTCATTGAAGTTACTGCCTGCCCGAAGCTCCTGCCCCGCCTCTCATAGCTGGGCGCGTCGTAAGCACGTCTAGCTCCTCAGAATCAGACTGTGCAAGCCTCTCCAAACTCATACCTCGGGCGGGAGAAGCCAAAAACGGACTACCGAACAGGGAAGAGAGGACGCGGAGTCAGCAGACGAGGAACGGGAAAAAGCCTCAGCAGTCCCGATGCCCTCGGAGATGTCGCGCTGGGAGCCCCTTGACCAAAGCCATCGTGCCGCTTCAGCAACCGCTGGGCGCGAGACACGGGGGAAGCGCATCCAGCCGTCTTCGAAAAAGAGAGCCGCACGGGACCTCAGCACCGTCATGGGCAGGGCCTCGCAATGGCCGCAAGCAGCCCCCTCGAGAGCTGCCTGGGCATGCGGAATCCCCAGACAGGAAACACACAGGGCATGAGTGTCCCCAGCCATGATGTAGCGCGGGCATGGAAAGACACACTGCCTGAACTGCTCACCAGCCATCTCCTCTGCTTCTCCTTCCAGATAACTAGAACTTCTTGTCGTAGCTTTCTTCTGAGTAGTCTCAAACATGCCAGAGTGCCTGCTGAATAGAAAAAAGCTAATGTATCCGGTGTGCCGGTGTGCTTATACACGCCTCCAGTTACGCCATCACACGCTACCGTTCTAGCAACGCCAATAGGATTGGAGTAGTTTCATTCATGATTTCAGCCCTGCCACGCCCAGAGGCGTTCCCATAGTGTCGTCACTGATGCAGTTCGAGTTCCCTCGAAGGGGAACTCAATTGTGCTTTATTCCCCTGAAACAAAGTTGCAGACATCAGCTCAAGAATCGGTACATGATGTCACCGTCACACGGAAGCGCTTCTGCCGGCTGCACATACAAGTCCGTGTATGGCGGTGGCGTCACTTACTGATCCTTCAGAAATGCTTGGTCAATAAAAGAGCTTCGCTACCAAAAAGCTATTTGATTCAGAAAACAGCTCCACTACCACCAAGCTACTGAGAAATGTAATTAAACTAGTAACGGTGCTCCTTGTAGCGACGCTACTGCCCAACACTGGACATTCTTATCTAGCTAGATAGATAATTGATAGTGAAAGTTACCATTGTTTTATAATGTTTTACTTAATGTACATGGCCTATATTTGTTTAAACTTAAGAGGATTGTTTTGACTGTCTCTTGACTTGTTTGGGATATTAGTACAGTTAGTAATGGGGGGAAAGGAGTTTTAGATTCATAGGATGCAGACCATGTTGAATGAAAGACACCATCACTTACCAGTACTACTGTAAGTGTGTAATGAGTGATGCTGCTTTTCACCACCACTATGACCAACTGTCAGCCTCTGCTTGCTTTGGTTTCACTCACTCTGTACCCATAGCAGGTTTCATAGTGCTTACTGTTTATTTATTTATGTATTCCTACTATGCTCATCTTCTACAGTACAGGCAGCCATTTAGGAGCAGAACAACCACTACCAAGGCTAAATTGATTACTTTTTTATGCAATAAATGCTTATCAGTGACCCCTATATGATTTACTGATTTATTGCCAGTGTGACCACGGCTCTCCAGTATTTCCCCTTGATATGCTCACAGATGAGTTAGAGGGTGCATGCTAAATTCTGTGTGGGAGATGATAGTCGAGAAGATCTCATTGGAATTCATAGTTGTTCTGTTGGTTTGTTTATTGTCCACCCCTCAGGCCATAGCTACTTTGCTGACGGCATAACAAAAGTGATTACACAGTGCAGATATCAGATATTTTTGATCGAAGCCTTGACCAAAGTTCCTTAACCTTAAAAAGAAAAAAAATGCCGAATGTATGGTTCTTAATCAATCAAAGCCCAGAGTGCAAGAGTTCTTTCTAATTTGTGTTATTGTTTGATATTAATTAAACATGAAGAAAAAAGGTTCTCTGCAGCGTGAATTGTCTGCAAGCATGTGGACGTAATGGAAGGTAAAAATACAGACATTTAAAGACACAGGAAATCTGCACACACCTTTCATTTATTTATCCATGCATACATGCATAACTGAATTAAGGAATGACATGGCATCTTTTGCCATAGAACTCCACTTCTTTGATAAAAATGCTGACTGATAGATAGTTACTTTGGGAATCTAAAAGTGTAATTTTGTTATAAGTCGCACATCAATTTTGGCAACATTGTTTAGATCATGTTCCTTCACAGTACTGTAACTCTACCACATATAGGTGAGGAATTTAAGTAATTTTTGTCTGGCATTGTATTATTACTACAAGCCTTACCTGTAGTGGAAGTGGAACTGAAACGGTGTTAGTGTGACAACATTAATATTGAAATCATAAAAAAATATAGAAAAAATACAGGGTCTGAAATGAGCACCCGCCCCCCGCTTGTCTATTAGATGTAAAAGGCTTATTTGGTTTTATTTTCATTGACCAGCTTTTGTATTAAAACTTAAAATAAGTATTTTTTGTTTGCTTGCTGGGATCGAGAAGAGGAGGTTTTGATGAGATCTGGATGTGGAGATTTGAATGAAATAAGGACTCTTTCTTTGGTGGTTGAACTTTGGGTTTTGTATGGAGCACTCACTATAGTGAACAACAAGTTCTTGTGTGTTTCGTGTTTCTTGTCAGTGGTACCTGAAATACCTTGTTGATAGTTATTGTTAAGTAAGGTGGGTAGGTCCTCTGTGCATGAAAATTGAATGAAACCATTATTTACATTAAGTGCTACCAAAATAAGCTTGATGTTATTCCTTCATTTAGAACATACATAGCAAAAGTGGAAGATATAATTTCTGAGTGGCAGACAAAAAATACTCACCTGCCACAGTGGCAGGGAGTGAAAAAAGTTCATTTCAGACCCTGCACAAATACTCTCCTGTGGGTAATTATGCTTAGAGGGCCCTTTGACGTGTGATCTAACAATTAAAATTGCAAAAAGCTGCAGTGTAGCAACAACCCCTGGGATGTCGTCACTTTAGCTGTGGAAGTATAATTGGTTGGTTGTCTGGTTACAGTACATGTTTACATAATTTGGCAATACAATTTGGTAAGAAAATGTTGACCACATTCTGTTATATCACAGTCTGTAGTTTTGTTTCATTTACCTTCTGAAAGATTGCAGTACATCTGTATTGATATAATACTGGTTAAGTATAGGTAGTTACATCAAATACATTGATGGAACAAATTACAGATTCAGTTTCTGATATTAAATAATTTGATCTTTCCCATCTATCATATGGTATTGATAACTGCTTGTATTTTTGTGATGTTATGTCCTGTAAATCTTATGCTAACAGCAGACCTTCGTGGACGTCATATTGATGGAGAGATGGAGGCCCCAATCAGAAACACACAACATTATTGTTAAACAATGGCATTTGTAGTCACTTTCAAAAAGCTACCCATTTTGAAGTCACTTTCTGTTTGGGCTTGATATTGATTTGTATCCTTCACTAAACAACTGTTCTCACCCTTCCAATCAGCTAGATACAAAGTAATTGCTTTGTCATTTCTGTCCAGAATGTTTACACTCAGCAGGTTTTCTTCATTTCAATCAGGAGCTGCTGGCACAGTAATGCCTGCAAATCAGGGTCCACCATTTTGATTGCTTCCACACATCATATCTGATTCAAAGAATAATTTTGAAAAGCAACATGAAGCACATGATTCACCAACTGACAAAAAGTGGCTTCAGAAAAAGTTAATACAAAACATGGTATAAGAACAAAATAACACAATCATTTGTCCTTGTTTGATGTCAGTCCAAATTGTTTTCTTTTTCTTCTTTGCCGATGTAGTTGAGTGTGTGTGACACAAATAGAATTAAATCTGCCTTGCTTTGGAAGGTTTTTCTCTCATTTAATTTTTACTTCTCGTTGTTATAGACTTTATTGTTGTTCCTGCACTTCAGGTGAGGTGGCAATTGAATGGTTGTGTGATGTTCTGTGCTTGTATTTGCAATTTGTGCGTTAGCCTTACAATTAAGCTCTGAGAGGTTGGGTGTGGGGAGTCCTATAATTGTGGCAGCAGTGTTGGTTATACACCAGGATGATAGGTCTCCCTCCCCCATTGTTGTCAAAATGACTTACACTTACTTACAAAAAAAAGACTTACATAATAATAATACATTATGTTGTGTATGAAAGTAGGATAATGTTGACACCTGTAAATATTTGTAAATATTTATATTAGATTGATGTGGTATGTTGCAATCACAACATGCAAATAAAAGGAGACTAGATTTAGATTTTAGGGTTAGGGTATGACCTCATGCCCTTTTTCCGTCTTAAATTAAATCTCCCCACACAGACAAAGATGGTAAAAGTCACCATAGGCCATCGCTCTGCACGTGTAATCGTGACTTCATCCTAAACTTACTGCTTCAAGTACTCAATGAGGAGTTTTATGGCTTTAAAATCTGAGGATGTATTTCTGTGCCCCTAGCACTCCACTGGCTCAGTCTAAAGGTTTGAGCACAAAGTGCACAGTTAATTAGTCACACCTCATTCAACTGGCTGACTCAAGGTTATTTGACTAATTATGTGCAGGTAGGGATAGTTATGCAAATACAACGATGTGAATGGTGTTGTTTCTTGTCCTTGCCTTACGACTCGCCAGGAGATGATGGGCTAAGGTAAAGGCAGTTGCATTACGTTCAATAAGCACGAAGTTAGGTATTTGACAGTTGTCATACCTTGTTTCAAATACAAGGGTCAGGGTCAGTTTGTGTAGGAAGATGAAAGCTAATGGACACACACTGCAGTCTTACAAGTGAAATCTTTTGATAGGATCCCATTTATAAATTTGAGGTGTCAATTTCTTGCGATTTACTTTGTCTGATAAATACGACGACTAAATAACTTTCAAGTCATACTGATCTTTGCAGTATTTAGTTTATTTCCTTTTACACAAAAATTATACAAATTGAGTTTTTCAGTGAACATTTGCACATTTTATGTAATGTCTCTCTTTTTAGTGAATGTGAGGTACGACGAGTTGGTATTCCTTTTCTATAATTAATGAGGCAAAACATAACTATTGCATAAGCACAATGAGTAAGTGATTTACAGGTATCACTTCACAGTGGTTTATCTCCAGCTTAAATTTTAGGCTTGACATATGGTAACAATAGGGAATTGTGATGGATGATTAGCCCTAAAATAACCACAACACACATCAATAGCAATTTCAATTTATAACAAAATCAATACCTTACTTGGCAGTTACTACATGGTTAAGGACCAAGGCATTTAAAGAGGTGGTATCATGCTCATTTTCAGGTTCAAAATCTTAATTAGGGGTTGTACCAGAACAGGTTTACATGGTTTAATTTTCATAAAAACACCATATTTTTCTCATACTGCACATTGCTGCAGCTCCTCTTTTCACCCCAGGTGTTGTACGCTCCGCTCTAGAACTACAGAGTGATGCATCGTACTTGTACAAAATCTTTGTTGGAAGTTGCACATGCGCAGTACCCAGGTAAGGACTACTAGTGAATCAGAACCAGAGAAGGGCGGATTGTAAGAAACAGGGTAATGTGATCCAAACCAAAGCCGCTTCAGACTTCAACCGTAACCTGGCAGATGGTATAAGTTATTACCAGTCCACAACCACATAACATTATTGTTCCACATCTTACCATGAACCACTGCAAAAATCCCCATATTTCAACTCAATTTTACATAAAAATTGGCCAAACAATTTGAACGTTTGCTCAGTAGCTTTTACATCGGGTGTAACATTAGCATTATAGCTTTAACATTAGCTGTGTTAGCCAACGTTTACAACAACTCCGCAGTCTGTGAAGTTACATTTCTGTGTTTATTTTAAATATAATTCACAACCAATAAAGGATACTTACAGGTTGTGATTGTGAATTTCCAGGCCCAAACAGAGTCGGAGTTGCATCGCCTTTTTTTTAGGACTAAACGTTGAACTTTTGCCGGTGTTCTGACGATCTATGCTGCCTTGCCGAAAAATGTTACCATAGCGCAAATCGATAGACTCGACTCTACTCGGCCCTGCTCCGTTTTCTATTGCAGATAGTACCCAGAGATAGTACGTAGCTTGTCGTCATAGCCACACAAAACTGCAGCGACATAATGTTCAATGCGACACACACACCAGCGATTCCACACAGCTTTCTCTTTTTTAAGTTAAAACGTTTCAAAAGTACTCAGAATGTAAGACAGATAAGCGGTATGAAAACCTTCCAGCTGTGTTTTCCTCTGCCGTTGTTGCTGCAGTGGTCTGTGTGACAGCGGGAGCAGAGGGCTCTGTGAGTGGGCGGCTGGCCGGCCTCGCCAGCTCCTCCCGCGGGTTGGCACAGACTTCCCCCGCAGCCACTTGCAGAGCTCCTCAACTCCGAAAATATTCAAGCACATTTTTGTTCAGCCATCACTTCTCGTAAAACTGTCAATATTCGAAATCTACACAGCTGATTTCTCACCTGGCCTCTGTCTGGTGCACGCAATGATGATGCAGTCAATAGTGAATATTCTCTCTGACCAATCAGCAGTCTGTTGTCTTTTCATGTTACATTTTAGTATCCCTCAGCTCGCTTGGAACCTCGACGGAGGTGATGTGATACGAAAAAAAAGTACCTGGAAGCAGGTACAGGTACAACATTTCTACAATGGAAAACCAAACAAAGGCGAGTCGAGCCAAGTCGAGCTGGTACTGTGCAGTGGAAAAGGGGCTTAACTAAAATCAAAGGGCCTCCGCTCAGGCTAGCTTGGTTTGAGGGCGTGCATGACCCCCGCTAGCCGCTTGGCAAGCTTTATGATGCGTTTTCATTGTGACGTCACAATGAAGGAAGGGAAACGGCTGGACTACAAACGAGAGTAGAGCAGTGCTTTCTGTTACTTTTTTTAAATGTTGCATCCTCCCCATATGGACATAATGGAGATTAATTTATGTAGATTGTATATGAATACTCCCAACCTGCTGGACCTCTATTCGCATTCTAACCGCTAAAAAAAAGAAGAGCTTTTAATAAAATAATCCACCTACTCAGATGTACAACTGGATTAATTAGCTGTATTCACAAGGCTAGTCAATCAATTGTATGAGCACAGCCTACATGAAAGCTCCTTGCACTTTTTGTACCTAGTACACACAGGGGTATTTCCTTCTGTTCAGGCCTTAATTGTTGCCATTAGAGACTGGATTCCAGTGGAGTAGAGAAGGTTATTTTCAACTTTAAAACAATTTAATTTGAATGCATATGCTTCGAGGAAATACATGAAAAAGAAAATTAGATTCTACATTACCCAAGGTTCTTTCTGAGTGCATAGTGGGCCCTGTTATAAGTTTTAGCACAATAAAGAGCTCATAAGGCAGAAAATATTTTATGTAGATACTGGACTGTTACTGTGTTTCACTCTTTTTTCACTCAACATCTGGTGTTCTCCCTTACTGCTAAAGTTTGATTGCATCTTATAAGTATCAGTCAATCAAAAATTGCACTGTCCTGTGTGACTTTGGTCTCCCCGACACTGAGTTTTAGGAGTAACAGGTTCATAGCCTTTTAATTAAAGACAAAAGCAGACGGAGGGAAAACTGGAACAAGAGCAGCTTTTCAATTATTTATTGACTTGCGACTCAGAAAGTCCACCTCATCCTGCCAGCACACAATCACCCAAACACAAAATAGAATTTCCCCTGTGCATACTGTAGCAAGGGTTATTCTCAGTCAGACTGATTTGTAAAAACCTTGCTAACTACTGCCGCAGTCAAAAACAGTGAGCAGCTATGACCAATTGCTTCTGAAAGACAAAAATTCTGGTTTGTGGGTTGATATTGTGTATACTCTGGAACAGCCTGCCCAAGGAAATCAGGGCGGCTGAGTCAGTGAACTCTTAAATCCCTTCTTAAAACATACTTTAAAAGAGGAGCCTTTCCTGATTTTAGTAGATTTTGATTATTTTCTTTTTTATTATATTGTTCTTTTAACTGTATTTTCATTTCTTATGTTTCTTCCTGCTTTTACTGTTTATCTACCATGTTATTTGTTTGATGTGTTTTATTGTCTTTGTTCTTGTGAAAGCACTTGTAATATTGTTTTGAAAAGTGCTCTATAAATAAAGATTATTATTATTATTAATAACAACAACAACAATCGATTCAACTTGTGTACTGAACAGTACAGAGTTGTCCTGAATTTTAGGCCATCAGCCAGAGGCTTGGAAGAAGTGGAAGTCGTGGTCTTTATTTAAAGGAAGAATGATTCCACTGGGAATGGCACTTTAATTATTTTAAACCAATATACATCTTCTTTTTCACGAAAGTAATGAAAGTTGGACCTATAGTCCCATGGGCGCAAAGCATGTTGCAGGTGGAGAGCAGTACAGAGATTGGAAAATATTTAATTCAAAACGAGTAGTTTGGAAATGTTCTTTTAGCATATATCATGCTTTTGCAATAAAAGTATTGGCCCAACTTTCTTGGTAATAGGACAGAGCTATGCAGAGATATGACATCACTTACTCTGCATGAGTACAATATATTCCTTTACAGGGCTGCCAACTTTTCAATTTAGTTTGGAGTGAGATTCGGTATTGTAGGTCGGTTCATTTTATGAGTAGGTAGGTCTTCTTTGTCATATCCCACCGCAGGGGTCAGAGTCATCCTTCTTTAATCCTCAGGAATTTTGTTTTAAAAGTTTAACAGCCACATTCACAGTTTAAAAGTATGTGTAGATGAAAAGCCAAGTCAATAATCATGGTCAGATCAGTGTGATCAGCATACTTGTCAGCCTACAGACATCACAGCAGAAATTGGACCAAACCTAACTAGGTATTTGTGAGTCTTTCCCCCAGAATCTATGTGTAAAACCAGAGACTTTATTTCTTGGGCCAGATAATGATTTTTTAACTAAAATGAGCTTTTTTAAACGTTAGGTCTTTGGCAGGACAAACATTTTTAATCAATGACTTTATAATCACTCACAATCTTAATTTCGTAAGATTTCTTAATGTCTTTTTATCTGAAACTTGGTTGGACCAAGATAACAGTGCCGCTGTCCTTATCGAGTCTACCCCTCCCAACTGAGAGTGAAACTAGAATGCATAAGAGAGGAGGTGGTGTTGCCATTTTGTTTAATGACTCCCTCCAATGCAAAAAGATGTCTTATGGGAATATTACTTCTTTTGAATTTTTAAATATCTACAGGCGCCCTAAATATTGTGCAAACATTTTGCTTGACTTTGGTGAACTGCTGTCTATAATCTGTATTGACTTTGACTGTGTAGTTATTGTTGGTGATTTTAACCTCCATGTTTACAACCCCCAGGACAGAGGGACTAAAGAACTGTGTTATGTTCTTAATAATTATGGACTGACTTAACATGTGACGGAGCCCACACACAATAAGGGGCACACTTTGGACTTAGTCATCTCCAAGGGTCTGAAAATTTCCAAGGTTGTGGTGACTGATGTTGCTCTTTCTGATCATTCATGTGTTTTCTTTGAGAATGCTATCTGCGTACAAACAGAGGTAATCACAAAACGGCTGAAATCACTGAAAACACCTGTGAAATATTTATTCAGGCTTTCTCTTCCACACCCACCCTCTCATGGGTCTCAGTCAATGAGCTTGTAGATAATTTCAATTCTAAAATTAGAAATATTATTGATGCCATTGCACCAGCCAAGATGAAGGTGGTCTCTGGTAAGAGAAATGCCACGCTGGTTAGAACTCAAAAAAAGGGAGTATCGAAAAGCTGAACGCAGGTGGCGGAAAACAAATCTCCAGGTTTATTTATGACGTCCATAAAGTGAGACTTTGCATTTATAACTTATAATAGAAAAATGCAAGGCGATCCTTCTTCTCTGACATCATCGCCAAAAACACTAATAATGCCCATGCCTTGTTTGCTACTGTCGACAGGCTAACAAACCCTCCTGTGTTTGTAGCCTCTGAACTTCTATCCACCAGGGCCTGCAATGAATTTGCCTCCTTCTTCACAGACAAAATTCAAACAATCAAGCAAACAAGCAATCAGTGCCTCCATGTCAGTAACAGGATATGTCTTTTCCCTGTGTCCACTTAAAAACAATTCATATAGCATGAGACAATTTGATTCTATTAACCATAAAAACCTTGAGGACATAATACAACATCTGAAATCCTCCTCATACTGCCTTGATATTCTGCCAGGTTTTTTCAAAAATGTTTCTAAATGCATGGCCTCAGATCTACAAATTGTCAACATGTCTCTCCTCTCAGGTTTTTTCCCACAGGCCCTGAAAACTGCAGTCATTAAGCCACTCTTAAAAAGAGCAATCTAGACAGGTCACCAATGAGCAATTATAGGCAAATATCAAATATCCCATTTTTAAGAAAAATAAATGAAAACGCTGTTTTTCAACAGCTTAGTGCTTTCTTGGCACTAAACTGTTTTGATGTCTTCCAATCAGGATTTCGACTACAACACAGCACTGAGACGGCTCTTGTTAAGGTCTTCAATGACATCCATTTAAACACTGAAAGTGGCAAAATTTCAGTCTTAGTATTATTGTATCTCAGTGCTGCATTCGACACGGTCGTCCACAACATGTCACTAGACAGACTTGAAAACTGGGTTGGACTTTCTGGCACAGTACAAAACTGGTTTGAATCCTACTTAAAGGACAGGGACCACTTTGTGTCTATAGGTAATCACACATCTGATCTGATGAACAAAAATGACATGTGGAGTTCCCCAAGGCTCCATTCTGGGGCCTCTTTTGTTTAACATCTACATGCTTCCACTGGCTCAGATTCTGAAAAACAACAAAATATGTTACCATAATTATGCAGATGACACACAGATTTACACAACCATATTACCAGGGGACTATGATCCCATACAAGTACTGAGTAACTGTACTGAACAGGTCAACGATTGGATGTGCCGGAATTTTCAGAAATCTTGGTGTAGTCATGGACTTAGACCTGAATTTAAGGAGACACATAAAGACAATTACAAGTCAGCTTACTATCACCTGAAGAATATATCAAAGATTAAAGGACTTATGTCTCAGCAAGACCCGCAAAAAAATTAACCATGCATTTATTTACAGTCAACTCGACTACTGTAACGGTGTCTTTACAGGGCTCCCTAAGAAATCCATCAGACAGCTGCAGCTGATTCAGAACGCTGCTGCTCGAGCCCTCACTAAGACCAAAAATGTGGATCACATCACTTCAGTTCTGAGGTCTTTAGGCTTCCTCTATGTCAAAGAATTGATTTGATTTGATCCTGCTGGTAGTTTTTAAAGCACTGAATGGTTTAGGGCCAAAATACATTTCTGATCTTCTGCTTCGTTATGAACAATCCAGACCTCTCAGGTCGTCTGGGACAGGTATGCTCTCTGTCCCAAGAGTCAAAACTAAACAAGGAGAAGCAGCGTTCAGTCATTATTCTCCGTATATCTGGAACAAACTCCCAGATAACTGCAGGTCTGCTCAAATTGTCAGTTCTTTTAAAGACGGAAGACTTTTCTTTTTACCACTGCCTTTAATTAAATCAAATTTAAAGCCATGGATTAGTAACTTTCACTGCACTGTAACATCCTGTTTACTTTTTCTTTGTTTTTAGATTTTCAGTGAACACTATTTACACGGTGAGAAATGAGTAGGTAATTGAGTGAAAAGAGAGTAAGATTGAACAGAGTGAAGGAAGTGGTCTTAAATCTCGTGATTTGCAGGACCCTCTGCCCACCTGTAAACGTGCAAGTGGGTCCAGAGTATTACTGGATCAAAGTGGCCTGCGGAGAGACATGTCCTGATATCTCTGTAGTGTCCGACGGTTTTTGGTGTTTCCAGCTGATAAGTTGGGTTTGCAGCGCGTAACCTCAGACATAACCAAACTCAGTGGACCCAAATATTGCTATGGACATGAGTACAGACTAGCTAGAGAGAGTAGATACTTGTTCTGTTTATTCTCTTTTCAAAGACAAAAAATAATTGAAACTCAGTTATTTGCACAACCCCTCAGCCTGTTTTTATTTTTATACTTTTTTAACCCTGATTGTACACTGCACTGTAACTTTTACTGTCCTGTTTTAACCTGTTTTTTAAAATCCTGTTTTTATTTTCTATTTCACCCTTTTCAAAATTATATATATATATATTTTAATGTGTTTCTTTTTCAATTTCCCTATGTTACTTTTATGTTTGATGTAAAGCACTTTGAATTGCCTTGTTGTTGAAATGTGCTATACAAATAAACTTGCCCTGCCTTACCTTCTTTGCATTTGAGATAATGTATGGAGTATTAAAGTTCATAATAAGCAAGAGTGTTTTTCTTTAGCGATGGAAGGGCCACTTATATAGTGGGTGGTCTGGGGGTACTCCCCCAGGTAAATTCTAGCATTAAACACTTAATTTCCTGCATTCTGGTGAAATTTTCTGGTGAAAACTTTTCTGCATCAATTTATGGCAGAAATGTTTTTATCTAGGCTATGTAAACGGAAACACTATAAATTCAGGCAGCAGGAGACAATTCAAAATATAAAAAAATTCATTATTTATAAGGCTTTCAAGCATTCTGTATTTCATATCCCTTTATGATTTAGTCATCCCTCCTCTTTGTGTCTTTGTTTGGGGAAGTAACCTCTTTAAATGTGCCTGCGGCACCTTTTCACCTCAAGGATCATTTATTGTAATTCAGTTAGAAACTCCTGGACTGGATGTTCAAAACTTTTTACACATTAACAATCTATCCCACATATCTGTGTAATCTGACATGTCCAGAAAGATTATTATGAGAATGACTTCATCATTTAATCACAATTTATAATATTTTTCAAAGTCTGCTCTGCTGCTCATTACTTGCTCTGTTATGATAGTAGGCTAACTTCAGACAGAACTCGTTTGGTACTTTATGGATGAGACCCGTGCAAAACGAAACTAACTGAAAACACTTGTGACCAGCAGAAATATCATCAAAAATCCACAAGTTAACTTCAGCAGCTCTGTGCAGCTCACAGTCCCAAACAGAGAAAGGCTGCGCTTCAGTTTTGACAAAACTCTAACAGCTACATTACCACTTGGTCAAAAACTGTCCACCACTAACTGCGCAAGAGCGAGTTTGCTTGATTACTGTCAAGCGTACACCGGTGTCGTATCAGCTGGGTGGAGTTGATTCGAGCCGAGTTGACCTCATAAGTTATACATAAGGTTTTCCAATGCATGATAAAATTTATGTGTGGCATGAGGATGTGTGAAAAGTGTCAGCTGCGTGACTCTCACACTCAGTATGTGAGAGTTGGCAGTTCTGCTTTATAACTGACATTTTCAAAAAGTTCAAAATTTTGACCATGAGTCACTATAGTTTTGATGTTCAACATTATGTGCAGATCTGACTCTCAGTCTAGGAGTTTGAAAAATATTTTTTTGCATATTTCATGATTTTGCAATAAAAAAGATCCACCTAGTGGCTGATTGGAACCAAATTTTGCACAAGCCTCAGCTTGATCAGCAATCAAATGCTTTGATCATAATGGCTCATAGAGTCTATGTACAAAATTTTGTGCAGATCGAACTTAATGCCTAGATGAAGTTTGAAAAAGTACACAGTAAAAGCACATTTCGCGATTTTGTGGGACAAAAATATAGGCAAAAATGGGCATGGCATATACCAGGAAATACAGCTTAATTCAGGGAACATGTGCATGCAAGGTGAGTGAATGTGCGACATACAATGTCGGAGTTACTGGCCAAACGCACTTACCTTGATTATAGCGCCACCTGCCAGAAGGGTTATACATATAGGAAGATCTTTCTTCCTCTGTACACAGTTAGTCACTGTCATGGATTGGCATCTAAACTTAAGCCTTATGCAATTTGATGATCTGATCTGCAACTAAGTATTAAGGGAGGGTGATGTAACAGCTTCAGATGAGATTCATGCTCTAAGGATATACACACATGGCCTCTAAGCAGTAGCAAGAGAAATTTGTTAAGTAATCAATTCTGCCAATTCTTTGGTCCAGTTTGTGATGGTACGTTTATCTAGAAAAAAGATGGAACTGTATAATAAAACTTAAGTCTCTGAGAATTTGCCCTCATCTTGATCTCTATGCAGATTGTAATCAAACACCAAAAATGTGTGTGATAAGCCATGTGCAGCATCAGCACTCACTATAAGATAGCAGAATGATGACGATGAATGTGCCATCCCTGATGTCCATATTGTGTTAATATTCTAGGAGTCACGAGCATCAAGGTATTGTACTTGTACCATAACTTCAATTAGTCACACGTGATATGCTTTTAATGTGGTTTACTGTTTGTTTTAATTTGTTTTTGCGCTGGGTTTATTCATGAGGTTTATTTACATATGTGAAGTACAGTATATAAATGAGTGTTTTTTGATTTTCAGTTACTCTTCTCTAGCATTCAATGTTGTGAGATACTTTAAGTGACAGAGATGCTCACAATTTTTTTGTCCAAGTCAAGTCTCAAGTCTCTTATGTTTGTAATGAACATTCTATCATCTGCTGCATGCAATCTATCATAAGAATCATATCATACAATCTAAGGAATTCAAATCATGTATTATCATCACTCCTTTATCTATTAGAATACAATATCAGCAGTGATCAGTTGTTTGGTTTATGCTCACTTATGAAAAAAGTTAATAACTGTATTTTACCTTGTAACATGAACATACTACAGTTTAGACCTACAGTATTGGCTAACAAATTGATGTAGACTAATAATACTCAGGCTAACAGGAAAATATTGCCAACATCATTAGGCATGCAATAATAACAGTAACCTATTTAACAACCACCTCTCAAACCCAATGAAATGGTAAAGTGACAAGGTCAACAAATAACCCCATACCTGCCTGTAGCCAACATTATCATTAATGTGGTTTTTCTCTCAGTTTGATGTGAACCAGAAGATAGTGGCAGCGGAACATGGATGACTATGTTACCCAACCATTTTTATAGTCATGGCAAAGCCAGAATACGTGGTAAGTAAACAAACTACTATTGAAATACTCAGCTAGCTAATCTAATTACGTTAAACTGCCTTAGAGCTAATAGCAAGCCCTATAGCCCTACAGGTGACTCAACAATTTGCGTGCGTTTTCAGATGCCTGATTAAGGTTGATGTGGTCAATCCAGTTTCCTTTTTTTGATACCGCAGCGAGTCCTTTGTTTGGGCCTTGTGTGATTTTATTATAGGCAATTATTACAAAACTGCACAGCAGCTGCAGGTGCGCTGTAGCTTTAGGGTCATCTGTGACCAGATGCATAAGGTTACACATGATATTAAGGGTAGGAATGACATTCAGCTCATCACATTTCCTTAATGTTAATGCGCTAAAAGAAATTAAAAATAAGATTGTTAATGAGTCCCAAATCTCAAGTCAAGCCTCAAATCACTGTGTGTGCGCTAAAAGAAATTAAAAATAAGATTGTTCATGAGTCCCAAATCTCTAGTCAAGCCTCAAATCACTGTGTGTGCGGCTTAAGTGCGACTTGAGTCTAAGTCACAAACTCCACTCCTCATCTCTGGTATGTGACATCCAAATGGTAAATGTTATGTTTGATCAATGTCACAATACATTATGCCAGATTTCAGACTTTCTTTCAGATCTTTTTGCTTGCATAAGCAGCGCTGTATATTTGTGTCACTTGTTTATTTTCCTGATTACTTGGGTTCATTACTTGTGGGTGCTAATTGTTTCTTTTTGAAAAATTGCAGCACACAATTAGTCAACCTGAGGACTAGTCCTTGTACTCTATGTATAAATATATATAGAGAGTAATAAATATAAATATAAATTTATTTCCTGTGTTCCCTACTTCTCCTCTTGTTTCAATGGCAACATGATAGGATATGAAGGACAGACTATTGGCTGTGAAGTTTCTAACTACACTAATGAAAATATTCCAGGAAGACACATCCCTCCATGTTGTAAGTTATAGGTATAGCTACAAGAGTTCTTTGCCAAAAACAGCAGTCATCCAGAAATGCTGTTTGTAGATATGGTGTCTTTTGTGATGCTGGATGATTTAGTCCAGTTTTAATGCTGAGTGGGACTGCTTTAAGAGTTAAGTGATTTGCTCCACAATACATCATCCAGCACAATCTCAAGTGGTTACAAAGGCTCACTTTGCCATATCCTCTCTGATGCTAGTATCCTCAGAGATCACATATCAGAATTCCTTGTTGTAAATTTTTTGCACAAAATCGGGTCAAGTAATTTATTAAACTTTCTGAACAAGCTTTTATTTTTATTTAGTTGGCTATAGAATGAAATATATATAATTCTTACCTCTGATTATCTTCCTTTCAAAGTCTTAGTCAGATGTAACTAGTGTAAACACAAATACCAGCTGGAGTGTCTTACTTATAAAAGCAAACATCTACTTGCAAGTACAAGTTTATGGTGTCAGAGGAAATAGCAAGCCTGATTCAGATGTCAGGTTTAGGTATGGAATGCACAGCATCCTCAGTGGAATGAGATTCTTATGGCTGTGTTAATACAGTTTCAGATACAAATGTTACTATCCTGCAATTTAAAAGCCATGGCAGGCTTTTTACTCAGTCTGTTGTGCTTTGCTGTTCCTTACATTTGTATTGGTACATCACTCTTGAGATACCCTTATGTACATATATCTGTACTTTGGGTTGCTAACAGCGAATCTGTAAAGCTTTGTCAGTTCCCTTTTTAGGCCACTTGGGGGCAGCAGAACAAGCTATACATACAATATTAGTATATATATAGAATAAAGTGGTATTCTATTCTATATTATATTGTATAAAGCTGCCATGATGAACTTACTAACTAACAGTTGACAATTTAAACGTCCAGCAGACACAGACCAACATTAGCATTGATTTGGAGTTGTGCTTCTGGACAGCAGATGACTGTGAGTTCAATATTAAATTTATTAAATTCACAGTCTATGCCAACTTCTGAGGTCAAAATCCAGCTCTTTAACTGCTAAATGCTCCACTGTTCTCACAAGCTTATCAGTACCTGTGTCTTTCTGTAGTTTAATGCTAGGCAGGAAACAACCAACACGTTGTTATTCCAGAACGCTTTGACAAAGCATTGATATTTGATGCACAAGTGTCAACCTTCAGTGTACATAGAGAAAGTAAGTAGTTTGGCAATATTGTTGCTATACATTCATGCCAATAAAGCTAATTTGAATTTGAAAGTCTTAGATCTTTGAGTTCAGCTCATGATGAATGGGGGCAAAAACAAAAGATTTGCATTTATAATTTTGTTCATTGTAAATAGCACTAGTGCGGGATATGATACCACTTCCATATGTCTCTACTTGACTTTCTCTGTCATTAATCTGAGATAATCACAGCTGTAAGGTTTAGTTAATGTTACCAACCTGACCAAAGGACACCGTCAAGTCATGTCGGGTCAGAGTGGAGCTAAAAATTTTGATACAGCACTTGTTACTCCCTTGAATCACGATCACACACTGACATGCCATGAAATCAATATGAAGCCAAGTAATAAGAGCCAGCAATCAGCAGCCTTATGAAGAGTAGGTTGGGTGCCATCATTATACATCATTCTGTTGATGCACAGCAACACCCATAGCTAAAGGCCATGCTAGATTTAGTACAGCAATTTTATGCTGTGAAGAAGACAGTTTGGCATAAGAGATAGTTTCCCCTAGTGTCAAGTTTTAATGACTCTGCACACAAAAACCTGCTGATATGCATAAATTCATACCAGTTTATGAACACACAAAAAATCTGAATCTGAAACTCTGTTTTGTTATTTATGACACATTGGAGAAAAAGGGCCACACAAGTTAATTTATTAGTCAGGTAAACCATTTCAAATGTGCTCCTGCATTAACAAAGAAAAACACGGAAGTCAAAACTATCAGATAACAGCAATAAAAAATATAAGAGAAATTCTTCATCATAGTGACGTTAACAAATAAATCCAGTTATTAGGACAGAGGAAATAAATAAATGAAAGGATATTAAAGACTTTAAAGTAAAACTGTGTCTTGAGATGAGATTTAGAAGATAATGATGATAGTTGTTGGTGTTAATTTGTGCTTTAACTAATGGTTGGGAGGTGAACTGGGGTCACTACATAAACAATAGCTTGTGTTGTGTACTGTATGTGAAAATGAGTCATTCATTCCACTGAAGTGTTCACACCAGTGTCTTAAAAGACATTCCACCACCGCGTTCACCTCTACAAATTTTTTCTCTGTTTGGGTGCACAGCATTTCATGCTTTCAAAACACATTTATTGTTTTTCAAATTGTTAAGGCTGACTGTCAATTGAGTTTTAATGCTTTTTTTCTTTTCTTCTATATCAACTTAATTGAAAAGCAGTATTAAGAGACACTTGATTTACTTGATGCGGCTTGCATTTGTTTGGAAAACAGTAAGTTGCATAGTTATTTATGGATTTACTGTTAATAATCCTTGTTAGGAAACACGTGGAAATAGTTCCAATTATTTGTAGACTAGTCTCTCCCATGGTTCGCATCACCTTGCAAGGAAACACCACAGGAGGTTATTTTAAGACAAATGAGATTTAACCAATTCTTGACACCCTGCTGTAAGACATGTTTGGGGTGGAGATATTTTTTTACAGAAAAATTACAGAATTATCCATTGTTTCATACATTAAATGGTTTATATTTAAATTCAGGGCCAACGCAAAATGACGTTCAGTAATAAGGTTAGGGTTAGGTCAAGTCAGGATTTCATTATCAAGTCCAGGAATCTGCATCAGTTGTCTAAATTTAATAATGCCAGTAAGTTGCATTATTTAATTTTCAATTACATTTTTTGGGGGGGTGGGGGGTGTGTTGGGGTATAATGACTTGTGCGGGAGTGTTCCTTTACTTTAAGCATGAAGGCCTGATCACTGAAATCCAGTTAAAACAGTCATGTACATATTTACTGTAATTGGCTTACCTTGATTAATTATATGAAGATGCAAAGCATAGCTGCAAACAACCATATTTAACAGTCAACAATTCCCTGATAATATTCTGCAAAGATAGTTACTGACATTCCCATTTACATTTTTAAATGTGTATTTAGGTTTTACTTTTTAATATACTGGTGTGAGATGAGGTCATTTTGACAAGGCAATGTCAAATGATAACTAAGCATCATCCCCATTTGCACTCATAGTGATCACCTTTATGAGAGCTTTTCATGGCTCTCATTTCTCTTGTTTACTGTTCAAACCACCTGGATCATTAAGTAAACATTGGATATCCACCAATTCCTCACCAGCTTTGTGCTCATTTCCATTGAAGCACTACCTTTTCCACCTTTCCCGGTTGACAGATGTTTGTTTTCTACCTACATGCGACAGGAGCGAAGATACCTACATTCCTCTAAGTGCGCCTTGCATGCACAAATAATCTTGACAACAACAGTGACATCCTGTCTTGAGCTTGACATTTTGAGAGAAGTTGGCTAGAACACAGTGATAATGAGAGGGAGTGGGAGGGAAGGAGGGACAGTGAGAATTGGGTCTAGTCTTAGATGTTGTGCCATCTCTTTATCACTCTTCATTTTTTTCTCCCTTCCTCATGTGCTTCACAACCAGCTTCTCCTGTCTCTCTCCTTCCCCCTACCTTTTTTAAACACTTTTTCTCTCTCTTACTTTCTTCTCTCCCACTGGGTCTTTTATCCTGTTCCTTGTATTACTTCACTATAGGCCAATTCTCAACATTCTGTCTCTCTCCATTTCCTTTCTTTCTTGAGCTCGTAAAATTATTAATTTCCCTTTTTAAGATGCTGTCACATCTAGGCACAGTAAAAGTCTGGAGCATTGTCTTTTTGTTTGAGAATATCCCTGAATCACCTCACCTGAATAGTAGACCTTTGTTATTGCCATAGCTCTCTCTCTTTGAGGGTTTGGCGTCAGCAGAATTATACCTGCTGTAGCTTTTTTAGAAAGGTTTCACTAATAGTTTAGGTTGGTGAAAACACATCTAAAAGAATTTTGGATGTTTAAAAAGTGCAGAGTGTATAAGACTAAACCCTTGAAGTGATACTCCAACTAAAATCTATCTTTTGTATATCAAAACCTCACCCTCTGAAGGCTTGAAGGGTGGCTGCAAAAAGTTTATAGTTTCTCTTTCAGAGAAAAGCAGCTAACAACACCAAACTCTTTGCTGACAGGCATAAATAACTAAGACATGTTACATTTTTAAGGTGGTGAAGACATTGGTATGACATGAATCTTAATATCTATTTTTAAGATTTCAAAATCTGGTTGAAGGTTCCAGTAGTGCTTTTTAAAAGTGGTTTATACATTTTCTGATTCTCATATATAAATAGACATGCAACACATAAGTAGTTGCATTTAAAACTTGTTTTCACACAGAAATCTTGTGTACACCAACCCTTTGGAATTACCTGGACTTCAGCATAAATTTGTAAAGGTGGTAGCAATCTAGAAGCTCACATGTAGGCCCTATTAAATTCAATAACATAGTTTCATGGTTACTGACATCCACCCACCCATAATACACATTTCCACGGCGGCACTTGAATCCCCGAAGTCCCAACCTTCCTCCCACTGCGGGTGTCCGTCTGCCTCCTACCTACACTGTCCTCTTTTTTGGAAACCATAATATGGTCACCCAGGTTGAAGCAGACTTTATTTGTTTATTGTTGTGACTTAGATGAAGATCAGATCACATTTTATGACCAATTTATGCAGAAATCTAGGCAATTCCAAAGGTTTCACATACTTTTCCTGCGACAGTACATGCTCTCAAATTAAGGTATTAAAAGTAATGTAAGATATGACGTGATACAAATGCACAAAATATAAAATAAATACAACTTACAGTTCAAATATTTCAGTATTTTGAAATTAAACAGAACAATTTTGGGAAAATTAGGCAAAAAAGCAAATTTTTTTATTGATACAGACTATTACATGTATCGTTGTGGAATGTTTCTGAGTGTACTTATAAATGCCTAAAACAATTAGACGTTAGTCTTAAAGCAGCATTTCTGGCCAGTAAGGAGAAGAATAAGTCCAAAACAAGCTCACAGACACACAGACATCCATGCATAATATCGCCTTATAAAGTTGCTATTGCTAACATGTTAGTTGCTATGGCTAACATGTTAGCTCTACCGCTTCCTCCTTTTTTTTAGCTCTAGTTTGCTCTCCACCAACTCTGTTGGTCTTTCTGTCTTTCTACCATTTGGAGCTTAGCAGGTAGTATATGGAGAAACAAACCAAAACAGTAAATGTATCGTAAAACCAAAAAATTAGCTTAAGATGCTTATAAAAGCTCCATAGAGGTGCAGTGCTGAGCACTATTTTTCTCTGCAATATGTTGCAACACGCAGCTATTTTAATATCACACAAAAAGGTTTTATTAATGTTAATAACAAATTAATGCACCTTTAAATCTCTCTGATTTTGGGGTGTATGTTAAAAGAATACACAGCTTTTAGGAAGACACTTTTCTATGTGATTCCTTAATGAAATCTCTCTTTCTTCTGCATCAGCAATTACAGCCATTTCCAGATATATAATAGACTGTGGCTTTAAAACTGCATAGTGTTACCCAGCCTGAAATAGCACTAGAGCAGGCGCTTCTGTATTAGGTCACGCTGCATACAATTGGTGTTTTTAAGATTCTTTATTCTGAGCATATACACCATATTTAAAGCCAGACTGAAATTCAATTTTGAAAGTAGTGTGACTAGTGCAGCAAAAAGTGTAATATAAAAACATAATGAATGACAATATTGATCTTTATCAGTCTTACTCCTGAGCTATTTTGGTATGATCCTTTAATGTTGAGTTTACCAACTGATGTGATGAAAATGTTGACTTGTAACACATGAAAACTTGTGATTTTGTGAACATCATTATAATGAATTTATTTATGTTGTGAGTAATAATATAAGTTATAACAAATTTTTTTGCAAATAAATTCTGACAAAACTGAGGTGATGATTTTTGCCTCAGACAACGTTACCTAAGATCAGGCAGACCATTGGGGTTCTATCATCCTCTGACTGCGGTGTTATGAGGATTTTGACAAATCCATGTGTTTTAACAGTCATGTTAAATCTGTGGTATGTTCCTGTTTTTTCCATCTCAGGAACATTGCTTAGGCTAGATCTGTGGCTTCAAAAAAGAGATGGACATATACATATTGTTCATGCTTTTATTTCATCCCGTTTGGATTATTGCAATGTACTGTACACTTGTTTAAACAAATCTTCTATGGACCGACTGCAAGTTGCACAGAATGCAGCTGCAAGATTTTTAACTAAGAACAGCAGGACACATTACTCCTGTGCTTAAGGCCCTTCATTGGCTTCCCATTGGTTTTAGAGTGCATTTTAAAATTTTAATCATTACTTACAGAGCCTTGCATGGCCAATCTGCCTCTTACATCCAGGATCTATTGCATGCGCACACCTCTGGTTGCTCTCTGAGGTCTTCAGGCCAAGACCTTGTACTGTTCCCAGAACACATTTTAAGACAGGAGGTGATTGTGCTTTCTGTGTAGTGGCTCCATGGCTCTGGATCTCTCTCTCTATATATATCAGGGCTCGACAATAAAGGTGGCCTGATGGCCCGGGGCCAGTAAAAAGTAATGTCGGGAGAGAATTGAACTAGCAACTCACTGGCCCGATCAACATTAGTATTTAAAAATGAATAAATTAATATAGCGGCAAGCGGCAATTTGCAGGTTCATACCTTTTTTCGCAATATCGCCATCAAAATAATTTCACATATATGGTTCAACATTGTTATAAAACATATCCTGCAAGTTTTGGAACAACTGGACAAACATTTCCTGATCTATAGCTTGATTTGTATCATTCCACGTCCTGTTACGATGCATTTAAAGCGCCACCTAGTGGTCGATTTGAATGAAACTTTCAAGGCATATTTCCGGCACTCATGTGGATATATCCTGTGAGTTTTGTGATGATTGGACCAAGGGTTGTGGATCTTTGTCTATTTATGTCCTGCACCACGCCCCTTTACACGTTTATTGGTCAATATCTTGAAAACGAAAGGAGCTATCAACAAGCTTTATACAACTATATATATGTTAGGTCCAATGATGATCCAGAGAAAATTTGGTGGCAAACGGAGCTACGATGTAGAAGGAGATGTAAAAAATGTGTTTGCATTATGGCAAGCAGCCATAAAAATTTTGTTTGTTTTAATGTGTTATGTATCTGTATGTGTTGGGCAATTGTTCTTCGAATACACTAGTTGACCTTTTGCTTAAAAAAACAACTACAGCTTTAATTTGTAGGAGTGCACTGACATCACCGAGCATAAATATTTATACATAGAGCAGCAGCACACAGTCAGGATGATAAAAGATGCTTCACTCACCAAAGCAGGCTCACTTTAGGAGAAAGGAAGAACGACGGCTTTTCCTCTGGGCAAACTTCTGGAGGACTGAAGTATTTCAGAGAGCCCGCAGACTCGTTGGGGCCCCGCAGTGCTGTTTAACATTTTCCACAGAGTTTAATAAACGTTATGATCCAACTGTCACTGAGCTTGTAGCAGTTTCCTCCACCTGTTTGTTGGGCAGCAATATTTAACCCTTTAAAGTAAGCTCAGCTTCACAGCATCGTCCAGATAACTCCCGCTGGTGTCATGTTTTGCAATCCTCTCAGAAAGATGAAGATGAAGACAGGTACAGGATGGTCTCCCTCAAAGCCAGAGGTGCTTATCAGGTCACGCACAGCGCTGTCAGTGGGACAGTGTCCATTTAACATTAGCTTGCTGTTAGCGATGTTGCTAACCTGTTACTATCTGCAGACTAGTACGGCTCTTACACACAGTACACAAACTACACTACACAACTACACAAAACTGTGTAGCAGTGTGACAAACTTATTATAAACTAGCCAGGCTACTGACTGTCTGTATATTAATTAAATTACACCTTTCTGTCTGCTGCAGCTTGTGGCAAAGTTACCTTCAGAGAAAAACACATGCTGGAGGCAGCAGGCTGACTCGTAACTCCGCTCCGCTCGACCTGTTAGGCCCACCCCTAACCAATCACAATTTTAGAAAGGTGACAGGCATCTACATAAACGAATCGGAGGCCTCTCTTAAAAAAACATCATAGTCCGTCACAGCTCAGGGTCAGAGGTTACCCTCTTAAAGTGACAGAGCCTAATTTGACAACACCCATATGCTGCTAAGCACCTTTTAACTCAAACCCAGGAGTGACATAATATCAGAATCTGCTTTATTTGCCAGGTATGTGTGCACATATGAGGAATGACTCTGGATTGTACATTGCTCACCATGCACTTACTTATACAATAATACAATAATAAAATCAAACACAGGCTGCAGTATAGAGAACATACACACACTATAAACAACAATAGACAGACTGAGACAATAGTGCAATGAGCAGAATGCAAAGGATGCAGGAGTAAATTATTATTACCATTATTATGTACATGTTGGGGGTGGATGTGATATACAGGTATGAATATACAGGTAGAATGAAACTTTCAGGGCATGTTTCAGTTACTTATGAGGACATATCCTGAGATGTGATGATTGGAGAATGAATATGAGATTTATAGTGTAATTTGTGTAATGCTAAACACCTTTCTTGCGTTTATACCGCCCCCTAGTAACGTATGTACATCAAAATTACGGTCTAGGAGGAGACGTCAAAAATGTGATTTTCAAAAAATTCAAAATGGCAGAAGAATTTTATAGGCGGACCTTAATGGTCCCAGAGGCTTTTTTGTAGAGCACATTGAGCTGCACCTGTGTGAGAAATTTCAAGTTAATCAAATTATGGTCCTATTTAGGGGGAAATATACGATAATGCAGGGTATGCTTTTGGGCGGGACTACCTTGTGATTGACAGGTCGCCATGGTAGCGACCTGTCATTTATATTCTTACACTTTATAGACTAGCTGTGGGGGTGTATGTCTGGCAGGAGTAGTGCTACTTTGGATTTAATGTAACTCTCAAAACATACCACTGCAAAAGTATACCCCTCTCTATTCTAAAAAAGGACAAAAACAACAAGGATGAACGGCAATATGTTGCATGTACTGTCTGAGCTATTATAGTGTAACTGACGTAAGAAGGAAGTAAGCATGATTTAGTTTTTACATTTGAGAAGTCGAAATCAGATAAGTTGGACTCAAACAGATTAATCGATCATCAAAATAGTTGGCAATTCATTTAATAGTTGACAACTAATTGATTATTCGACTAATCGTTGCAGATTTAATGTATTTACAAGGTGTGAAATCTCAATAGGTTTACCATCTAGTTTTAAATCCAGACTAACTACCTGACAGCCTGACACCAGACACAATTAGGAATATGTTATTTCATCATAACTTTTTGTTTCATGATGTACATCTGGTCTTTAACCTTCTGCACCAACATCAGACTTTTGAATATATTTACCTGTTAGTTGTATGTCGGGCCAGTTTGCTGGAGTTGCATAACTATTTAAAATAAATCTTGGTCATAAAAAAACGAACTGCTACAGGTTAAAAGATTTGTACATACAAACTCTGTCAGAAACAATGTTTGCCCCTAAGGAATTGTTGCAGTTACCTCACAGAAACACCACAAGAATGTTTTTGTGCGCAGCAAATATGGATCATGTCAAGGCTTATAGAGTAAGGCTTTGATTTGGGAAGGTTTAGACAGACAGCTGAGAAAATTCTCTTGGACAAGTATTTGGCAGCGGGTATTGAAAGTCAATGACTCATGTTACTCGTCTCATAATTGATCTGATCTAGCAGGTTCACGGTTGGTACATGTCACTGGAGGATTTAAGATTGTTTGGCCAAATTAGGTTTCTTTTATGCAGGCCCAGAGGATATGTAAAAATCAACGCATTGCCTTACACAAAGAAGTAAGGCAGGCTTTAGATAGAAAGAAATGAGGCAGCTATGCAGCAGTTTCTGCTAAAGCAATAAAGCTGAAAAAAGATGAAAGCCAGATAGTTAACATCAGTGACATCACTGCAGAGGGTGGATTGCGTCAGCTTCTTCAAACAGTCCTAATAAATACCAAAGGAGGGCTGACTGCCTATTCTTCTCAGAAAGGAGTGGGTCCCTGAGAATCTGTTGACAGTGCATTTGTAATCACAGTCCACTTTTTGGCCCCCAAAATGTCTTTCAGTTCAAGTCTGAGCAACTATAAAACTAATCAGGGAGATGAAATGGTTTCTCAAAGACTATTTTTTATGTGCCAGGCTATTTTTTGGCCAGGCCTAGTAACTTCCTGGAGTATCCACTGGTTGCCTGTAGCTGGTCCCATCTTTGAAGAGAGCCAGACTGGCTGTTTCCTCCCATTTCCTGTGTTTTTGCTAAGCTAACTGACAGCTGGGTGTAGCCTTATATTTTAATGGACAGATATGAGAGTGGTATTGATCTTGATGTAGCAAAGGTTGAAATATTCCTTCAATTAAAAAAAGGTGGTGATCTCTTTAATAGTTTGCTTATTGCCTGTGTATAGGCCTGTGCAACTCTGGGGAGACTATTCTATTCAGAAGTTTCACAGCAAACTTACAAAACAAGGGGTGGTGTGTGCCCCTACTCAGCATTATCATTATTAATGTGCAGCATTCAGATGACAATGTCAACAACCACTGCGCTGCCTAGTAATAAAGCTTGTGCGTGGCCAGTCTCTCCTTTGCTTTAATATGTACACTGAACAAAATTATAAATGCTACACTTTTGTTTTTGCCGCCATTCATCATGAGCTGAACTCAAAGATCTAAGACTTCTCTATGTACACAAAAGGCCTATTTCTCTTAAATGTTGTTCACAAATCTGTCAAAATCTGTGTTAGTGAGCATTCCTCCTTTGCTAATGAGATAATCCATCCGCCTCAAATGTGTGGCATATCAAGATGCTGATCAGACAGCATGGGTATTGCACAGGTGTGCCTTAGGCTGGCCAAAATAAAAGACCACTTGAAAATGTGCAGTTTCACTGTATTTGGAGGGTCCTGGATGGTCCGGGATGGTCCGGGGGGGTCCGGAAACCAGTCAGTATCTGGTGTGACCACCATTTGCCTCATGCAGTGCAACACATCTCCTTCGCATAGAGTTGATCAGGTTGTTGATTGTGGCCTGTGGAATGTTGGTCCACTCCTCTTCAATGTGCTGTGCAAAGTTGCTGGATATTGGCAGGACCTGGAACATGCTGTCGTATACACCGATCAAGAGCATCCCAAACATGCTCAATTGGTGACATGTCCGTTGAGTATGCTGTCCATGCAAGAACTGGGAGGTTTTAAGCTTCCAGGAATTGTGTACAGATCCTTGCAAAATGGGGCCGTACATTATCATGCTGCAACATGAGGTGATGGGCCTCAGGATTTCGTCACGGTGCCTCTGTGCATTCAAAATGCTATCAATAAATGCACCTGTGTTCGTTGTCCATAACACATGGCTGCCCATACCATAACCCCACTGCCTCCATGGGCCACTCGAGCCACAACATTTACATCAGCAAACTGCTCACCCACACGACGCCCTACACCCTGTCTGTCATCTGCCCTGTACAATGAAAACTGGGATTCATCTGTGAATAGAACACCTCTCCAAAGTGCCAGACACCATCAAATGTGAGCATTTGCCCACTCAAGTCGGTTATGATGCAGTCAGGTCAAGACCCCGATGAGGACGACAAGCATGCAGACGAGCTTCCCTGAGTTTGTGCAGAAATTCTTTGGTTATGCAAACTAATTGTTGAAGCAGCTGTCCGAGTGGCGCGTTGGCGTGATCTTGTTCCACTAGTGTATACATTGACATTTAATGCAATTTATTTTGTAAACTAAAGGTGTTCTGTAACAGTAGTATCATGTAGCATAGCATTTGTTCTTCACCCAACACCTCCTTTTCAAAAACACAGTAATGTTAACTCAGAGTACATTTTAACTGAGCTACTTTTACTTTTACTTGAGTATAATATTCTAGAACTATTTTAATCCCTGACAGCATTGTATGTGTGTCCCGGTACAGTATACAAGTCCACAGAACAGCAAAACTTTAGTTGACCTTCTTGTTGGAGTTTCTTCTCTTTCATCCTTATTTTACCAGGCAACTTGGCTAAGAGCATATTCTTGTTTACAGCAATGGCCTAGGGGAGCAGTTGCAAGAATAGGGAGGGCTACACACATAAACACTCACATTTGGGAATTGCCCGCCCGGTACAACTGCAGTTTACTGTTGGTCACAAAGCAGTTCCATTACAACAGTTGGGTGTGTTCAAATGTTAATTTAATGCAATGGGTAATCTTGCTCTTCGTGTTCATTTTTACACATTTAACTACTCATCAACAGATTGGTGCAATAGCTGCACTTTCCATTCCCATCTTTCAAACTAAGTGTTATTGTGGAAATTCTTAGCTGGTGCATTTAAAATTTGCTGGCTCAAGTTTCCCCCAGTTCCATCACTCCAGTGTACCCATTGCACTGTGGTGTGGGCGAGTATCACGTCACCAAGAGGCCTGTGTAGATGCTATGTCCCCATTACCGTTTTTCTTTATTTTGACGTTTGATGTTGTGCACTCATCCAATCCAATGAGCTGGCAGCTTCAATAGCAACTAGGGTAATTATTTACAGGAGGGATTGTGGAACATGCTAAAAATATCCCTTTTCCCTCCCTACAAGAGCTCCCTTGAGCTTTGAGAACAAGACAGGAGGAAGAGTAGGGAATAAGGCTGTGAAGAGGTTTAACTCATTCCATTCTTTTACATCCTGTTTTTCCCCTTTTTAATGTCCAGAATTAACAAAGATTAACTGACATGAGACTGTCTTAAAATTGGTAAGGTCTATTCAGAAACAAGATAATTCTTATCTACCGAAATTCTTAAATGATAGCTAAGCTGCATTATTTAAAAGAACTACAGATACTCTCCTGTTCACTGTAGATAAGCTTTCTCTTTGTTTGCCCTCTATCACTGGAAGGTCAGAGTATCAGGTTAGCTGTGCAACAGCATCTTGCTGCTGATAGCAACTTGGTGTTTTGTTTAAGGACACTTTGGCAAGGTGTATATATTCAATAAAACCCTGTTCCATTGAAGGCTTGTCTCCTGTTCACAGAGTTACTCCGCTGCCATACAGTGTAATAGAGTTTCGAAGTGGGTGAAGTTATTCTGGGCATCACTGGTTCCAGAAGTTAAAGGCCCATTCATTTTCTCAATATGTATTTTGGGTGATAGTGACAGTTGGATGGACACAAAACTCTTCTGGTTGACAATTTAGCATTAACCTGATAATGATGCTGTACCTGATTGAAACCTTTAACTTCTTAAAGGTTCTTCTACATAGCAACAACTTATGGGTAATGCGTTATCACCTGCCATGCCAAACTGCAGAAACCAATGATTTATCAGAAATAAAGTAATATTCAAGACTGGTAGCCATAACATAAACCTACGGGATGAATGCATTTGTATACTTGGCTGCAACCAAATTTTCACTGGTGACATAATAAAGCTTGACTTGACTTGGGATTGCATTTTCCAGAAGACTCTGTGTTTTGAAGTACATTGAGGATATCAGTAGAAGTCTGAGTGTGTTGTGACCTGGACTAACAGTTCCCAAAAGATTCAGCACATATACTGCACTATAGATGGCCTCAAAGCCACAGTGTCTTCTAATCTGAACACAGTCATTGAATGTAGCCAAAGGGAGTCCATTTCTCTGTAAATTGACACTTTAGGTGTACAATAAAGTACAAAACAGACTCTTAAATAGTGTTCATCTGTTCAACAAGTAGTCAAATGGATTTTTATGTATTCTTTTAGACACTTACTACCTGGATAACTGAGAGGAATAGACATAGTCATTCACTATTTAAGCAATTATCTGCAGGATTCTCATAATAAAAAGCAGATAGACAAAAATAACCGGCTTGCTGTACTGTGAAACAACAACATTTGAAAACTGCGAGTCTGAGTTCAAGTTATAGTCTCTATCACATGAATTTCTTTTTAGGTGTATTCTGATTTGCACAACTCCTTCCATTTAGTCTTTCTTAGACTCTATAGATTTAAATGATCCAGAATAATCTTGACAGGGGAAAGAAATGATCGAACGACTTCCTTGTTAATTAGCCTGCTGGTGTGGAATCTTTCAGTGGCCTCAAAAACTAGTGGCCCATGGGATGTTGTGCAAAGAAATCAGAAAAATTGTCTGTTATTTGCAGATTTGCAGGGTTTTGACTTATGTGAGGCTCCCTCTGACATGCTCCAATAATAGCTTTTACAGACATCACATATTTTCAAAATTGTGAGAAACTAACTGCTAATTAAAACTGCCAAATGTTAGATTATTTCATCTTGGCAAAATTAACATTTTGATTCAGTGCTGTGAAAAGTCTGCTGCTATCAGTATGCATGATAATCTAACATAAGCATCTGGTGCAGTCTTTTTACTAAGCAACTTGAGAGAGAGACTGTTCTGTTGCACAACTGTATTTATGTTCTCAAAAGTGGAGCTGAATTTACAGTGAACATTAGGTTGATTGAGAGGTTTTTGTATTTAGTGGGGGAAGTGAGATTTCTTTTTTCTCTTAATGTTGATTAGTCTATCCAGTCGATTTTGTTTAGGGCCATAGACTCAGTTTTTCTGCCTGGGGCGTTGTGGAATTCACATACAGGTTTCTCAAAGATACTGTATAGTAATGGCTAAGCAACATACTATAATTACAAATTTATTAATGATTTGACTTATTCAGCTTCATGGTTAATGGTGTCATCATTTGTTAAGTGCGTAGTACAATTAAATTACTCAATTTGGCTTGCTAGTTAACATTTGCATCTATACTGCCATTCTAAATATACCATCATATACTATTACTTAAATACAAACAAGTACTATCTGAGGCTTGTTATAAAATGTACATTCACATTCATGTACAAAATTATATCATGTGGATGAATTATGTCATGGCCATGACCCGATCAGCTTAATAAGGTCAGTAGCAGTGCTTGTCTGGCTTATTCGATTGATAGCCCACATTCTGAATAAAAACATTGGCCATTCATTTTAAACTATGTGTTTCTGTTGTTTCCCCCCCCATAATGCAGGAAAAATAAAAAGGAACAGTAATGCGTAATTAGTTAGGTCCTACAGTTAATGGTAATTGTAGCTCTCTGCCACTTATACTTCTTCCACCACCCTAACACAATGGAGAGGAAGGAAAAAAGATTTGTACATCTTTAAAAAAAAAACATCTGTGTCAACTCACAATGGTCCTGTCACTCCGCAGACCTTGAGGTCTACAATTTCACTGAGAGAAATTGTGGTGGCACTTTGGTAGAAAATAGTTCTAAATAATAGTTCTTGGTTACAGTGACCTTTTCCTTTTGTGCCAAAGTTTCGTGAAATATCAGTTATGTAGAGATCTGTAATTTAAGTTTAATCTGAAAATACTGCTGTTTTTAATTTTATTAAGTTACTTGCTTGCTTGTTAAAGAATACTTATTTACAAAAATATTTAGGAATAACCTTGATTTGATGGAGCATACCAAATTGAGTATCACACTCACATCCTACATGACTTCAGTGACAGCAGTGTCGTACTGTTTAGGATTTTGTGTTTCATGCTCTCCATAGTGCCAAGCCTGCATGATGAGTGTTCACAAGTTGCACATCATGAGAAAACTATAGCCAATTGTTCAGTTACTGTGGCAATAATAAACAATAAACAAAATTCTCAAGCTAATCATAATGTCTGGCAGTTAGCATATTATTTAATAACTAACTACACTTGATTTATTAAATAACGCTTTCCCAGAAAAGACAAATGAATACCTATCGTAGTCACTTGGAACTGTATTGATCCAGGTGGTTTGACTCAGCTGTGTGTTATTGGACTCTATATTGGATTTGAGCACCATCAATCAAATTCTCAACACCTCTCCTGTCACCTTGAAATCTGTCTTGACAATAAAAAAGTGTCTGGTCTTTTTTACTCAATCTTGTTGCTTCCTGCATGCCAGTAAGGTGTCAGTCTTTAGATTTTAATGATAATGGCTCACAGATGGCATATGCTGTACTGGTAAACAGGAAATAAGTGTAGACTTTAGACAGGAAGTAAGAGAGACAGGAAATTTAGGTCAGCGCTTCTAACTGGTAAACAAACCAGGAAAAAAACAACAACTTTCTGTTCCACTTCTCACAAAATAAACTTGTTTAAACAGTTTTTGAGTGGTGAGTTAAAAAGAAAACTTGATACAGCAAAATACTGATGTTTTTCCAGTAAAAGACTATTTTAAACTAAACTAATTTGGCATAGTGACGCATGAACAAACTCTATCACGCCATTTTGGAGAGCTGTTCACATTTATTGAGACCTAGAGGCTACTTTACAGTTGATCAATGCTTGATATCAAATAAAAAATTTGTGATTACAATAACAGGCATTAGGCACCCTTAAAGGTTAAAAGTGTAGTAATTTAGAGCAATGGTGTAGATCTTAGATTTTTGGAACATTTATTCATGTCAGTTGTATAATACATTGTGTAAGAAAGGGGTGGGGGGTTGGACGGATGGGTCAAGCAAACACCAGACTTTCACCCAGGAAACTGAGGCTCACATCTTGTATGAAACCAAGTCAACATTGAATATTATCATTATTATAGTTTCAAGTTAAATTAAAACTGCAAGCAGCGTTGGACGGGGAATCACACGTGAAGATCGTCGGGACGTGCTGCTGCCATGCAACAGATGCCGCAGCTTTGTTGACTAGGCTCTGAATTTTCACATGCTTGGAATGCTGGATGGAGGACTTAAACGACACTTCCTGTGTCCCATGTTTGGCACAAGAGAGCACCTGGTACCTGGTTAACACATTGTGAAACTTTCATGTAAATTGTGTGATGATTGTCACACAGGCGAGAGAGAGAGCGAGAGAAAGAGAGAGAGAGAGAGAGAGAGAGAAGGGTCTTTAATAGGCCTCACAATCGCCGTGCACAAAAACACACATGATTCGACTATCAGTCGACTATAGGCAGGACTTGAAGATTCTGATTCGACTATGTAAATCCTTAGTCGGGGACAGCCCTATAACTGACTATTGGCATATATATGTGTTCAGGGCGGGACCGTTATCAAGTTGTAAAGTTTGGTCAGATTTGAGCTTTTGAAGTTGATATGGCCAACCTGCTAGGAGTACTTCATTCAAGCATAAAACTTGTCATTTCTTGTTGCCATTAGGTGGCACTATGTCTTTGAGTGTATATGGATTTGGGACTGTTATTGTGAAATTTGGTACAGTTGTGAGTATGCACAGTGAAGTTACAACAACTTTATATTTCGAGTACGGAGTGTGTAAATCACCAAAAATCACAATTAAATCAAAAATGGCCGTCTTTCTGTTGGGTGTTGGGCATCACCCAAAAAAGCTTTTTTGTAAGTCTTGTAAGGCCGGGGACTGCTCGTAGTAGTGATGTGCAAGCGAGTAGTGATGTGCGAGACCACTTAATTCCTTAAATCCGATTCAGTACCAAGTGATACCCAGACTGGTATTGCCGATACCCATACCAATACTTTGTACATATTTTATTTCTAGTTTAATGTGTCCTCCCTCTCCCGTTTCTGTATTTATGAGAGAAATAAGGAGTAGGCTGTAGCCTTACCAATTCAAAATAATAGCTGCATAATGACAAGACATCAAACTTCTGTCATATTCTTTAGTTATAATAAAAATATCCTGCTCAGAACTGCCGCTTCATAACATCATCCTATTATTTTGACTTAATCTCAGATGTTTAGCGAAGTTTGCGGTGTTGCCAAAGTATTTCACTGTCATAGCACACAGATCACACACAGCGTCATTCTTACCTTCACAGCTAAAATACAGCCAGACGTGACTGTTTTTACAGTCAGCCACAGTAAGTATTCAATCGCGGGAAATGTAAAGGGCTGCAGCGGCTCCGTCACAGAGCCGTAGCGCAAGCATGACTTTGACAGGCGGAAGGAAAGTAGTTCCTATCAACTGAGTAGCCTATAATTAGACCATCCTGGTGACAGTAAGATACTTATGATAAAACACACACTCCGTTCAAATGAGTTTAGATACTGATCCTTTTATATGAGTATCGATCCTAGAGCAGGAAACGTTGGTATCAGAAATATCGATACTTTAGGATCGATCCGCACATCACTATAAGCGAGCCATTTTGCCATGCCAATGTGTGAAAGCCATAAGATATGTAATTTTTTGCCCCACCTCATGTGTGTGCAAAGTTTTGTGAGTTTTCACTGGACTTTGTTGTTTAGGTATGATGACATGTTGCTCAGATAACAAAGATTCCCTGAATAATAAGACATTTCTGTTTATTGAGAGGAAGCAAAATGCAACATAATACATGTACCACACAGGTCAGGAGAGTGAAAAACTCTAACTGACAAAACCTAAGTAGGTTTCACGTTTACTGTCAAGAATTATCTTGCTCTGTCAAGTTTTTGTACTGTACTGTATTCAGGGCTGGAACAATTAGTCAATGAATCAATAAATTGATTGGGAGAAAATTAATCAGCAACTATTTGATTTGATTTGATTTGAGTCATTATATTTGTATTATTATATTAATCAAATCTTGTCTGACCCAAGCTTCTCAGATATGAGGATTTTCTGTTATCTTTGTCATTCATGATAGAGATTCATGAAATTAACTTCTTTTGGGCTTTAGACTGTTAGCCAAAAAAACAAGACATTTGAAGACATTTCCTAGACTAAGCGTTTAATAAAGTAATTGAGAGGGCCTGAATGGGACTGTGCTGTCCAAACAATCATAATGTAGGCTACTATAAACTGTCTGAAAGAGTACTGAGTTGGAGCAGGGAGGACAGAAGGATGAAACCCAGGGCAGATTGTCACTGCATCACTGATGTAATACAGGCACTCACATACATAACTTTCAGCTACTTTACGTCTCCAAACGCTCTGACCTGTCCCATCTGGTGGCGAAGTTTAACATGGATGAAGAGATTGAGGTCCACACTATGGATAAAACATCCTTTCTCTCCAGCGACAGAGCTTACTACTTTCTGTTTTTTTAAAATCTCTAATTGGTGAGTTTCAATTTATTTATAGAAGAGAATTACCAATATACACATTTGAATCTCATTGATTAAAAAGATGGTAGTGTGCACATGCAGGTACGTACTGTTTTTTGCCAGAGTTAAACGTCTTTTTTTAATATTATTCTGCTTCAATTAACAAATGAACAATTACATAACACAAGCCATAGCATCTGCTGTATAAAAGTGATGCATAACAAGACTCATCTGTAACAAACCACTTGTGAAAAACTATCAATCCTATCAACACAAAAGTAGTTGAGTAAAATGCTTCTATACATATCACTGTCTGATGAATGGGGGCTCCTTGTATGGGGCTGAATTTCCAATTACTTTTCTGTGGCTTCTCCAGTCGGGATGGTAACCGCACATCTTTTGAAGGACGGAGAGGTGAATGCAAAATAGCCTGTGTGATTTTCTGCAGCCTGACCCCTCCAGCCTTTGATGTATGAAGCCCTGTGTGAACACCACGGCTGCAATATGTATGGGTTGTTTTCTTCACATCTTTTTGTTTGTGCTTGTTGTAATGTTACAGGTACAGACCACGGAGTCAATGCAAGTTTTAAACACTTGCCAGGTTCTGCTAGGCAAATGTCCTTGACAGTGGTGTGATGTGAATGTGCTTAATTCCTGCTGCAGGATTCACTACTCTTCTGTCAGGTGTTTATCAGTCCATAGAAAAGTGTCCAAGGAGAAGTGTAAAACAGAGCCATGTTAGCACTAAAATGTGCTCTAGGTCTTCTTATGATTCCTCGCTGGTCTCTGGCTAAATAATTGAACCCTCATTTGAGCAGTGGTGAATTGAGGATAAGAGTGTTTGGGCGAACTGCCTGCTGCTGTATCAAAGGAGAAAGCTGCTCTTGGTCCTTCACTGTGCAACTCTCTTACTCTGCCTCACTGGGTGATGGTTGGCCTCTGTCAGTATTTACAGTCTTTTATTTACTTGTCATGCCTTGAAGTCAACAAGCCTCTGCAGATAAAGATTTTTCCGAAATGATGCCTAGAATTAATAATGATGACTCAAGAGAGACAAAGCTCTATACTCTATTTGTTCAGTTGGTTAAACAGCAGACAGTTTCTCAGTTTGTGTGTGTGTGTGCATGAAAAAAAGACAAATGATGGAAGTGGGTTATAAAATAAAAGCCAAATCAAAGATTACTGACATTTTGATTCAAACTAATAAGTTGAATCAAGTTTTCTTTTTGAAATTTATACACTGTGTGCCTGCATTGCAATCAATAATTTCAGGCATGTTTCCTGTATCCTGAATTCCCTGTTGTAGTCCATTCTCAAGCCTTAGTGTCCCCTTCCTCTTTTGCTTAAGTCTGCTATTCAATTCTCAGGTCTTATTGTATCAAAAATCCAGAATCATCATAATACCTCTTTATGGCTGCAAACAAAGCAACCATGTCTGTCTGGCTGGCTTGTTTATATTAGAAAACAGTCCGGCGAATGGCTGAAAAAGCCTTTCTAGAAGTCAAGTCCCCCCACAATGGCAGAGGCTGCCCGTCTTTGATACGTCAATCAAGCTGACAGACAGCGCTTATCTCCACGTGAGAGAGAAATGGACCAAGCCCCCGTCCCTCTGTCAGTTGATCCATACGGGCAAAACCCGGAGAGTCTTTCAGGAGTTCATCAGTTCCACATCACAGATAACACTATTGAGATTGTGGGGGGGATCTCAGGGGGGGTTTCCATGCAGTTTGCAGTGCTTGGATCTTCTGTCTACACCTTGTTTGAGATGTGATCACATTTTATTTATTATGGATTTAAACTTGTTTTTTTTAAGTTTAGAAATGCATGTTTCACAGACTGCAAGAATTTACACGCACAGTAGTTAGTTTTTTTTAAAGGCCCTTGAATATTCCATACATAAACACACTAAGTCATACCACAGAAATGCTATTTGTGAATCTTTAACTACTCTAAGATGTTTGAACTGAGCTTTTGAGCCTGTGTTTGAATGAATCTCTCTATTATTCCCTAGGGAAAATTGATTTACAGTGCAACTGTAAACCTGTACAAAAAGCATTGAGTACTGCAATTTGTTACAAAAATGCAAACATGAGTAAAAATACACAAAAAAGAATGTAAAGTGGTGCAGAAGAACTTGTTTTTTTTTTTTTCAGCATTAATTATCTCACAACCCCTCAGATTTTCCTGGTGACCCTTTGGAGGTGACAGGACCCCTGTGTTTGGAACCACTGGAATAAACTATCTATCTGTATATAAAGTAGTTCAAACTAGCTACAGTACACTCCACCAACTACGACACTAAAAGTTGCTTATGCATTGATGCATGGTATAACCATGCATTTTGAGATCTACAATACTGCACACTCATGATTAAAAATGCCATTTTTTTTTACATTTAGCCCTGGAAAGTGACATTATTTTTGACCAAACATAAGATTTCCTCCCTTACTTCAAATTGAAAACAAGAAAGTTAAAACTTAATCAAAATTCCAACCACTGTGAGAGGTTGACTGTATGAAAATGTGTCAGCATCTTATTATCTTACTATCCAAATTATTCAGACTGTTTGTACTTCTGAGCCCCAGCCAGTCAGGAGTTGGACGTCTTACAGAATCACAAATTTACATTCGCCCATTAATCTCAAGAACCTAAAATGCCACTCCATTGCACTTTATCTCATTTATGCTTATGAAATAAGCTGAAGTGCTTTTGGCAGCATTTTTTGTTAGTCATGCACTAAATCTCAAGTTGTTTCACACCAAATCTCAAGTCATTTCACACCATCTGCTGCTCTCAAATTTGCCTTTTTTCCCTTTCTTTTCTTTCGACCATTCCTCAGTCCATTTGTGAATTAAATGTCTCTGGGTATAAATTTGACTATTTTGCCTCTGCCGCCATGTGGGGAATATGGTATTAGGTTGCAGCACTAATATAAATCTTTTCCTAAGCATCAGTGAGGGAATACTAACACTAAGTGTGCCTCGGGACTAGGTGTCACCATAAAATCATTATTAAAGGGGAAGGGAGGGCTTAATGTGCCATTGCATGATTGGTAATTGTTTACACAGAGTAGAAAGAGCCTGATGTGGAATTCTTTTCAAAATAATGGACTGGTAATTCATATGGAGAGGAGAAAGTAAAAGCCAAGACACCAATGGTATTGGTGATGGAGTGATAGCAGTTGTGATACTGAGTCAGCAGAAAGCAACGTTGACTTTTTTGATGAGGATGGTTCAAGTGAGGACCTGTGTGGATTCTGAGACTCTGAAACATCTGGCCATTGGATTCAGTACAGCATACTTCATGGTGATATATTTCTGCTGCGGTCAGGGCATGTAATGTAGATAGAAGCAGCTGTTATGATGCCGCAATCAGGGGTGTACTGGGACTGAAATTCAGCCTGAATCTTTGAGATGGAGAGGCCTTTTATGCAAGCGCCCTTTGGGGGCGGGCAGAAATATTTTTTGCAGTTATTTTAATACGTCTTAGTGTTTTTGATGTATACAGTGAATCAGATTATACTGAAGACCTTCAAGAAACTTCAGTATGACACCTGCCTCCTCAGTTTGTATAAGCTCTGCACTGAACAAGACCAGGTCAGGCAAGCCTGAGTCAGTGAGAGTGCAAAAATACTTAAATATACTCAAAAACTACATGCATGCATTCCCATAAAATAGAGCAGTGTGTGTGTGTGTGTGTGTGTGTGTGTGCATAAAAATCAGCTCTGAGTAGGCCTCTCCCTGGCTCAGCTTCCCCTGTGCTGGACCCTCTGCTTTTACTGATTGTACAGCTACATATGCATGAGAAGAACATCAGTAATAAATATGACTAACTTAGGGCTGTCCCTGACTAAGGATTGACATAGTCGAATCAGAATTGTAATGTCTTGCCCATAGTCAACTGATAGTCGAATCATGTATGTGCTTGTGCATGGCGATTGCTTCCAGGAGTGGGGGGTTACACAGGGTTGCTCCGCTTTCTTGTTTTCTCTCTGCTCACCTGTGATTCACCGGTCTTGTGCAGAGTTTTGCGTGTGTGTTGTATGTCCGACAACTGCATGTACATTGTGGTTCCTCGTGGGTCCATTTCAAGCGCTATTTAAAAACGATATAATAATCTTTGTTGAGTTCATTAATGGTGATAGCTGGTGAAGCTTTGGCTCCGTATCACAAGTGCACTGACCCCCTCTTCCTTGAGAGTTAGGGTTTTAAATTTTTGATTTATTCACATTTATTATTATTTACTCACTGATTTTAGTTCTATGTAAAATCAGACGTTGAGCACCCCTATATCACCAAAATGGCATGTTTAGCTGCGAAGCTTCAACTGTGAGATTGACAGTCGAATCAGGCTCCGCCCATCGAAGCATCGAATCTTCAACTATTCAGGCTCAGCCCAACTAACAATAATTTATTTTCTAATTCTAAAAACACACTGCCCCTGTACCTGTCACTGTTTTGTCTGGTTCCATTTACTTTCTCCTCCTGCTGCTTTTCTTTCCTGTCCTTCTCATACTCCTACTGCTGCACCTCTTGCTCCTTCTCTCCCCCCTCATCAACCTGTCCCTCTCCATCACCTCCACTGACATTAACAGCTAATATACATAAAACATACAGAGATTCCTTGCTTATAAAAGGATGTTGTCTTTGTGCGATAACACATTGCAAACTGTTGTTTATAATATAGGCTGTATAAATACATAGCCTAATGTATATGCCTGTCCATAAATGCATATATAAATAATTTCAGTATATAATAAATGCATTAGCCTCCTAATCATGCACCTGTCTCTGCCTGTGCAGGGTCCTGCCTCACTTGCTCCACCACACATTTCTTTTTCCTCTTTCTCTCTTTTCACCACATTTACTGTCTTATGCACTTATCATACAACCCAGTGCTGAGTTAACCCCCACCAAACGTTGAAAAATGACGATCAGTCCATATTGGGAGGGGCCGCTCATATCCCCCCTCAATATCCAAAGTATTGGTTTGGGCAGGCTGGAGCTGACCGGCCAGGGCTGTCGCGGATCATAGTAAAGTGCAAAGTAAAATTAGAAACTGAAAAATAAAAACTCCCGACACCCGCCCGGTTCGGCCTGAAAAGAACCTTCTCTTCAGGAACACTCCCGAACGTCGCAAAGGACTAGTCCGCCCCTGGCTGCATTTGAATATTAGAGTCTTGTACACCTATGCAAAGCTACATTATCAAGGTGAAGTCTGTTTGTTGCAAGTTATTGCTGTTTTGATTGCTATTTAAATTGTATCTCTGCCTCTACACAGAATTAATAACGTGGGAGAACTAAATCAAATCTAATACAACATTTTTTAAATAATTTTTCATATGGTTGGATTGGTCTTTAGATGTTCATGGTTGTAAATGCATCTTCTCTTAAAATGAAATAGCACCATAAAATCAAATCACAGTTAAAATTGTACTTTGGTTGTTATATGTTGCCCTGGCTGTAATCTAAAGTGGCCAAATATTGTATTATGAGGATGATTTATTTGATCCAAATGCATCTCTACCTGATTTCAAACTTGAGGACACTGGGGGTTAAAGTATTCCAACTACTTTAGGTAGTCTCTGCAGGCCCATGGGTTGCATGAACTGCTTATGGTTCTTCTGTCATCAGACCAAAACATAAGTATGCTTCTACTGTAGTGGCTATGCATTAATGAGTAGATATATCGCGCACTTTAAATGTGCAATCATGTTCTTCTAAGTTGTAAATTTCCCTCTCATTTCCAGCTCATTTCCTTGGCATCCCTGATGACTAATCTAATGGATAGCTGCCAAAGTCAGTCACAAAGAAATATGACCTACCATACCCGATGTGATTCTTCTTATCGTTAGTGGTTTACCTTATTAAAGATAACCCCCTGTTATAATAGCTCTCACCTATGTGATCAGATATTCCCTCCCCCCCATGAAGTAAAATGACTTGGTCTTCAAAGAGATGCTGGTGCTTTTATGTCCTCTGAAAGGATGCTATGTCCTCAGAAGTATGCTTAGAAGGTAAAAAAGTTCAGCAACTTGATCCTATCAGTAAATTTTCTTAATATTGTAATTGTGTCTCTACAGTAACAATCCATCCAAAACTGCAATTACAGTAAGTGAGGACAGTATTTCAGAATTGTATTAAACCCATAAACCCATTAAGAAAATTACTAAGACAAAAACTTTTGCCTACAGGACTGCGACTGTTATTGACTGGTATATCTTGGTGAAGTTATACAGTTATGCATAACTGTATGACACTGGGGACGCTGGGGACATGTCCCCACCACTTTTTGAAATGGCTGATTTTGTCCCCATCACTTTTTTAGAGCATAATTTGTTAAAAAAACATTCTGAAATATAGCTTGCACTTAAATAACAAATGAAAATGGTTTATTTGCACATTAAGAAAACATGCAGTGCAATTAAAATATAGAAGAAACAAATGTGCATTGTCCAGAAAAAGTAACTTGAGCTAAAAAAAAACAAAAACAAGCTACTGATTAAAAAATGACCCAAAAACGTGCATGCACCAATCATTAACTTTAACAATGTCTTGACACACTTTTTTGGCCAAATTTCCGTTCTCTCCCTTTGAACATGACAAAAGAGGAGGGAAGACTAAATCTTGCCTGCATATGTGTTGCCTCAGCAGGATGATATTAAATATATGAACAGATATTACTGTACACTCTATATACATTTCTAATAATAATTATTTGACAGATTTGTCATATTTGGAGAATGAAGGTGACTCATTCAGTTCCAGCTAACTCAAGCAGATATGTATCAAGACAAGGCACATTTGGCCGATGTTATATTGGCCTTGACAATTTGAGTAATTTATTAGATATTAGATAAAAGCAAACCATGGTGAGAGATTCCTTTATACTTTACTGCTCAATACAAATTACTAAAAGAGTAGAAAAAATAAGAATAAACTGTGCATGCCAATAAAAAAACTGTGTGGCATTTAGAATAAACTTGCAAGAAACATAGAATTTACTATTTATACACTGCATGCAAATGATGTGTTTATTACAGTATCTCATTAATTTAAAGGTGATTATATGGTTCTTCATTAGAACTCACTGGGTATAAATGGTCATTTGTTATTGCTGGGGGGTATTATATACTGTGAGATAGTGTATCCAATATGATTGCATTTCTTTTCTGTTAGATAATATGGAAAACAATATCTTGGGTTAATTCAGCACAACAGCTCATGACCCAAGAAACGACTGTGCTAATGTGTTAAGTGACAAAATTAACAAAGCTGAACTTGAAGATGCAGTAGTTGCAGTATCCAGCTTTCCTTTTTTTTGTTTTGGTCACACCTTGGGTGGAATGATTCATGAAATCATTTAGGCATCATTTTCAGGGATACACAGCCTCTTAATGATATTATAATTATACATTGAAGATTAATTTGCTTGTGTGAAGCAAATTATGTGATGGATTGCTTAAAAATTGGCATGGAGCGCTGCAAATGGTGAATCATGACTGAGCTCAAATTTCTCATTGTGCAATGAAATGACCAAAACATATGGTAATATATTTAAGCACCACTTTGACTTTTCACAGCAGCTGCAGACTAAAACCTGAAAAGGCACAGTGCATATTCAAAGCAAACAACACCACAATTAAGATCAGATTCAGGAAATTTTTCTTAATTGCCCTCCACAAATGAGTAATTGATTAATTGCTTATCTGTTAATTAAAGTGGACCTACAGAGCTCCCTGGACACCTCTCTCATCTGCCCCAGTTAAACTGCTGCCCTCTAATTAGAGATGGAACTAATGTGACGGCCAGCATTTGCAGCATCTTCCCCCTCGATGACTTAAAACCTCAGTCACCCAAACTTTGCTAGGTTCCCCTAATTACCTTGATTGTGTTGTGCTTTTAAATTAAGTCATTAAAATGATTTCAGACTCCTTTCAGAGGCATGAGTCATGAGCCATGAAAACAAGGACTCAGGGTGCACATAATTACTTTTGCATGTCAAAAGGTTTTTTGTTGCCTCATGGGAGGTTGACTGTGGTTATTTAGATTATGTTTTTCCACTGGGCTAGTGCTACTTAAATACTAAGTTTTTATGTTGAGAATAAATTGGGGATGGATAGTAAAATCTGTTTTTATAAAACCATAACAATATTACCCTTACAGACAAATACCAACCAATGTTGGGGTTTTTTTAGTGAACACAGCACTTGTTTCTTTCATACCTGTAGTTAATTTAAATTACTATTTTTGGTCAGTTCTGTGATTACACAGGCTTTACATAAAGAGATCAGGAGCTGTTAACATTAAGTCATAGGAACTGACAAGTAAGTCATTCATTGGACTGTTTTGGTGACTCTCTCACTCTGCATCGTCAGCACTACATTGATTCTCATGAGGAAATCTAATTCTGGTGGCTGACAGCAGGTCATGAAGCATTTTACTGCTTCTTATATGGTAATTTATCTGGTGTTATAAAGAGCTTCCAAAGAAATTATTTATTATGAGCATTATAAGTAAGACAGTAGCTGGACCTCATGTTATGAATGATAACAGGTAAAATCAAGATCAGCGAGAGGTGTCTTTTATCGAAGTATTGCTTTTAAATGAGGAACTGCCTAAATACACAGTAGGACACAAAAACAACACAGCTCATTTACACTTTATGATTGATCATTCCTGCACTCACATGGTGACATGTATATATGTTACCATGGTTAACAAATTATCTTGCATAAATATACGTGTTGCTTATCCAGGTCACTTGTAAGACCACTTCCTTCATGATCAACAGTTGGATTTAATAGTAGTTTAACTTCTAAACTTGTGCTAAAACAACAGAATATCATAATTCTTGTGCTTGGTCCTCATTGCTTTCACAACTCAAACAAATGGAACTAAACGGACAAACGCACCACAGTTTGAACTGCACCAACAGGTTAGGCGTGAAAGCAACTTCAGATTCACACTATTAATGTTAAATTCAATATGTTTTCTGACACTGACCTTTTGAAAACAAAACAAGTTTGTACCAAATAATATACCTGTTACATACCTGTATGTATACAAATACTCATGTACAGGACACAAGACAACTGGTTGTAATTAATCATATGGACCTCCAACCACTACAGATGTGAGCCTGACCTGCATAGAAAAATGAGCATATAGGTCATTTTAGCCATACAAAATTACGACTCATGTTTAAGTTTATAGTGACATTGACCTCTAGTGGTTGTACATCGCAAACACATGACAAAGATGATTGCGTATTATAAATAGCTATAAAATTGTACTGGTGGTGGCGGGTTGTGTAGATGGATAGTCAGTTAGGTGCTTTTCACCAGGGAGATTCAGTGTTCCGTTCCAACAATGTTCATTGTGAAACACTGATTTGTTTTTTTTAATAAAGTTAAGTTGCATGAGCTAAGTTAGTTTCGTAGCGTTAGCTAGCTAACTATATCAGTCTTAAAGGTGTTGACAGCCCCTAGTAAACCCTTACACTTACCCTAACCTTCACAGTGGTGTGTGCCTAAACCTAATTCAGTGATTCTATACATGTTGACCAGTGAACCCAACAGCTATGCACATCTGCCTCACGTCTGCTAGCAGGTAGGGTTCACCTCCTTAGTGTCGCTGCAGTGTCCACGTGTTTATGTCATTTGACGTAGGTCACGTGATTAACGTAATGTGGGTCCGGTCGGGAAATGAATTTAAAAATTTGGAGGCATGCACAAACTCCACCGATAGGGGCGCTATTGCGCTATTGTAGGATACGCTCATATGAGTCGCATATGCAACACCACTGGTAGGGGCGCTATTTTAGGATACGCTCATATAAGTGGGAGGTATTGTTTTCCTTAATTAGAATTTAAAGTACATGTCTCATCTGACCAAGAGAAATTTGATAAATGAATACAAGATTCTGTTGATTATTTTTCTGCCAATTAATTATTTTAAAATGATTTAGCACCGGATTAACTTAAATATAGTATACTTTTACCTTTAAAGGTGCAGTGGAATTTAGGGGAAATGAGAATAAACAACACAGGTGGTTTCACTTAAAGCCTGGCAAAATAAACTAGGCTGATGGGCTGGTGTGATGGAAGCAGAAAGAATCAAGTCAGTTTGACAGTAGAAAGTGAAAGACAGCATCACATAAATTAAGTAGTGGTTTGACAGAGCACTTGGTGCAGTGAATATCAAATATCAAAATTACATAAAGTCCCAATAACCAATTCAATTATCAATTGTTGTTTTGTGAAATATGGTATTTTTAGTTGAGTGTTGCTGTTGTTAACACTGACAGCAATCACAGAGTTTTCATACAAGCATCTTAAGAAATGTAGATCAAGAAGGAAGATCATTTCATGGCTTATTGGGAAAAGCTGATTTTTGTTTATTACAGTTAGGAGTACCTGTGTGGATTGCAGTCTGCCGTATGGTCTTTTTTGATTCAAAGTAGTCGCCAAGGTCAGACACGTTAAATCCTACACATTTGGTTACCTCTTTGCCTGTAAATACAATTTACTATCATGTCCTTGAATTTATTTAACATGAGCACCACATTTCTGGAAGTGAACACATAAGGTATTTGTGTTACATATAGTCCCTTTAATGTGTGTTGTGGTTCTTGAAGTTTGTGCACTACAATGTTTTACCGATATTCTGCAGTTACATCGAATTGCTATGCAATGAAATTGTTTCACTGTTGTGTAAACTATGACATGAAAGACTGCTTTAGTTTTCCACAGGTTTTGAAAATGATTGCCAACAATGCTAGCATGCAATTTTCAGTAAACAGTAATGGCACTCTAGAAACTTTTACACTGTGACAGAGGTGGGAGGAAAATGACAGGCCAAAATACAGAATGTCAAGGTTGAAGGTATTGCTTTAATGATCTGTGCTGTTGGACCTGCGTGAGAGGTGGTCCACATGACCCTGTAGCCTATACAGCTTTTGAACTGAAATTATTTTACAACACATCAAATTACAGGTATTTTCTCTGAGTAGTGTGATTTGGGTAAGATAAATGAAAATGAAGAAGTGTTCAGCTTCCTCTTAAGTGCAGTAGAGATTTGATTTTACTTGCTTTTACTTTAGCACTGCCATGATCTCCAGGACACTACTTTTTTTTTATAAGAAGCAGTAAAATGATTTTGTTTTGGAGAGGTAGTAGGTAGGAAGCAATCAGAGCATGTATTATTCATCAGTTTAAGAAATAATCCGTTTCCTCCAAGTCATTGTGGAGAACAGAAGAAAGACAGTTGGCTTTTAAAAATATAGTACGCTGAAAGTAACTCCAGGAAGTCACTGTACTTAATAAAGTATTTAAAATCTTTGATACATGCATATAAACCCATGTAAAACCACAAACTGACATTTTTCCAGTTGTATTTTGCAAGAATAAAACAAGCAAAATACAATGTGCACCTGTTGTTCATTTACTACTTTTGCTTTTGTGAATATGCAATTTGGGGCGTTTCAATTTTATTGTGAAAAGCAATGGGAGGGTAACATGCAAACATTTATTTACTACAAGCAATGTGATCTACCAAGCCTAAAAGCAATTTCATGTGAGTGCAACAGCAACTGTATTTAATACATTTGAAAGGAAGGTGCAAAGTGTTGTGCAGAGATAGCTGCTGTTATCGTTGCAAGAAGGAGACACAGCCATAATGACGTAAAAGACGTAAAGAAATTAAAATTATTATCTAATATTACTACTACTAATAATAGTATAAATAACAACAATAATAATAATAATAATATATCTAATATTATTATCTAATGTTATTATCTAATTGTTGTTTCGGTGAGATGGAAGAATTTAGAAAGTTGCGTGGTGCTGCGGAGAGCGCCCAGCTACAGTAGTGCATGCATCACGTAAAATTCATTCAGCCAGAAGGAACGATCACCAACTGTCCACAGCGCGCTGGTTGTAAGAGCGACACAATCCATTGTAGGTATCGGAGAGGGAATGGGGCGTTGGGACGTACAAGGCCAGGGACAAGAGATTGTAGATCGACCGGGTATGGTGCGGACGGTCTGTGATCGTTCCCTCTGGCTGGATGAAGCACGACGCTCCTGATTTTATGCATGATCTATTATGATACAGAAATATAGAAATTAATGACAAAAAGCATACTGACAATATTTTAGAGACCCCCAAAATTTCACAAATCCATGGCAGAAATGATTAAAACACGCAAAACCCTCATTTAAATACTGCCACCTCCATTGTGTTTACACCTGTTGTTATCTACTCAATAATTCTTAGTAAATCACCGGTAACAGGTAGGCTACTACAATTAAACGTGCAATATTTTACAATGCATGCGCAATTTAGAACTCTTTATTCAGGGTGTTAGTAAATCCGGCCCATACTGTTTAGGATTCAGTTTGTTGATTAATCCACCTATGGCTGCTTGTCTTCTTGTGTTTTCCCTTCATTGGCTTAGTGAAGGTTTATCATTCATACATTTTTCCCCATAATACACCAAGCTAGTCAATCAGTGAAAACACTTAATGCCTTGGAGCTTGTGAGTGTAAATGAGCAGTCCCAATAGTGCAGGTGGGGTTAAGCATCTTGCTCCTTGTGGCACCCTGAAGCCATTGTTAAATGCTGTTAATTGTTGAGAAAGATGAGATCTTTCATATTCCTTCTCCTGCTCACACAGGAACAGATCATCTGTGCTTGTAAAAATCTGATTGTTGGATTGTTTATCAGGCTACATTTCAAAACAAAAAATGTTTCTTAAAGTCTTATTTTTCATATCAAATCCCTTGTTTGTGAATTTTTAGCACAGACTACAGATTAGGGAAGAGTATTGTTGTAATACACAACACACTGACAGAAAGTTTATCCCCAAATGCAGATAAGAGGAACTGCAACAAGGATTTCTACTGAAATCATAAACAACACAATGACAGTGTTTTCCTTGCAAAGTCATGTACCAGATATTTTTGGCATGTGCTAATACCTGCCATCTGAACTATCTTGTCTGTTTGTTTATTTTTTTATTTTGCTGCTCTAGTATGAGTCTGCAATTTTATAATATTAGATATTGAACCAATCCATCCTCTTAAGTTAATGACAAATATGTTGTTTGGTAACTCTGCCAAGGGATTGGGAGTATTTTTCTCTTTGAGACACAAATTTATTTACTGCTTGAAAGATATAGGGCTTCAAAATCCTGTGTGGTTAATGTTCACAGACAGGGGCAGTTGAAAGGCGTCGTATAGAGGTTGGAACTGTGTTACCCACTGTGCATGCCACTGTAAGGTAAACTCTCCAGGATCCCTGTTAGTCACTGGGGCCATGATAAGTTTTTCTGGGTGCCTGGGGGGCATGCGCTTTTGATGCTTTTGCCTGTCAGGTGGCTTGTGGTGAGAACTAATCCTGTTCAAAATAGAAATGTTTTCTGCCTTGGGATGGAGGGAGGGGATGCAAGAGAGATGCGACCGGCCCAGAGGAGTCAGTCATCCATGTGCACAAGGAGAGATAGCCTAATCTTGTCACAGACACATGGGAAAAAAAGGAATGTCCCAAGCTATCAGTTGCAAAGACGTCGAGGAGATGATTTGTAAAATCATGCCAGCACATGAAAAGTTTTTTTTCTTTACAGAGGCTTTTCTGCTGTTGATCTGTAATTCAATTATACATACATTTATGTTATTTATTATTTCATATGCTTACCCTTGAAAATACTTTTCTGTCAAGCTTTCTGGTAGGATTTTTACATAAGACGCCCGTCTTCTATCATGCTCTTGTTTTCCATTCCGTTTTGTTCCCCTATTCTCCATTTTAATTGTTTATAAGTTAAATGCTGTGCAGATGGTGTTTATCAATGGCTCATCTTCTTTCTCCACAGTACCCTGTTTTCTATAGGGGTTTAATTTCTATGTAGACTTAAATATGTGTACTTTTGTCTTTTTGCAATTATCCCAACTTTGTCAAAGGAGAAGTAGCATGTTTTCAGGTTATTGTCTGGATCCTGTTATCCCTCTGACTCTCTCTTAAGAATATGTCAGTTAAGCATCCTTACTGCCTTAAGTCTCAGCTATACTTAGACAAACATATAGTAGCTACCTGCTACTTTGCATGCCATGGTGATGGTAGAGCGGGGGCAGTAAAACTGATATTCTCGGAGGTCCCGTCAATGTCACAGAGTGGCAGGAATAATTTTTGCATGCCCAAGCTGACGGCTTTCAAGTGGGGAAACAATGGGCCAATTCCCTTATCAGGCTCTGTTTCACTCTTAAAATACCCAGCAGCAGTTTTGATGGGGAGTTGACTTCCAGGTTTCACTCAAGCAGCTCCTTGTGCATTATCAGAGGGAAGCCAAGCATAGCACATCTTTACACAGTACATAACTTGCTTTCCCTGACACCAGGATTTTACTTCATTAATGGTTCGCCATTGTTGATTCAGCCCACTTCTGCATAACACTAGAGGTGTGGATTATAAATAACACAGAACCTCTTTTGCAGGTTTGGGTCTTTTATTGATTCATTCACTGCTTCTTGAAAGCTAACTGATAAAACTAAATAAGTGTGAACCGAGAAATTTTAGCACAGTATTCTTTAGCTGGAAACTGCAGCATATAGCCAGCCAGCCAAGCAAACAAACACGGCACTAAAAAGCTATTTAATTATTATAGCGTCCTCCGACATTGTTAGTTAAGTGCATGCTTTATTTATTTATTTAGCAAATGACCAAAGTTGTTGTTGCTTCTCATCATTTATAGCTTTACACATTTATATGTCAGATACTTTTACTTAGAAGTGACTGAATTAATTCCTTTTCAATGGCAATTATTTGTGTTTGTTTCCCTCTGCATTTAAGTTTCACTGCAGGGTTATAGCTTCATATCCATGTTGGCAATTGTTAGAGACCATATACCATCTTGAATATTGCCTATAGCAGCTCAAAGTAAAATTCTAATCAAATGCATTGGTTATATTAGAAAATGTCTCATGCGTTATCAATCCACAGCAGGCATTCAGTAAGTCAGTATTCAAATAATCATACAGTGCTGCATTTTACAATACCAATCAGTTATGACTGTCGCTGCCAAAGTCCGATTTCTTTTCAAAATGGTATCTGCCACAAATGCAAACTGTTTAGATTGTTAATCTTAATTTTGCAGTGTTTGTTAATGGCCTGTCCATAAGTGGCATTTAAGCTGTAGCACAAATTCTAAATAATCTGTGTAGCATATCTACGTTTGATTGTAATAAAATTATGAATGTTAATATTTCAGAAATATTAATTCATCTGATACCAAATATCATACATTGAAATTAATTGTTTGCCAGTAATGAGGCAGATGAGATGTAGAACATCTTGCAGCGGAAGAACAAGGTCTCCCTGTTTCTGCCAACAATTCTACAGACAAATTATACCAGCACAGATGCTCCAACACTTTGCTTTGAATCCAAGGTCTTACTTTTTGTAGCCAGGAAATTAAAGGAAAGTTCAACCCTTCTGATGTCAATGCATCAGCAAATTCTGTATGTGTCAATTGTGGAAGATAAAATATTTGCCAAGCCATTTGGTGGCTGTTCCCTTTTGCACTGTTTGCTGATAAATGTAGCTCAGCTCGTATAATGATATTACAGGGATTTGTGGTTGTAAAAACCATTGCAAATAGTTACAGCTTTTGATTTTTGGGACCAAGTGTCTGATGGTTTCATTATCTTGGACAAAATTGGTCATCAGGCGGTCCTAGTAGCCTCTAGTGGAAAATTCTGTAATACAAAAAACATTTTTTGGAAATGTCAATATTAATAATTTCACCAGAAGCTCTTTTGTTATTTATTTTCTGTAATGAAGGAACAAATCAACTATGGTACCCACAACCTCTGAACACTCAAGACCTCTTTGGCATTTTCAAAGTCTATACTAAAATTGTCTCTCACCCACGGAGAGGGAAATGGAGCATGTGGTTATTACTGGCAGCAAGTCGAGCTGTGAAATCAAAAACCAAAGCTGAAATATGGCAGTAGTTTTTGCAAAGATCTTCAGAATGAAGTTGCTGCATGTGTAAAAATATTGTTAATGTGAATGGTAGGCCAAATCAGTTTTTTTTTTCTTTTTCATTCTGCCTGAGGGATATTTATGCAAACTCCACTCTGTCAAATATGCTTCGTTTTGTTTATTCATGTCTCCTGAGAAATGCATATAGTTTGAAAGCTATGAATTTGCATTCTTGTTGATTGTTTAAACCAGGAATGGCTTAAACCTTAACCAATTGTTTAGGTTAACTGAAGTCAGGCTTTTCATAATGTCTTGCTTCCTTTCTGGAATATCACACAAGTCTTTTTAAAGATGATGATAATCAACATTTTTATACTCTCAATGAATCAAATGACTATGTGTATGTGAAAGCGGTCGCTTGTGGTGAGAACGTATAGAGTTATTATCACCCATCTCTGCAGTTCCACTCCATTTCTATGGAGCATTTCAACGTCTTTTAGCTCATTCTTGTGCTTCTGCAGCATGCAGCTTTGCTGTTTTGGTTCACTCTGCTCTTATCAGCATTTTTTTCTCGACACAGGAGGCAGCTGGTTTTAGTCAAAGAGCTTTCATAAATCCACTGTACACAGCAGGCAGACAAAGTTAGCGACTAACTGGTGAATATAACGGAGCACTGAGAACTAAGATATTTCCCCTAGGAGTTGGTGGAGACCAAAACAGAGCTAAATGAAAAGTAAATATTGGGACTTGTATTCATCAAATCAGAAACTCTGTCTCTGCTGGATGTGTAAGTAAGTGACTGTTTGCACACAAGTTTGCTACATCAACCAAAAAACTGACAATTTATTAGTGTATTTACAACTTGTTTCTGCTGCCCCCATGTAGACAGATAATCAGTTATTGAATGTTTAAAGAACCAGAAAAGCCACATTGCATTCAGTATATCCAAATAGAATATTGCATATATCTGTAAAAAAGGTATAGCAAGCAACTGGGTTCAGGAAATCAACGAAGCGCTGAGTCCTGCTTTTGAAATAAGAAACAATAATTTATCTGGTTCACTGTGACAGGAGTATGCTGTGGTTGGGATTCACAGTCATAGGATGCCCCCTTTTAATGTTAGTACATGCTACTAAACTATCAGGTGATAGTTAAATGGCTTTCAGTAAAAGGCTTCTTAAGATCAGTATAAACACCCACTAAAAGATGTCTCTGCTTCTGATTTTGGGGAACATAATTAAATAGCAATTTACTCAAGCAGATTAGTACTTTAAATCAACAGAAGATATATGGACTACATGCACATACAATATGATGACCTGATTAAATAGTGTCTTTTTATAGAGCAAAATAAATTATAGCTGTTAAAATAAAGAGTTTCTCTACATGCCATGCTTTCCTCAGACATGTCACTTTCATTACATTTATTTAACTGACGCTTTTATCCAAAGTGACTTACAATTGCTAAGTATGTCAGAGGTCGCATGCCTCTGGAGCAACTAGGGTTTAGTGTCTTGCTCAGGGACACATTGGTGGATGTGTCACAGTGTGGAACTGAACCCAGGACTCTGTTACACCAAAGGCATGTGTCTTATCCACTGTTCCATCACCACCACTTTCATAAGTGAAAATTCACTAATACATGTTAAACATTAAGTAACCTACCTGACTATCTAATTATCTTTATTAACTTAGAAGTAAGATTTTCACTGTTGGTTCTTGCAGGTCGCTGATCAATTGAAGAGGGAATGCTGCGAGGGTATGTGGATTAAGGGGAGACGTTACCCACCTCACACCTCCAGCCTCCCGCCTTCCGCACAGTAAGCAGCTCCAGCAGTTCTTTGGAATCAGCAGGCCAGCAATTACTGCCTGTGAGTATTATTGCACAACCTGAATTATGAGAAGCTTCTACTGATCTTCATGCAGTGTACAGAATTTGAGTTTTATCAGTGCACTGAAACAATAGATTTGCAGGCCTTGATTTTTTAAAACGAACCAACAATTAGTACAAATAGTACGAACAAAACAACTTGACACCTTCTTGCATGCCGTGGTATGAGGGTGCAACAGAGGCTTAAGAGAGCCGACTCATCTCACACTGGTCCTGAACAAACATTTCATATGCTGAAACATCTGATGTCCTCATCTTATCTGAGTTAATTAGTGTCATTCAACATCACTGGTGGTACATGTCAACCAAAGCATCCCTCAGAATGCATGAACTTCTTAATGGACTTTAGGTGTCTCTCAAGCAGGTGGTTGGGACATTTCAAAACAACAATTGGGGACTATTTTAAAGAACCATATGTCTGAGAAATTACAAATATATAATAATAGTTCCCAATAGTTTCCCAATTATCTTGTGACGGGAAATGCTGCCCGGATTGTGTTGGTTTAGGCAGAGCCCTATAGAAAGAGAGTTGCGTCAGCGGGGGTCCAAAATGCTTGATCGTCACATGGTTCATGGAGACGGCAGATAGTTCCCGGTGGGCAATTGAAAATGAGCGAGAGAAACGACAAAACAGTGATTTTAAGTGATGTTTGGTAATTTATACAATAAATGCGTTGATTTAAAATATTTGTACGCCCACTGACAGTGTATGTAGTTACAATGTTATTGTTACCTTGTTGACATTTTTTGGAAAGTGTGTTCCTCTACGTTCAGACTGCAGCCCAATGTGACCCAAATCCAATTTTTTTGCCTATGTGTGACTCAGATCTGATCTTTTTATGACAGTGTGAACAGGCCAAGTCACATGGAATCTGTTCTTTTCCAGTTCGGAATTGGGCCACTTCCATATGTGGTCCAAATCCGATACAGATCGGATCTTTTTAAATGCGACCTCATTCTGGACACTCAGGTCGCATTTGATGCATTTGATGACTGTAGAGCAGCTGTTCTGGTGCAGACAGAGCCGCGCTGAACGAAAAAGCTCCACAAAAAGCCTCTAACAAACATGTGGCTCTCTTCCTCCTCTACCTCGCTATCATCTGCTCACAAATTCCCTTTCTTATACCTGACCACAAGCTCTCTTCTGAGTTATGTGCATGCTATTTGTCCGAGCGGACACAGTGGAGAGAGAGAGAGATAGACGGAGTGAGTTGTGGGGCGCCAGAAACCGTAATGAAAAGAACAGAAAGTTTTTGTGTGGAGATGCTGCAGTCGGTCAGAAAAAGGAGTACTAATGTATGGTTTCCCAGCTGACATGGAGAGGAGGAAAAAAGGGGATTGACTCAGATCAACAGGAGCAACCTCACAATCGCTAAAAAGGCTAACCACAAAAAAATATGAAAGGTACTTTTTCCACAAAGATGTCACTGGCTGGTTTATTAAAACATCACTGCAGATAATCTTTAGGCTCCACTGAATCTCCCTGTGATTCTTGTGCTGAGAGAGGGAGAACAAAAGAGAGAAAGGGTTAGACAAACCTACACATCTCCTCAGTCATCAAGGTCATGGTTATTCAAGAAAAGTTTAATGGAGAGCAACTCGACTTGGCTGTAGATGATGTTTCAGAAGAAGTCCAGTTGCCCTCAATTCAACCTTTCTTGTAGACATCTACATAGGTTTGAATGAGAAAGTTATAGATTGATAACTTTTGGAACTTCATTAACAGCTTTAGCTGCAGATGTTGGCATCAGTTACTTGATAGTTTGTTAGTTCATGAATGTTTTTATTTTTTGAAACGCTTCCCACACACAGGAAATTTGATGATGAACTGTGATATGAATTTGAACAGTAATATTATTTGTAAAGTAATTATGTAATTAGTGTAAACATATCCAGTAAGTATTGAGTGTTCATCAATATAGTGCATTCAGCCACTATGATATAGTCCTAGCTGCTGACCAAAGCTATACTTAGGAGATAGGTAAAATAAGTATTAACTCTTAAAAAGTAGCATTTCTTATTTTAAATGGTAAAATATTATTTTGAATAAATATAAAAAATAACAGTGCCATGTCTTCTACATCAGTTTCAAAGATTGACAGAAGGAATATAGAGACTAAGAGAAGAGAAAGTGAGAGTGAAGAAAGAAGGGATGCAGACACTGAAAGAAGGGAAAGAAAATAATAACATTTTAAGTATGATTCGTTTAAAATGGTATATTATAATAGGCATTTACAATCATGTTGTTTTCTATCTCACCATGGTCCACTCAGCACTCCTGACCTTCAGCATCACTGCTCCTCCACCATGCAGAACCTACTGCTCTAATACAATACATGTTTACTAAGATCACTTTTATAACATGATAGTATACTACTTTTATAGTGTTAGGGTTAAATCTCCATTTATTTCTCAAAATTGAAACCTATTTTAGCAATCCTTTTAAACTGCATGTTTCAATCTCTCTTTCGTCCCTTGTATTCCAAAATGGATATTCATACAATGCTAATAATAAGGTTGAATTTTAATACAGTAAACATATCATGTCTCCAGCTTCAAGTCACTGTGAACGGTTTTAAACCAAGATCATGATCTTTTTAACCAAGTCCTGTGAGTGCCTAAACATAACCATGATGAAGATTAACAATGCTTTAGTTGCAAGAGAATAAAATGTAGAAAAGGAATGTAATGCGTTGTTTATAAATATAAATGTAAATATTTTACTGAAATGTTCAGTATTAATACTTTTGCAACTTACCAGATACATTCATTTACAAATTGTCCTTAAAATGTTGATAGAAAAGATACACTACATTTCCTTCAAAAAACATTTTCTTTTGTAGATTATTTGTGTATCAACGTAATTTCAGGGAGACAGGGTTTTATCACAATATTCCATTTAAGTTCGAGTTGAATGTGTGTTGCAGCAAAAGCTTTCAAAGTGGTTTAATTTACCATTGTGAGCCCCTGCATTTGAAAGGCACCTTTTATTTGACGGAGGAAATAAAGCTAAATTAAGTGCTTAACATGACATAAATAAACTTGTTTTCACTGTGACTGCTGTAGTGCCACAAATGCTCCCCCATTTGCATTTTAAGTTGCCTTACCTAATCAGCAGTAGAAAATTGTGTTTATGGCTTGTCAATAAGAAAACCATCCCCAGCAATGCAATTCTAGGGTGTCAGAGGTAATGCAATTTGATAAGCATTAGACCAGTAACACTTTCTGACAACACACAGATGAATTATTAATCAGCATTAAATTGATTTTTACACCCACTTGTATACAGACTATCTGGGGTGTCTTTAACTACGGGGGATTGAAATTTCACCATGTTATCAAGGTTTATGTCAGCGATAAAAATATCTGTTTACATTAAAGCATATTTGTACACTGCATACATAGTCTTTCTGAGTTCCATTGGTATGATTGCCATTATCCATGACAGATTATATAGTAATTTATATTCCTTGATTGCATTCTTTAAGGGTTAAACTGCTGACCTCTATAATGTGCTTATAACCCTGGCAGAGCTGCTGTAGCATTATCATCAATATCATCAGTAAATCCAATCCACTGTTTCACATTAAAATGAAAATGCACATAAAAGAAAAAGATGTGAAGTATAAAAACAGATATTTATGAATTCAGATATCATCTTCATCATCATCTAATAATTTCATACGCCTGCCTGTCTCTGTCAATATTCCACTCACTGTTAAGACAGAGTGATCCATTTTTTATATTATATTCATTTTTCCCTCATTACCCTACTTTTACCAGGCCATTGTTTAATTACACCTCTTCTGATTACTCTACCTCATAGTAGCTGACTATTCCCCAATTTGTTTCAACTGATTCCTTTGTGGGAAATTTCCAGGAAACTGAAATGTTTTTTCATGGCATACTATCCATTCTCAAGTGTGACTCCGTAACAGCCAAAATAGAAGAAAAGGCTAAGAAGAAAACATGTATTGAGATCTATTAGGTTTGTGTACCTAAGTAATATGTCCAGTAGACTGTAGCTATCTCCCAGCAGACAACCAGCCATCTCCGCTTTCAAGGGAGGAGCATTACAGGAAGTGCCATCACTTCAGCTTCTCTGTGTCAATTGCTCCAAAATGGCCAATTTCATGTCTACGATGTGTGTTTTCACATTTCTATCATCCCCTGCCGTAGTTATCTAGTTGCACTTAGGGCCATCAGTCATCGATGCTGCGTTGAGAGGAAGCCGATGTGCAGTAAAACTGACGGACGGCCTTACGCATGACTGAAGATGTATGAGACGTGCAGGCGAGCTAGTGGGGCTTTTTTTTAAATTCTATTTTCAGCGCTGGCATAAGGTGCCAACAGGGAAAATAGCCATGCTTACCATGGCTCTGACTGAACAGAACATTTTTTATGTGGCCTCTCAATCTTTGGAGTATGGAGTTTTAATGACGCTTACTAATACTGAAACAAAGAACTGTGACTTTACAGTGATTATACATCCAAATAAATTGGAGTTACTATAGTTAACAACAGTCAAATTTGATTGCAGACGTTTAGATATTGATTTTTGACAAGCTGCATGTTAAGAGCACTCTAGTATCTTGTCAGGTCATTAGAGATCCTCTCATGAAGTATTTCTGCAGTGTCGCTGTGTGTCATTGGTGCATTTAGATAACTTCAGAATCAGTCTCACTATGAACATTGACATTCACAATCAGAAAGAAAAGGGATGGTTTTTACATTCTGTGCAAAATTTTACCAAAAGTCGTCTTTTTGTGTATGTGTTTGAACAGTGTGACTGAACAGTCAGTTCTTCTTCTATTTACAGTTAGGTTGACATTAGTACCATAATTTCCCCAATGGATCTAAGACATTCTTCAAAAGACAGAATGTTATCTTCACTCGTGTGCATGCCATTTGGCATCCCCAACTCTAGAATACAATCAAACAATAAAATAGAATGAACAAAACATTTGTTGTCTAAAGTGCATTAAACCACTTTACCTGCACACTCATGTTATTTCTTGTTACCACTGTATGAGGGTAAGAGTTCCTCTTTCCATATCTCACTAAACTGTTCTGTACTATATCTGTGACAATAATTTGGAAGCCTCCTTTCTCTGAATTATCCAAGCCATTTATAATTCTTGACTGATGGATTTCTGATAATTCGAAAACACATCCCACTTCTTAATTTAAGTAAACACTCATTTTACTCAACACAGACCCATTTGGTCTAGTATGTGTAACGATTGCTTGGGAAGAAGAGTGGTCGTCTAATAATCGTAAGATTCCTAGTTTGATCCCTGGCTCCTCCAGCGAGAGTGTTGAAGTGTCCTAGCAAGACACTGAACCCATAACCGCTAATGTTGGCACCTTGCATGACATGTGTTGTAAAGCCCATTGAGTAGTCAGTAGACTACAAATTACAAAATACTTATAGAAGCTTAAAACCCCCTCCAGCCAGTTTTAACTGCCGTTTTTGGTGAACGTTCTTTCTCAAACAGAGAATGGGAGTGTGGTTAATAGTCGGACGTAATACATTACCATGACAACCAAAAACTGACTGGCTGGAGTGTTCACTAACGATATGCTGTGTTAACATCACTACACTGTAAAGTTTCGTACACTTTACTGTCTGGCAGGAGTAGCTATTACTTACCCATGACAGAAACTAATGTGCGAGTATCAGCTGTTATCAATCATACAGTCAATGGTCCTGTCACGCACTGCACACGATAACTCCCACTACGTTTTATGGTGCACTTATTTTACCACGGGGGTGTGCGGGGTGCCTTTGCCGATGCATTGGTAAAACGGCCGTCAGTAAAATGCATGTTGCAGACTGTATATAAGACGGTGGCAGGTGAAAGTGCGACGCGTTTTCTGTCATCTGTCCTCCAACACCGCACGCACAAATGCCATAATGAAAATGAACAGCACACTAAACCATGAGGAGGAAAATAAAAAATAAAATGAAGACCCTCTGTTAGCTAACTTTCTGCAATAACTATGCTAGCTAACTACACCTGGCTACAACTACAACTAAGTTAACTTAGCTAACTAAACTAGAAAGACAAACTAATAATCAGACACAGAGAGACATACCTACTGTAAGTTCTAAGTAAATTCCATGATAAATTGGTTAGCTAGCTTGATGTTTATCGGTTTGATGCTCTGACTTAACGAGGCGTGAAGGCGTGACAGCTTTTTAATGAGGCATGACATTGCACCTGCTCAAGCTTGGAGAATGACGTATGACTTATGGAATTACTATAGTCATACGTCACCACCCCGTTTTAACAACTAAGCAATTTTTGCAACTTTGAGCACAAAATTAAGCTATCCACATAGTTTGCCAAAAATATTTGGCAAACTATGTGGATAATCAACGTTGGCAGGAAATGACTCAGAAAAATATGAAATTTCATAGAAATGTCAATATACTGGAAATACACTGGAGGGGGGCTTTAAGATCAAAAGTTGTCAGTTATATTTATATATAAATATATATATATATATATAAAAATGTGTTATGCTGTGCCTTCAGAGTGGAGATGATATATTCTGCTGCACAAGATAACTGCCATGTACAGCATCAGAAAATGATTCATCATTTGCATAAGAACAATGAAGGGACATCTCTCAGCAAGCTCTAATGAGAAATGTTCTTGTTCGATGGCTTGCACTCCACCTTGAATACAACCCCCCCCACGACTTGACCTTTGAATTGTGAATATTCTCCACTACCTGAAACTGCATCCATGTTGACAAGACAGGGGAGGATGTAAAATAAGACATACAGAAATGCATGTGATCTGCTTATGAGATTCTTAAAGGAAAGCCCACAGTCCACATGCAGGCTTTCAACACTGTTGCTTCCTGCCTCTTCTTGTTTTCATCTCAGTGGCTGCATTTCAAAATGCTGCCCTGTCAATTTTCAAATCCAAGATTTATCTTTTGTATCGTTAGACACCATGACTGTATTTGATTGATCTGGAATTCATGAATTTCTCCTCAAAGAACGGTTGAGTGAAGCAGTCTGTTTTGTTTTTTTCTCGGTATCGGCAACATAATTGGTTTCTTGTGCTTTAGGGCAGTGCATCGTTCTTTATCCAATTAGAGAAAATTTCCCTCCAGTTGGACCCCTCAGCTTTCAATACAAGTTGTCAAAAGTAGATAATTATATTCTGATTTCACCAAAGGATATCTTTACACCAACCATTTAAAATCAAATAAGATACACTGGATTCTTCATTGGAATTTTTGGAAAATCCATGTAAGCTGTGTCTGAGCTCTCAGAACAAAATACTTTACAAGATATACCTGCCTGGACTGACATTCAAATCTGTTTTGACAAATAACAATTTTGACAGCAATGCTCTTTTTGCACAGTGGATTTTGAGGCTCTCTGAAGAGAAAACAAAGACAGAGGTAGAAGCAGCTGTACCTTTTAATCCAGCATTGTTTCCTTCATGCCATCTGATCAGAAATGTACACTGATTAAAACTCAAGATTAACAGAAAATGCCAACACAAAAAAATCATCGCTATTAAAAACATCATCGAGTGATCTACCTTGCATTTCATTGGCCTATTTTGTTTATATATATATATATATTTTTTTTTTTTAGCTTAGTCTTCTTGACTTCATGTCATGGTACTGTGTTTCCGGTGTAGCTAAGATGGAGTTTGAGGACAAATATCTTTCAACTGCATCTACAAGACGTCAGTCCCTTCTTTACAGGCTTTTTTCTAGCCTCACGTAAATTGCATGCAGGAAAAAAAGAATGGGCTAGTATGTCTCTAACTTCAGTGGCTTAAATGACATAACACACAACTCTTAGTCGTATGATCTTACTAAGCACTCTTAATCTGCAGGAGTACATTGAAACAAAATGAAACAATAAAAATATAGGGCTCTAGTTTTATGGCAGTAAACTCGCAGCAAACATCCTGTTGGCTTTCCCACCATTACAGTGCAGTTAACAAACACCTTCAAAACATCTCCATTCTTGTGAATACTTTTATAATCCAGAACCAGGTTTTTATGGTAGAATAGCTTCTGCTATTTACAAACACTAGATGTTTGCAAAGCTTTACAAGACATTTTTACTTTTTTTTTTTTTTTACAGGTAATAACTTCCTACCCAGTCATGGCAAGTTTAAATGGTGATCTAAGACAGCTGCCTAGATGCAGCAGAGCAGTGGTTGGAGTGGGCCGGTACTCACCGGCACTTCTACATTTTACTATTTTGCATTACAAGACTTTTTCTTGCGTACCGGCACTTCTCACAAGCTGCCAGTACTCTTTTCTGCCCTCTCCATATCAGGTTCTCTGGGCACTGTGTGACGCTCATCTGTTCCCGTTCTTGTCTGCCTGCTAATCTCTGTTGGTGGAGACAGAGTAGGGAGAAGCTCGGGTGCCTTTCATGCAGCCTTGTGCATAACGTTGCTAACCAATATCACTTTTAGCGAACAGACCGATCACAGCCAGGATGGGGCTGGTCATTAAAAAAAGTTCACTCGCTACAGCAAACTTTTGAAATGTTAAACTTGCCGATTCCAGCGTGTGAATGGGGAGGACTAGCACCTATTTTTTCCCCACTTCAAGCACTGCAGCAGAGTACTGTTTTTGTCTGTCATCATTATCAGTTTCATGTCATGTGTTGTTTACATATGACACTCCCTCCCCCTACTCACCACTTGTGCTTTGTGCCCACTGTGTACTCAGTTAACTTCTTAGACTGAGGAGGCATGTTTGTTTGTCAAAAAATACCATTCTCCAGTGTTATGTCAAAAGTAGTCAACACATGATATGTAAGCATGTTACCAGAGGCACTGCATCCCTGTCCTTTAACACACAAAAGAAATAAAATCTAACCTCAATAATGAAACAAAATCTTTCATTCATGACCTTGTCTGAGGCATTAAATATGCCAGGGCTGCCACTGTTTATTCTTGTTCCAGTATTCTAGCTGCAGAGCTTCAGTGTCACATAAGCTTTCTTTGAATGGATAAAAGTTATCAAGGGCTTTCACTGTTCTTATCTTCTTGCTTGGGTTGTTGGGGTAGCGGGTTGTAACATCTTGATCATCTAGAATGTTAAATAGTCACTCACTGAAATTTCTGTTGTACATTTAATTCAGTGTATATTCCTGGCGGCTGTGGCTCAGGAGGTAGAGCGGGTTGGCCGTTAATCGGAAGGTCAGCACTTCAATGCCCGACTCCTCCAGGCTGCATGTCGAAGTGTCCTTGGGCAAGATACTGAACCCCGAATTGCGGCTGTTCCGCCAGTGTATGAATGTTAGTTTCTGTTTGAGCACTTAGGCTCAGTGTATGAATGTGTTTGACTGGTGAATGCAGATGTTGTGTAAAAGTGCTTTGAGTGGTCGAAAAGACTAGAAAGGTGCTATACAAATATGGAGCATTTACATTTAAACTGCCCCTTAAGGAAGTCATTCGCTTTCAAGTGTGATTATTAATGATATTAAAATAACATCAATTACATTTAGATAAGTTGTTCAACAAGCTCACCAGTGTGTGAAAAGGTAATCAAAATAGTTCCACATTTGTGCCTAGTGTAAAGTGTGCTTCAGTGATCATGACATGGTCCCAAGCTTGTTCATGCGGAGCACTAATGGTCTAACAAGGAACTGCCATAACACGACTGCCACGAAATGCTATACTTTAGTAGAGGTAAGAGATTGGTGTGAACATCTGTCTTCAATTCCAATTACCCAAGTTCACATCCTATCTTGAAGTGGCATGTGAACTTGTGAACTTGTGTACTTTGAGTAAAGTTTTTTCATTACTTTATTTTTACAACCTAAAAATCATGCCAGTTGCTGTTGTCTCCCAAAAAGAAAAGCATGTGTTTGCCAAATGTAACATCCCCTTAACACCTTATTTTTGTGTGGTTTGTGTGAACTTAAACTAAAACCATAATCATTAATGTAAAGGGTGTGCAATGTGTTTTCATGTCCAAATTGAGATTTCAGAACATCATCACACAGAATCTGCATTTGTTTGAGATTCTTAATTGTCTGCAAACTTGGCCACTCTAGTCAGCCTAATCCATACTAATATGACATCTGCTACTTATTTAGATTTTTAATGCTTCAAATCCAGAAAAGGAAGACATATTTCAGCATCTGTGTTTCCTATAGCTGACCTCAAGATTCTAAATATGGCTCTAAAAGCCAAGACATTTCATTTTATACAGTTGATGAAAAATTAAAGGGAGATGTTTACTTACTAGTTCAGTAATTCTTGGCATAAATCGGCAACCATGGCAGTGCCAGAGAGCTAAAAGGCTAGGCTTAATTTACGGGGCGGTCACGTTGCCCAGGAGTTTAGCTTGACTTTTGGAAAGTCTTTTCTTCTTGCAGAACTGAACATCATTAGGTTTCTTTGCCTTTCAGCTCAACCTACTTTTCACACAAAAAGAAAAGGATAAGAGAAAAATCACCCCCTATTTTCCTTTTCTGTCAATAGCCACAGATTGCAGTTCAAAAGTAGCCTTGTTTTGCGTTTTTGAAATAATGCTGAGGCAAAATAGCCCCAAATCTCTTGGAGCAAAATGTGTGTTTGTGGAAGATTTGCTCTAATCCTTGCTGCTATGCACAAAACAAGAATCCAAGGTCAGCCTTCTAAAGGATGCAGGGGCCATATTTCTATCATGTTAAGGGTTTTACAGGATGCAGCTTTGTGGTACATAAGTGCTCTACTACCAATGTCTTGCAGAATACACACCTGTACACATTACATTAGCACACACACAGAGTCTAACTTTAAAACCAAAGGCACATGCATGTAAGGCACAGTGGTGGCAGTAGTGCACTAAAAACCCAGACACACATGCTTTGGATTAAGGTAAAATCTAAATTTTTTAGCATTATATTGTGTGTTGAAGACAAATTCAAGTTATATCTGTGATTTGTAGAAAATGTTGGGTTTTGAGGCTAAAATAAAAATAAGCATCCAAGTAGGATCAAATGCTGATAAAGACAAAACTGAATAAGATTTGTAGAATGAACAGGTACCGTCAGTACTGATGGCTGTCCTGTAATATACCTGTATAAACACTGTTTGCTGTTGGTTTTTGCTGTAAAGCTGTTGCCATGGAAACAGGTGGTATATTCATATATAGAGGGTGTTTGAATGGAAAATGAAGAAACAAAAGCTTGTTTCTAATGACAATGAAAAGAGAGCATAACTGGGATTTGAAGTATTATCTGTGTGAATGTCAGCACACTCATTGACACTCAGTGGCAGAAGAAATGCAAATACATCATGTTTTCTTACAGTTTGTCTGTGGTCGTGTGTTTGTTACACATAACTCATTATTTGGAGTGATATTAAAATGTCCCTCGAAGGGAGGATGTCAATGTGTTTGCTATATTAATGAATATTAGGCAATGCGAGGGCTGATTTCTTTTTCTATTGTTTCTTGTTATGTCACACTTTCAGTTTAAGGATCAGAAAAGTGCAGCTGGGATGAACTGAGTAGAGCTGTCAAATATTCAGTTCTAGCATTTTGTTGAATTTATGTTTAGACTTTACAAACAGTTTTGAGCTTAAAGGAGAGCAGCATCTACCTCTTGTAAAGGTTTATTCTTATCACATGTATGCTGTTGTGGCGAGATATTGCATTTAAAGTGATTGCAAAGCATCAGTGCATGAAGGTCATCGGCCCTCATATTGGTGGTTGCACTATGCTACCAAAGATTATACTACTGAGCTTGATCCAAGGTTGGCCGTTATGGTTTAGAGTTGATTCTACATCAAATATTGATGCGTTTAACAGACGAGAAATGGCTTACAGTGGATAAGAGTACAATAGAGAGAGCAGATGCAGTTTACCAAGAAACACATAGTTGCAGAGTCATGGGAAAGAATTTGATGCACAATTATGAATTTGTTACAGTAAAGTGAGTTGAAGAGTAAAAATGACAAGGACGTCAGAAGACTACTTTATGATAAAACCATATAGTTTTTTCCCCACTGTGTGTTGTGAACACTAAACACTTCCTGGCTTTGTTCAGTAATGTCAACAAGAGCTCATTTTCCACTGAGATTTGTTGATAATCCCTTGACACATGGTTTTGATTATGTTCATTTTGTTTTTGACATTTTACTGATGTTTTTATCAGGCTTGATTTACAATAGTTGAGCCTGTTGGATTTTAGTATCTTGTTCAAGGTCAAGGACACTTTGCTTCAGGGCAGGTGCTCAAAGTATAAAAGGGGCACATGGAACAAGGATTTAAATAGGGCTGTTCTCAAAATATCGATAAAGAAATATATTGTTGTGTAATCCTTGATTATATGCGTATACAGATGCTTCTGTATCGATACAACAACAAATGCTTTGACACAGTTTTGAAAAAGAAACACAGGGAATACCCAGATCTAGCTTTAAAACACGGTGGGCTGACATAACTTACAGGGAACAGTTGCTGTTGAGGGGTTGCTGGGAATGTTGCTGCTGCTGCTTTGGTTGCTGCTGATACTACTGGAGGTGATCTGTGACTAGAGATATTATAACAAACATAGAAGATATATAAGCTGATGAAACAAATATGTGACCATGACAAGATGTAAAGATTGCTGACAGTATTTGGGACCGGCTCACTATGACTGACCTGCTGTAGTTGCAGCCGCTGCCTAGGCTGACTGCTACGAGAAAATAAGAGGGAGACGCTCACAGAGACTGCTGCACACCGAGAGCTGCAGGTAGAGGAAATAAGATTCCAGGTTCAAAAAAGTGTGGGAAATAATCTGGGAAGGAAACAGTACTGGGAGAAAGGACTAGGTTAGCCAAGGCAGGGGTAAGAGTGAGACAAATCTATAGACAGGTGTGTGTGTGTGTGTGTGTGTGTGTGTGTGTGTGTGTGTAGGCAATATTGTGATAATGATTTTATATATTGCATTGTGAATCTGAGATATATATTGGATTTTGATTGACTATATGTCTAATCATAAATCTAAAAATGTGTGTGTGTTCATTCTGTTGGCTCATAATAACCATGACAGAGCAGCATTTACCTTTGACATTAACATTTCATACCTTTTTCTGAAATCTAATAGGGCCATTTCTTCTTCAATGTCAGGAATATTATATATTTTATATTGACACTGACATTATTACATGTACTTCCAGTTATTTAGTTCATATAATAGGTTTGCTATCTATTCAAATACTGTTCTGATTTAAATGATCGTTTTAAAACGGGCTGATAAGTAGGCTATAATTCGGGGGAATAAGTAATAAACCTGTTTTACCAAAGTTGTTATAATTATTTTAAGGCACACTACGTTTTTAATCAAGTTACTGTAATAATCCTAGTTGAAGTGAAAGGTTTTTAGTCAAATTATATAAAAAATACCAGACCTCACGACGCCCGTGAAACTTTTCTCCCTCAAACAGCAAGAACGAAGTGAACAGAGGAACTTTTTTTATCTGTGTGTAGAAGCAACGTTAGCTGTCGGCACAGTGTTAGTCGGCAGCTAAAGTTACTTCTACTGGCGACACGCAGCAATATACAACTACTGTGCTGCTCTCTTTGCGTCTTTCTTGTAAAATACATCCAACAACCCACAACAAGCACGTTGAGGCAAACCCCTCTTACCGGCGGGATCGCAGGTGTCCTGTAGGCAGAGCTGCTGAATCACTAACGGTGTGTGAACGGGAGGGCTCCTCACGGATGAGGTCATCAGAAGAAAGGTCATAATGTGGGTCATTTTATTTACTGCGAAATTATTTTTACTAATAGTTTGATTCGGTAGGCCTTCACAAAAGGACCTTTACAAATTTTAAAATTAATTAAATTTGTCATTGACAAAAGGGCACTTTGGGCATCAAAGGGCAAAAGGGCAGGTGCACAAGCACCCATAGCACCCCCCTCTGCACGTGCATGCTTTGCTTATAACTGCAGCCATGTATGGGCAGAGCTGTCCATGGACACATGGGCTTATCAGATCAATTTTATCTAGCTTATTATCTTCTGTCCACTGTATAGGTCAGTATGTCTGTTTTCTAGGTCACTGTGCTGTTCATGCTTGTGATGTCTGTCTTGATTATGATTGTACCCTGTTCATAAGACCATTTTATTTTTTGAAAAGATCACTCTCTGAACACCTTTGTATAATAAGCTAAGGCATAAAAATTGCATGCTGCTGTTGTGCACTCATGATTTGATGTTCCGTCTGCTTTTACAGGAAGAAGGAGGAAGAGAAGAAAAATCTTCCATCAATACCCCCTTGCATCACTTTCTATTACACAGGAGCAAACAATTCTATTTCCGTAACCTGATTAATGCACACCCACAACTCACAGCTACCTCTGCACACATACAAAAACATAATCATTTTTGTCTTGTCTCTGGTATGACCTCGCTGCATTCTGCAAACTGTGTAGTTTGTCTCTCTAGCATGCCTAAAGACACCTCAAAACCTATGATGTACTTCATGTGGCATTTACATTGGTGTGACATTCCTTTTTTTGCTGGGCTCATTCAACCAAATTGCACTATTCCCCTGACTCCACAACTACTTGCCTACACTACACTTCTTGCCATGTTACAAAAAGGGATGGTAGTTTTAGATTGCTTCTCTGTGTCCTATCCAGTTGCTGCCTGTCTCACAAACTTACTTCTTCAGCCAATTTTATTTTAATCTACACCCATGCTTCCAGAAGGGGCCTTTGGCAGAACATGCGTTGATAAAAGTTTTTCATGTAATATAAATACTTCATCATAAGACTATCTGTCGAATAATTCAATCCCAGTTATAAATATAGGTCATACAGTATTTGTCTAAATGAGGCTGAATTTTCAAAGCCACATTTAATTTCATCAAAGCCTATTGAAAATGGCGATTCAATAGGATGTCCACAATTTTCTTTGTCTGCTGGGTGTGTGAATAGCTGATTGATTGTCACCATGGGAGGCAGAATGACCTGTTATTTTTTGTGTAAGGACTATGTTTCTGGGAGTTTGTCTTGGTGATTTTCAGCCGTATATGTTCAAATTCAAACAAAAAATTGTGCTTATATCTGAATTAAAACAATATTGTTTCCCTCGTAGTTCAGTTAACAGAAAGTAAATATTCTTGTGGTATACCCCAAGATTCATTCATTCCTTGGTCCTTTCAGTCTGAAAACGTTGCCTTTAGGTTATTGTTTTTATTGTCATATAGCTGACAGAGAACCTTATGATATCATTTATAGCATCTATTGTATGAAATAGGCAGTATGAAGAGTTTCCCCTCATTGACCTCCCTCTGAGAACCGTACTTAATTTTTCTGTATTTCAGCCATGCAGATACTGTATCTTGCCTTTCCACGTCTTATGTTAAGACTAATTTTACATTTTTCACCTCCTTAAGTGAAATGGGAACATTACAGAATTAGAGCTCATAGATGACCATCATCTGCCCTCTCTACACAACCATTGACATAAAAAAGAAGTCTATCTAAATGGCCAGTTCCATAATACAGAACCGTTTTGCCAGCCATTGCTGCATTGCAAAGTAGAACACACTCCATTCCAGCCTGCCTCCATGTGCTACTTATCTATTAGTTAACTTAATTACATGCTGTACAGTATATGTGTGTTGCAGGATGCATGTCTTAATGTAGTAAGTTAGGTCAGGGCTTCATCTCACCAAAAAAGACATTAAAGTGAATGTAAATAGTTTTTATGAGAGATTATAAATGTTGTTTTATGTAACATGCAATGACAATAAAGGCATGAATTAATTAAATGGGGGGGGGGGGGGGGGGGGGGGGGTTGTAGCCTGCTTTTGCTCTGCCCATAGGGCTTTATGATTGGAAAGGGAAGTTGCTTTGGAAACATTGTGCCAAGTTCATCAGTATTTACCATAATAGTGGACTATGTGGAGTTTCTACCTGACATATAGCTGTCAGTGCTTGATCACAATCCAGATATGATGTTAAATCAATAGATGCAGCTTCACGGAAATGATGCAATATGACACTTTCCACAGTAAAAATGTGTCATTGCCAAAAATAGCATTACTTAGCTGATAATTTCCATTATGACACCTGCCTGGAAATACCCAAAAAGATCAACTGTTTTGCACATATTTCCTCTTAAAATGTTTTTTCCACCCAGAGTGTTATTTATTCTGACAGGTCATACACACAGTCACATTTGCGTGAATGCCCTGTCCTTGACCTATTTGGCCAGTATTTACGTGCTGTACATGGGAGTTTGGAATTATAGATTCACCAAATTACATAATTTCTGACTTACTTCTGCTTATTATTATTATTATGAACAATTAATACATTTTCCCCTTTTCCTTATTGGCAGAGGCACAGATGCCAGTTTTGACTGAAATCTAATTTGTTTACCAGTGCAAAGTTTCTGTACATCATAACTGAGCGCATCATGAGTACATACAGTCTGCTGATTCACTGAAAATGTGTTCTAATCTCATGACATATCATTGAAGTGCTGCATGTTTCAGTCCTGGATTCATAATGTTTTTCCTGCATGATGATCAAAGGTGATGACAGAAAATGTTGCAACATAGACTGTAGGGAAGCTAAACCATTTCTCTGTGTGTGTGTGTGTGTGTGTGTGTGTCTCTCTCTCTCTCACTCACTTACAATATTCAGCCTAGCATACTTTGCTTATTGCCACTGCTAGCAGTAACCCATTTTCTCAAGGCGTGGTAGACGGGTGGGTATAAAAGCAACAATGATCACAGAGGTTTTCCTCCTCAAGGTCAAGAATACAAATGTAAACTAGGAAACAGAGAAGTCAAGAAATTACTTTTTCATTCCCAGTAGCAAAACTAAATCTCCCATGGATATCCAAAAAAACAAAAAGATGTTTTGATTCTTCACGTACTTCTTTACCACTCTACAAGCTCAATCAGAAAAGATTGACAGTTGCTTTAAAAAGGCACATGTTTGGATAGGTAGAATAAATAGTTTCTGGAGGCTGCAGATTGCAAGGAAAAATAATTCTATGTAGATTTACCAGAACTGAAATTAAACCTTGCTTCTTATTCTTATTAGGCTTTATTCAGAGTTAAAAACACTCAAATAGGTTTCCAAAATTACAGGTGACGATGGTTGACATATATCTTAATGAACAACTCACTTGTCCAAAACTTACTGATTGGAGATTTACCCAGGTGGAGCTAGACATCCTTTGTTCTTTCACACCCTGGAGAGCAGTGAAGTGTGCCAGTACGATGGTAAGACAGTAAGCAGACCTTAATTGATACCACCAATTATTCTGTCTGCTGGCAACAAAGCGTGGCAAGTTACAGTGAGCAGCACATTGGTTTAATGAGACTAGATGTCCCAGTACTGGTTTCAGTGAGTCTGATGAGGACAACCATCAGGGAGAATACTGCAGTTGCATGCGATGATACAAGACACAGATCACAGGAAGAATCCATTAGACCCACAGTCAGTAACATGCAGTGAGGGAACACTTGTGTGGTCTAATCTAGAAATACAGCCTCACTGAAAGCATACATGGACCAGCTGTTTGACAAATAACCTGCCCTGGTGGCAGTGGCAGTAACTAATGTGTTGCATCGGAGGAAAATAGCATTGATTGTGAAGGAGTCATTTACTTCCTATTGAGGAGCAATTTGTTGGCCATTGTTTCTGCAGGAGGTGAAGGATGGTTTTCTCGATACTGGAGGTGCAGGTCAGTGGGCAGAGTTGTGCTGTAGATGATGTGTGCCATCCCAAAGTTCAAGCCAAAGGTGCTTTAATGATCTGGAAAGGTGGTCATTGATAAAGCGTGAAGGGCAATGACTCATTTGCAACAAAAGATGCATCAACGTGATCGCAGATCAGAATCCTCAAAGCGCGGCGGCTTCTAATCTTTTCCTCTACCCATGATTACTTGCAGCTCTGAGAATATCACGGTAGGAAGGTGAAATCAAGGTTAGATAATGACACTATCATGGGAATTACATTAGAACCGTTGAGACTTCAAAAAGGGTTCCTTACAAAAGCAATTATGTGGCCTCTTTGTCTCACTCTTTAATGGCACAACATTGTGTCAATAGCCTTAAAAGTAAGGTGCTAAGTAGGACTCAAGGGGCTGTGCCAAATGTCATTGCAAGGTCTCATTTAGATCTTCCTGTAGTGCAAAGGCTAGTTTACTGGGAAGCAGAGATTAATTACACGGTCATATTTAATATTGGCACAACCATTGAGCATGTTGCACAACCAGCCACAGAATAAACATCTGCATCACAAAATGGCAGAGTTTCAGGATAAATGTTCTGCCTTTTAAAACCCACCAATTTCAAACTCAAATTCCACTGGCATGTACTGCGATAGTTTATTATACTAATTCAATTCAGCACATAGCAAGTATTTTTGATGCCCATCTATCACGATCACAGTTATCACTGTTAATATTAATAATTCCACTTCTCCACTATTCTATTTATAAACACACTTTGTTCCAGTCTTGCCGTTTACAGTGTACACATGTGTGCACTGTAATAACAAACCACTTTAAATTGAAAAGCGTACTGTCTCTTACATCCCCTGTTTCAATGCCATTTAGGCATGTCACGACACCTGAAGCGAGCCATTGATGATCTGAGATTAATACAGTTACAAATAAAGACGCAAGGTCTTCCTTTGATTTGGGTGCAGCAGTCCTTTCAAACTAATTCACACAAAAATATGAATGTATGAATCACACAACACTGTTTATAACTAAAAAAACTTTTAGTTTATAATATGTCTAAATGTCAGTGGAATGGGAAGGGGCATAAGAGATTTACAAATTTTTATGTGAGCTAGCTGTTAGCAAAAGAATGTCATACACACCGAAAGTGAAATAATAGTGTAGTTAAGTGCTTTCATCAAGCAGCTGGCATTAAAGTTGTTTTGGACTCCCTCTTAGTGCAGAATCATTCACCCATAGATACACATTCCTAAATTTGGATTCCATGCAAAACAAAGATATTTTCATCAACCAAAAACTAAATATTTTTTCAGTCTGCCACAAAACCTACATTATTTTCAATCTAGGTAAGAACAAAAAAGTACATTACATTTACTCATTTGGCAGACACTTTTATCCAAAGTGACTTACATTTGAGGGACAACATACAAGCATCAACAGAGCATCAACTACAGATCTACAACTGACAATACATACTAGTAAGAGCAGTAATAAATACTAGTAAGAGCTCACAGTACATATCACATCAATGGGGTAAATACCTAGGGAAGGAAGTAAGAGTTAATAAAAAGTGCAATCAAAACAAAAAGTGCAATCAAGTAGTGCTACCACTGACATTTGGAACCTGCTAACACTTTGACTTTTTAAGGGGATTAGGGTTAGGGTTCATGGCATTTTCAGACAGCCAAAAATAATGAGGGACAAAGAGATGGAAAGACCAGCTGCAACCAAGGTCCCTAACATTAATCAGGGACATTGAGGTGTTTGGCGCCCTAATCCCCAGGCCACTAGGATACCCCACTTCCCTTTAAATAAATGTAATGTAACACTAAATGTATGTCATGTTTGTTTACTCTTAAATTGCTTATATTTCATTTGTTAGTTAAACTTCATAAAGTTTATGGTCACAAAAGTGTCTGGCCTTTAACAGAAACAGCATTTAGCAAAACTTCCTTTGTCCTGTACACAGTCAGGTGCCCTATTTGACTACTGGCAACAATATTTAGTTTCTTCTGAGATGTGAAACACAATTACAGACTTATTTTTCCCAGCAGTTTATTGAAGGAATACAATCACAAAGCAATAATAAGTGTTTTCAGCTCAAAACATTATACACCACTGTTAATACACAGGGCAACACAGCATGTGTCATTGTACACACTTTGCTGAGCCCACCTTGCCCTATCAATCGTTAGGAGACCTTTTAAACCTGCTGCTTCCCTGTGGTATTGGCTGTTCTCCAGCTGGGAGCAGCCAGTGTTTATTGGCTTTAGTATCAGTAGGATACTTGTGGTGGCTTGCCTCACCTTTAATTCTGAGATTCTTGCCAAGGCTGCGTCAAGTCCCTCATTGACTTCAGACATCAGCTAGAAACTCTGGTCAAGTGTGAGGCTCCTCAATAGAGTGAAGCCACAATTTTTGTCTCCCATGAAAAAGAAGCAGAGACTATTGATTGGCCTGTGCCGCTCTATTTGTTCGTCAAACATGAAATGTTAGTGATGTCCACAACACTTTTCAAATCTCAACAAAACATATAAGAATGATATATCTTCAAAAGACAGCAAGTGATCAAACTAAAGTGTCAAGATGAATGACTAACATTATTATTCTATACATGATGTCAAAGACACTGCTACTGATTTGATGACTCATACTAGGCTGGTAAATATTGACACACTGTTTTGGTATTTACAATTAATCTGATGAGTGTAAGTAGGTGTAGGTAGTGTAATTAAAAACTTATGAAATTGAAAGGCCCTAACCCTCTTAGTCAATCATATTTCCCAGATTGGCCAAATGAGGTTGGGTTATGGCATGTCTGAATCATTTTGGGTGATGACATTTGTACATTTTTGTTTCCTCCCTGTGAGAGAAAGAAAGGGAATTTGTTGCCAGCAGATTAGTGCTGAGTCAAGAAGAAAGTCTAAAGCAAGGGAGCAGTATGAGAAAACCCATTAAGGAATAGTGATTACAGGATTGTGTTCGTTGGGAGACCTGGTTGTAAAGTACCTTATACATACAGGACTTGAGGATTTGAATATAAATCAACAGTTCTTATGGTGAATGGGTCAGGCTTAGGCAGGAGATTTGAGGGTGGGGGTTGGCATTGTAGCACTCCTTCTTGTCCAACTGAGTCATGCAGCTTTTCTTGGTTCCCCGATAACTGTAATAGTAAGTGCTGTCCAGCTCTGGAGTGATTGGATCAACTTGACTAGATACAGATCCAGTAACGTCACAAGCCTTTTATTGACTGGCTTTGGGAGACAATCCTATCCTAACCCTATATTGGTCTGATTGGTCTGTTTGATCATATTATCCTTTTCAGTGGATTTATGTATTGAACACACACACACACACACACACACACACACACACACACACACACACTGGACACATTGAATACTCACTGTATGATAACATCATATGTTCTACCGGTCCAGTGTTGTAGTTTCAACATTTCATTGAATATTTGATGCTAATTTTTAGTGAAATACTGAAGGCCAAAATATCATGTTTTTTGTTGCAACATCATTACATCAAATGGAAATATTGTACATGCCCTCTGACATTCCTGACATATTTTGGCATCATTGACAATTCTGGGATCATGACCAGAATTTAACATGAAGCTATGTGGGATAAAGCAAAATGACTGAGATCTTCAGTGCTGTTTAAACTTTAATATCCATTAACCAAAAAGTAAAATGTTTCACAAATGTTAGTTGTCTTTCATAGGGATACCAGGATAACATTCAACGTAATGCATAATATCTAGACATCCCTGACTTGACTGAAGTGTGAGCAATGTCGCCTTTGTTTTTCTTTTGTAGCATTTTTTGAAAAATTACATAGTGATATAATATTTCTTTAATTTCCATTATGTCATGTAAAATATATTCATTACCACACAATATTTAATTTATCTTTGGGGGGATAACGCATGCCATGGTGCCTTTTTGCTGTTGCCAGTGTAGACTTTCATGCCACTACAAAGTCAATGACCCATTTCCTTTTCTCTGATTGGTTTAACTGAGCCTTGAGCATCACAGGCACCATCGTTGGAGCAGGAATGGATGAATAGTTACATGGCTTTCCCTCCTCAGTTTTAGCATGTAATTAACCTTCAATCTTCAGTGTCAGCTGTAATTATATAAATGCATTGTAGCACTGCAGGGGACTTCTTGTGCGGCAGAAGTCACCTGCTATTTTATTAATAGCCATTCTAGGCAGGAAACAGTTAATATGTGCTAGGTCCTCCCACGGTGAAAGGCTTTAATATTAGATAGCATGTACTGCTCAGAGAACAAAACAAGGAACCGCCCAACTATATACTCACAGGAAAATTATGCACTTAATGTCAGAGTCACTATGCCATGCCTCAACAATCATGTGAGAAGAATTAATCACTAGGACTGGTACAGCTAAGCCAATTTTCAAAATGTAATGTAAATATAATGCAAAATGTATTTTATGTTCCTAAACATACAGTACTTTATACCAAATCCATTTTGCAACATATTTCTCTGGGGAATGAGAAACTTATATGGCCTCTGTTTTCATCCAAATGCAATGTATGAATATAGATTCAATGCATTCATTTATTGTGTTCCTGCAAAAGGACTCAAAAAACTAAAATAATGTAATTCAGAGTCAAAACAACATTTAAACAAGAAAGCTAAATATAATATACAGAAAACTGCTCCATCTTCCTCTTCTCCCTTATCCACCCTCCACCCCCAATTACCAGCGTAGCTATACAGTAGTTCCCATATGATTTGCCCTTTAGTTGTTGGTCATTTTTTGAGATTTCATTTTTAGCAGATCTGATTTTGTTTGATCAACTGCCTGCCCAGCTGCATGTTTATTAGCTTTTAAAACTATATTCCTATGTACAGAAGGATGTATTCAGTTGTGGTTTCCTGTCCCTGTGAAGTCTGTTTCTTCCAATTTCCAGTGTTCCTTGTGGTTCTGAGCGAATTGAGTCACCTGTCTTGAGTCTGAGTCTGCAGTTGGATTCGCACCTACTTTTCTACAGTATATTATGTGACATCATGTCTTATACCATCAATGAAGGCAAGCAACAACAAACTAATAAAAGTGTGTGTTTCCATGGAATACTGTACAATTCACTGTCATGACCATACTCACATGCTGCTCATTTTACCACTTTGTGTTTGCATCAGAGATGGGGACTCGAGTTAGAGACTCGGACTCAAGTGCGATTTAAGTCGCACACACAGTGACTTGAGACTCGACTTGAGACTCGTCCACAAAAGACTTCAGATTCGACTCGAGGTGCAGGACTCGTGAACAATGTTTATTTTTAGGAAACGTCTGATGAGCTTGCCGTTATTCCCCTCCCTCCGTTACCTATAACCTGCATACATAACACGTAGTATCTGCTGTGCGCGGCCGCACGTGAGAGAGGACAACAAACACCAGCCACAGCTGTGCCATTCATCATAAACTTTGGCTTTAAAACTTCATAAAACAAGACCCAAACAAAGACGCGCTGAACGCAAATAGGTTAGTAACCTGTGGTGAGTAAACATGTTTAGCTCAGCATTGGCCATCTAACGTTAGCATGCTTCTTGCTTCAGCTACAACCTACGGGAGGTTTGCTCCGACTGTCGTTCGTTATGAAAAGATGAATGAGCGTTTGTTTACTTGCCAAACTTGTGGTGGTCGATTAACGTAATTATTTAGGTCCTGCTGGCTGCCATCACGTTAATTATTACCGTTGGCTAGAAAGAGGTTAAAGGTTTATTGTTAATCATGTAACCATACAATTTTATTTAGTTATAACGTTACACTGGTTTGAGAGTCTAGTGGATTGTTAACTTACAGTAGTTTAAGCTGTCAGTGATTGCATTGCACATTATGGTTGTGCTCTGTAAGTTAAAAACAGGTTACAGTCTATTGATTTGATAGTCAGGAGGATGTGTTGACTTACAGTAGTTTATAAACTGTCATTAACTGCATTGCACAAGTTGTGCTCTGTAAGTTAAAAACAGGTTACAGCTTTATTGTTGACTATGTAACTTTACAGTTTTATTTAGTTATAACTTACACTGGGTTTGAGAGTCTGGGGAGTGTGTTGACTTACAGTATTTAATAAGCTGTCAATAATTGCATTGCACATTACATGGTTGTGCTCTGTAAATGAAAAACAGGTTACAGTTACAGAATTCCTTATAGCTATGCAGTTTTATTAGCAATCTGTATTGAACGCAGCAGGTGATTCGTAATAACCACGAGAGACTTGAGACTTGACTTGGACTCTTGCTCAGAGACTTGGACTCTAGCTCAAAGACTTGAGACTTGACTTGGACTCTAGCTCAAAGACTTCTGGGCGTCTCTGGTTTGTATTAGTTTGTTTTTCTTTATTTCCCATTTATGCGCAAGATATCTTGATCCAAATTACATTAAATTAATAAACAAATCACTAACATAACATATTTCCCCTGTTTCTGTTTTTGTTTTGGGGTTTTTTCCCTGCTAGAGGTTAATTTTTAAGATTTACTGGTCTTATTTTCTGGAGTCCCAGCTATAATTCACATCAATTAGAGACACTAAGAAGTTAATTTTGTGTGGGAAGGACACTTTGATAAGGTACATCCTCACTGACATATTGCAATGATTGCATCAACTGTTAACATGCAATCAATCAGATACCTTCATCTGACGCTGCCATGCAAGGTGCCAAGGGCTCATCAGGACTGATACTGTGCTTTCTATACAAAGCACTCACAATAATACTTAGCTCACCCATACATAGCAATTGGGGTTCAGAATCTTGTCAAAGGACAACAAGGCCAGCTGTGGCTCAGGGGGTAGTACGGTATTCCACTTATCAGAAGGTCGGTGGTTTGATCCTCGGCTTTCCTAGTCTGGATGTTTAAGTATCCTTGGGCAAGATACAGAACCCTAAATTGCTCCCAATGGCTCTAAAAGGTCCCTGTTTTGTGTCTGGACAAGCTCTGCATGGTGTGGTTTAGTATCTCTATCTCTAATTGCCAGATGAAAGAAAAGCAGAGTCCTCTTTGACATTTAGCCCCTAAGACACTTACTTTTCAGCATTTCCATCACTGAAACTGGTAATAATGATCCCAATGCACTCCCTAACCTCCAAACATTCACACACACACACACCAAAACACAAACACATACTACAAGAGGACCGCAAGTTGCTCAGAGCCACACATGAGAAATGGCCATAACCCTGGAACAAATAAAGCCACCCAATAGAGAGCTAGCGTTTCCCCAACCAATAATTGCCTCAGAAACTGCATGGAAAGAATGAGATTTTGCTGACACAATGCAGTGACCAGAGTGAATGCAGTAGGTTGTATCCTCTCCACAGTGTGCTTGCTTGTTTGCTTGTGTGCTTGTGTGTGTGTGTGTGTGTGTGTGTGTGTGTATGTAGGTTCAAACATTTATGTATTTGCCATTTGACTCTACAGGGTAGACAGGTTGAAGAGGTTAAATGGTTTTATTTGGTATTGCCTGTTTGCACTGCTGAAACTCTTAATTCCATGCTCCTGTGAAATTGCTATTGTATCATAGCTGTATCTATCCTCTAACCTGAAAAAACGCTATAGGAAAAAATGACACTGCTATGATAACAGATTTCATTATACTGCTTTTTACAGAGTATTATAATACAAGAAACTCACTATGCTTAAGCAGGGTTAGCTTAGGAGAGGGAACTCTGCAAGGTTAAAATTTAAAAAATTACTTTTGTGTTTACTTTCTCTGTTAATAAAATTCTCTATTAGTCCCCATTATTGAAGTCATTAGATTTGGCCATTGAATTAAGAAATGTGTTATATATATTGGTTGATAGTTCAACAGCTATGTTAAAAGCTGATGAAAATGATAAAAGTTAGACTTGGACCGTGGAGAACGTAAGTGTACAAGCAGATCTTGTATGATGTCATTCATTTACTTATCCAGTGCAGCATTTTTAACAATAATTTGATGCACTTTTATGAATTGGGGAATGCAGCAAGGAGGTGTTGTGAATAGAGATTCAGTCCTTAAGCAAGTGTCAACTAGGGACTAACATGATGTTCTGTAGCTAATCGTGACATTTGAGCTGCTTGATTAATAAGAGAATTGTTCTGTGGAAATCAATAAAGTACCAGAATAACTATTTATCTGGTGAGGAAGCAATTCAACAATGTAGCTTGTGACACCTCTGGTAACCCCAAATTACATAAATAAAAAAATAAAATAAAAAAAATTCCCTTGGGGTGATTAAAGAGAAACTCTTGTTCTCAGTTGAGTCAATTCTACTGGTATGAATTTTAAATGTTTCCAGCAAATGTTGACAGATGCAGCTCTGTTTGACTGCGTTCCTGACAGACTTTGAATCACAGTGTGTTGTCTGTGCTGGAATGGGTATTGTTGTAAATCAAACAAGACAGAACTGTAGATTTTGTTTTCATTTGATTCACTGTGATTAATAAGCTATACACCATGTGGTGTTGTGCTAAACTCAGATAGCAGCTGCTAGACTTCTAGCAAGGTCAGAGCAAAATACTCCAGCACTTTAGATAATTTCCCAAAATAAAGATACAGAATACTAGTTTCTAGTATACCCTAAACAATATCAAATTTGATGGGTTCTTAAGGACTACAGAATATGGCACAGTGTAGTCACTGCGACTGGATGTTTGTACATCCAAGACAGAAGGTAGCGTTTGTGAATCATGGTGAAGAAATTATGCTGCTAAAGGCAAAGTCTGCCAATTTTTACAAATTAAAGTCTTTTTACAGTTCTTGGTAAGATTTGTGGCCCCGGAGGGAGCTGCGTGAAATTTTAAAAACTGCCTAAGGTGTTGTCACTTTGGGGGCTGAAGACAAAATTTAAAAAAGGGCTCACGAGACGTCTGTAGTCTTCATATGTTTAACGTTAGCAGCTCAAGACTACAGTAGCCGTTACTAAAATAACACACCCAAATAACTATGGGTATTGTAGGTGCTATTTGGCAAGGAAGAAGAATACATCATAAAAAAGACTCTCTGGTTCTGCTGCATCTTTCAGACAATCAGTCAGACAACGGTGAGTGCAGTGCTAAAGGGATGGAGTACTCTAGTAAATAAAACTATACATTGTCAAAGTAATTCATGGTATAGAGTGAGTTTTTAATAACAATAATAACTAGAACTGCAAGTAGTTGTGATAGGGGTCCGAGCCACCTGCCGAGAGCCGCGCCCCTGCCCCGCGGAGGCTATGCAAGCCCACCCCGACGCCCCACGGATGACAAGGGAACCGAGGCCCCTGAAATGTTGCACACGGAAATGGGAGTCCGTGGTGAATGAATTACCAGAGTTTCATATTAATGGACTTGTGGTTATGGAGGTATAACATTAATGTATGTCGATGGGAGTGTCATTTGATGTAAATTAACAGCAGCACCTAGAGGCCGATTGACACCAAATTTCATACAGGCCCTCGGGAAGGCATGCTACATAAGGTCCCCAAGTTTGGTGTACATTGGACATCCCTAACCTAACCTGCACATCTTTTGCCAATAAAAATTTCCTTAAACTTTTATCAGGTTGGTCCAGAGATGGTCCATGCCAAGTTTGGTGCTGATTAGACTTGTGGCTTCGGAGGAGTTAATTAAAATATGTTTTTCAGTTTTCCCGATTTTGCGAAAGAATCATCGCACAGAGGCGATCCGGCAGCATCCCCCAAACACGGCGATATAAGGTTCATGAATGTGCAATGTACTGTGTGGTAGTTAAGGGAAAAAAATATCCTTTGGTTCAAAATGCTGAACTGAAACTGAATAGGATTTTCCCACGCTATTTCAGCTTTGATTATAGTGCCAACTATAAAGTGAATTGCACTAAATTTTTCAGGTGACATCAGGGGCTCTTGGGGAACAAATGACTCAAATTTGGTATCAATCGGACTGATGGAGATATAAAATGAATGTAAGTCAAGTGGATTTTTTCAAACGTGTTAGATCTGCAATAACAGCCCCACCTACGGGCATATTAGGGTCAACTTTGGTCCGTGGAGTCAGGAGACGATTCTGAACAATTATACTCAAGGGTCATGTCAATGTGAGTTGCGGTTATAGAGGAACAGATAATTGCTGTTACACACCGCCTCCGAGGTAATTGCATTAATCCCCCGAACGCGTGGATATAATGTTTTTGATATGGGCCTTGATATGCGCAGGAGTTCCAAGCCCAAACGCGTTAACCTTGTTTGTAGCGCCCCCTAGAGGTAAAAAGGTGCGATTTTTTTACGCCTGAGGTACTTCCAGGGGTCTGTACCTACCCTATGAGTATTGCGTCTTTAGCACTTAACGTCTAGACTGCAATATCACTTTTAGCAGAAGAATAATAGTAAAAATCTTTATGATTACATTAGGGACCCAGCCCTGCTGGTCTTGGGAACAATGATGTCTTGCATTTGCGGTTTCCCATGCCCTTCTCGGGCTTGGACCCCTGATAAAGGCTAAAACACTTACATTGTGATCACTGGCGGTGTGTAGTTAGCTTATACTGATGCTATGTGTAAGCGACAGAAGGTGAAGGTTGTTGTTAGGAGGATGGGAAGTAATGGAAGCAGTACATAATGCATACAGAAAATACTAAAGAATCTGTAAAAAAAAAAATTTTTTCTTTGGCACTAGCACACAATGCACGCACACATTAAAATAAATGTCTAGGGTTTCAAGAGAAAAAAACAGAGGTTGCTACATTGAAGGCCTGGTTAATGGTGCTAGCCTTCAGAGATGAAATGACAAAGTGGGAACATTCTTGGTCCAAGTCACCACCTTGTTCAAATGAGGCATCAGATACAAGGCATTAGCTTTGTGCAAGCTCAGACCTTTCTATTGTTATATGTGTGAGGGGTTAAAAAGTGAGCAGTCTGTCATTTGCTTGGTATGAAAATGGTCTACTAAGAAAACAAATTATGTTTAAAAAGTAATGGATTTTTGATGCCCTGGTGGAGCTCTAATGCAGAGCAGATAACAAACAATTCCAGTGTGTTGAAGACAGTTTGTTATGTTGCAAAGCAATGTGAAACTTTGATTTGGCAAAACAAAATGATAGGCCTTTTCATTCCAGTTGTAATGTGAATAAAGTGATCATATTTACACATGAATGCATCCGTATGTGTTTTGAGCGTACTATATAGTGAGATAGTATGGATCAACTGATAATACTGGATGAATCAGTTGTGTGAATTTGTTTAACACAAAACTGAATAAACACAAATAATGACAAATACGACTGGGACAGTTGTAAATGTGGCTGAATTTGCAGTTATTGGCACACAGTTTCTAGAGGATTTCAGGTATATTATTCCCTCACACTATTAATCAAAAGCTATACTAAAATAGATTCTGGCTTCATTTGTCTTCCTTTTTTTTGCCAAAGCTATAGTGCTCTGATTCAATTCAAAGAACACAACAATGTAGAGTGTTTGAGGCACTACAATCACAAACATTATACAATAATCATTGAACATGTTCCTTGGAGTTTACCAGTTAGGTTTTTGTATGATATAGCACTTTTTAAGTGATGTATCTTATATACCTTGCCTCATAACCTTTCCATGATTTGTGCAATTTAGTGAGAATATTAAATGCATGAATAGCATTGGAAGTGCTGTCACTTGTAAAATAAGCCAGAGGAACTGGGCTTCCGCAATCATTTACATGTGTGTGACATCAACAGATTTTCACAAACACACACCCCATCAATGTGTTTATGAGAAGCCTTTGTTAAGTATAAAGGGATTTAATCATATCGTGTTCATATTGTTCGTGTTCAGTGAAGTTACACCTTTAACGGGCAGTTTTAAAGAGGTGGCATTATATTCATTTTCAGGTTCAAATTCTTAATTAGGAGTTGTACCAGAACAGGTTTACATGGTTTAATTTTCAAAAAACACCATATATTTCTCATACTGCACATTGCTGCAGCTCCTCTTTTCACCTTATGTGTTGTTACGCTCTTAAGCTACAGAGTGATGCATCTTTCTTGTACAAAATCTTTGTTGGGAGTTGCACATGCGCAGTTCCCAGGTAAGGACTACTAGCCAATCGGAAGCAGAGAAGGACGGGTTGTAAGAAACAAAGTAGTGTGATCCAAATCAAAGCCACTTCAGACTGCGACCGTAACCTAGCAGATGGTATAAGTTACTCACAAGTCCACAACCACACAACATCATTGTTCCACATCTTACCATAAACCACTACAAAAATCACCATATTTCAACTCAATTTTACATAAAAATTGGCCAAACAATTTGAGCGTTTGCTCAGTAGCTTTCACATCAGGTGTAACATTAGCATTATAGTTATAACTTTAGCTGTGTTAGCCAACGTTTAAAACAACTCCGCACCTGAACAGTCTGTGAAGTTACATTGCCGTGTTTATTTTAAATATAATTCACAACCAATAAAGCATACTTACAGATTGTGAATTTCCAGGCCCAAACAGAGTCAGAGTTGGATCGTCTTTTAGGACTAAACGTTGAACTGTTGCCGGTGTTATGATGATCTATGCTGCCTTGCCGAAAAATGTTACCATAGTGCAAATCGATAGACGCGACTCTACTCGGCCCTGCTCCGTTTTCCATGGCAGATAGTACCCAGAGATAGTATGTAGCTTGTCATCATAGCGACGCCACACACAACTGCAGCAACGTAATGTTCAATGCGACACACACACCAGCGATCCACACAGCTTTCTGTTATTTAAGTTAAAGCGTTTCAACATTACTCAGAATGTAAAGACAGATAAGCGGTATGAAAACCTTCCAGCTGTGTTTTCCTCTGCCGTTATTGCTGCAGCGGTCTGTGTGACGGCGGGAGCAGAGGGCTCTGTGAGCGGGCGGCTGGCCGGCCTCACACGCTCCTCCCGCGGGTTGGCACAGGCTTCCCCCGCAGCCACTTGCGGAGAAAATATTCAAGCACATTATTGTTCCGCCATCACTTCTCGTAAAACTGTCAATATTCGAAATCTACACAGTTGATTTCTCACCTCAAAACTTCTCAGAAGTGGATTTAGGGATGAAATTCCAATACGAAAACTGTAAAATATAAAACTTTCTGTTGCTGGCCTCTGTCTGGCGCATGCAATGATGATGCAGTCAATAGTGAATATTCTTTCTGACCAATCAGCAGTCTGACGTGTTTTCACGTTACATTTTAGTATCCCTCAGCTCGCTTGGAACCTCGACGGAGGTGATGTGATACGTGGAAGCAAGTACAGGTACAACATTTCTACAATGGAAAACCAAACAAAGGCGAGTCGAGGCAAGTTGAGCTGGTACTGTGCAGTGGAAAGGGGGCTTAACTAAAATCAAAGGGCCTCCGCTCAGGCTAGCTTGGTTTGAGGGCGTGCCTGACCCCACTAGCCGCTTGGCAAGCTATATGACACGTTTTCATTGTGATCTCACAGTGAAGGAAGGGAAACGACTGGACTACAAACGAGCTGTTTCAAGCAGTTCAGAGAAGAGTTTTCTGTGGGAGATGGAAACTCCCTTTGGGCTGGACTTTGGGCTTTTTCACTTTGCAAACCTATTACATGCTCAAAAAAGAGATATAACTCTATAAAGGAGAGGGGGAAAGCCAAAAAGCATAATACCACCTCTTTAACATGTTATGTATACATTGGAAAATTAAATGGTAATTGTAAATCATAAAATATCCTTGTTGTATGATGGAGTGAATTGTATAGAGGAAAATACACTGAACACTTAAAGGTAATGTTTGTTCATTTACAGGCAGTCAGAAATCAAAGAGAAAATGAGATTAGACCTTTCGCAGCATGCAATCACTCAATGGATCGACATGGATTTGGCTGTCAACAATTTACTAAAGCCATGGTGACAGCTATAAAGTGATTAACTGAGAAATCTCTCTACCCTTCAGAATTGTGTGGCGCTGGTGAGGAGTGGGTGGTGACCCTAAAACCGCTTGAAATAGTGATTACTTTACTAGTGTACACTACTCCTAATACCACTTTCTCACCCTCCTTTACTCTGAAAAACAAAAGGATAGGATTTGATTCAGGGACAGATTAGGATTGTGTCTGTGTATTTGTGCGTTCATGTGTCCACGTTTGTGGTGACCGCTTAGTCTGTGCACATTTGTGTGTGTGCCCATATTGCACAGAGATCGAGCGGTGGTAACATCTTTTAAAAGGAGCTCTTGTGTCAGGAAGCCATTGTCTGTGTGGCAAGATGACAGGCGAGGAGCCCAGGCGATGGATGGTGCCCTGCAGATGAAACAAATAAATAAAAATGGAGCCATTGTTTCAGAGGCCATGAGCAGAATTTCTGCAGGGGTCTGACGCTAAAGCGCTGCTCATAATAGCATGTCTATAGGGAAACATTTGTCACATTTATCTTGTTGGCAAAATGAAAACCCAAATTGCTCTCTTTACAAGATAAAACTGCATGTGCAGTTGTTGACCACTAAATGTATGGTCATAGTTTCATATAAACAGCATCAAGTGGTGAAACCACTACTAACAGACATTCTGTATCTGTCCTTTCTTGTGGAATGCCAAATGATAAAAAAGTAGTACTGGAATTTAATTATTAGGTTCATTATTAAAAAATTAACAACACAAATTTACAGGGGACTATTTGCTTTTTTGCTGGGGTCAAGCAATTACCATATTCGCACCTCCTTCCACCTTGACAGCTTGAAAGGGACAGAAAATAGAAAGTAAATTTTTCAAAGGCAGCAGACAAGGGGAGCCTACATATGATCACAAAAAACAATGAATCAGTGTATCAACACACATCATCCATTTTAGAAGAGCACAGAAATACGAGAATGAGTCTTTAAAAAAGTCAACATTACAGCGGACCCTGTCAAAAATGAACATGCTGAGTTATTCACAGCATGTTGACAGGAAAATAATGCTTTCACAAGTCTTTATTCCAAATTATACTCCCCTGACTCAAGGTGAAAGCACAAAAATAATGCCATTCCTCAACTCCCTTTACCTTCCATCATTGTCTGCCATCCAGACTAATAGTTCGGATGCTTACTCTAAAAGATCTTAAACACCCTTAGGACTCAGTGCCAACAGCAAAATATCCTGATTTAGACGGCATCCCTGAGGATCTGTCAGCCATCGCTGATATAATTGGACCTATTTTTCCAGAGTTGCTAGATTACTCTGTCATGGCTGACACCTCTTATATGAACTAAAAAGTTGCTTTGAACTTTGTTTCTCAAGAGTGGAGAGGATCCTTTTGAAATATGAAGTTTTCATTCTATTCCAGTGATGTTAGGTTATTTGAAAGTCCCATCATAAATCAGATATTTAAAACATTGCTACATGTTCTCTCCACTGCACTTAAACTTGTAGTAACTAGATTTGTTCAGTTATTATAGAAAAATCTCATGTTCTACTAACAGTTACACAGATCAGTATAATACTTATCCAAAGGAGATCCTGATGATGTAACTGGACGTCCTTAGGGACATAGATGACTGTAACATATTGCTGGAAAGAGGAAATAATAAAGCTAGTTTACTGGGAATTTCAGATAAGGAGCTGCAAACTTGCTTTAGTTACACCGTACAGGAGTAAATACAATTTAAAGGCTATTTGTTTTCAGGAACTAGTAACACATTCAGTCTTTTCCATTTTTTCCCTCTTGACCACATGCCATCAGGCAAACAATCTGTCATTACAGGAACATTTTCATTAACTGACTGAATATCTGTTGGGGAGCTTAATCTGCTTTGTCCCACTTTGGCCTTTCACCCTTTACTGACTTACTTTGACTAGATTTAAAAGACTACCTGAAGCCTACTTTCTGACTTCTAGTGGCACCAACATGTTTAATTCAATATTTAAACTAGAATCTTAAACAATAACATGTACTAATGTGAATATAAATCTAAAAGAAGAACAAAAAGAACAAACACACATTTGTAAGTGTGATGTATACAGGATGAGAGTTTGGTCCTCTATGAGGTTGTAAACACAATGTTATTGTTGTCCCAGTAAGATGGGAAAAAAATATTAAATTCTGCCTGCTCATGAAGTTGAAGGACAGCATCATTATCCCCAAAAAGAAAAATCTGTGTGCTAAAAAAACCAGTATAAATCTGTGATAACATAGAATACAAGAAGGCAAATTGCAGAGGATTATGCAGTCTCATTTGGGCCTCAGTGATAGATTATGCCCCAGCATTCAAAGACATTGTGTTTTGTTCAAGGGTGGAAGTGACTTTGCCAAGACATTGTGAGATAAGAAGCTAACTGTTATTAGTTTAATGGGAATGATAGTCTGCCCAAAGCAGTGTGTGCAAGTGACATGGGAGCATCATTTTTCTTTGCACAGCACTAGTAGCAGTAAGAGAGCTGCAGCCTGACAATTGTTTTGTAGGAAATCTAAACCACTGAAGATAAAGTGGTGCTCATATGACCATTGGCCTAACAGAGCTAGATGTCACTTGGATACAAAGTCCAGTAAAGTATTTGTTCTTCATTATAGAATGGGCAGTCAACACTAAATAATCTCAGATTACTTGATGATTCCACTGCAAAATTAAGAGTTGGAAAAGAAAGCTTGTTGGTTCCACGGTAAGTGTGTGTGTGTAATGGGGGAGGGGGGGCTGAGGAATATCTTTTGCAAAGATAATGGTTGCTTACAGCAGATGCTGTGTAGTTAGCTGCTCATTGTGTATATTTCTTCGTCTTTATAACCATCAAAAATATTGTCCTCTGGTGTACTGCCACTGTGTCAAACAGATTTTCATGATCTTGATGACTGTCATTATCATGTCAGTTCGACAGTTTTGCAACATTATGGCTTTGAACTGCCTGTCATTAAAATAGCTTTTATCCAAGGATGTCATGCTGCAAAAACAAAATGACCACCTCTAAACCATTTGAAGTCCCTCAACAATATCCAGTTCAGTGTGACAGGATGATATTAGTGTGTATGACTTTTGGATTTTGAATGTTTATTTGTGTAGGTTATGCATTTTCAAGGATAAAACCAGATGTCAGTAATGCCAAATTCCTTGTACATTTGGTTGCAGCATGCAAGCCCATATGACAATGCTTATTCAGGATTTTGGCAATACAAAGCCCATTGAGGGTAGTTTTCCCCCCCAACCTCGCCAGATACACTGCTTTCCATTTTGCACCAGGCATTTCACATAGCAGAACAATAATACAAGTCAGGGCAAATGAGTGACTGTGGGACAATGAGTGAGTCAATATACAGAATGCGTGTGTGTTTGTGTTTGTGTATGGAATTATGCAAATTGTCTTCACTACAGCTACAGAAGAGACAGTGGCTAGAAAAGACTGAACTAAAGGACAGCACAGAAGCACTAATCATGGCGGCACAAGAACAGGCACTCAGTACAAGAACAATTCAGGCTGGGGTCTATCACATAAGGCAGGACCCCAGGTGCAGACTGTGCAAGGATGCCCCTGAGACAGTACAGCACATAACAGCTGGGTGTAAGATGCAGGCAAGAACAGCGCACATGGAACACCATAACCAGGTAGCTGGCATAGTGTACCAGAACATCTTCTATGAGTGGTAATCCAGTGGTAATCAGAGCACTGGGGGCACCGTAACCCCTGAACTGGGAGAGTGGTTCCACTCCAGCAGATTACAGGTACAATATCTGAATCCTCTGTCCAGAAGAGTGCTGTCCTAGGAACAGATACTGCATAGAACCATTAAACTCACAGGCCTCTGGTAGAGAACCCAAGCTTTTAGGCATGTAGACGTGGTCAAGACAACTTGCTGAAGTTCAAACTGAGCATCAGAATGGGTAAGAAAGGGGATTTAAGTGACTTTCAACGTGGGATGGTTGTTGGTGCCAAACGGGTTGGTCTGGGTATTTCAGAAACTGCTGATCTACTGGGATTTTCACACGCAACCATCTCTAGGGTTTACAGAGAATGGTCTGAAAAAGAGTAAGAAGCGGCACTTGTGTGGACAAAAATGCATTGTTGAAATTAGAGGTCAGAGGACAATGGGCTGACTGGTTCGAGACGACAGAAAAGCAAAAGTAACTCAAATGACCACTCGTTACAACCAAGGTATGCAGAATACCATCTCTGAACACACAACATGTCTAACCTTGAAGCAGATCGGCTACAGCAGCAGAAGACCACACCGGGTGCCACTCCTGTCAGCTAAGAACTGGAAACTGAGGCTCCAATTCGCACAGGCTCACCAAAATTGGACAATAGATTATTGGAAAAACGTTGCCTGGTCTGATGAGTCTCGATTTCAGCTGAAACATTCAGATGGTAGGGTCAGAATTTGGTGTAAACAACATGAAAGCCTGGATCCATCCTGCCTTGTATCAACCATTCAGGTGGTGGTGTAATGGTGTGTCTTCCATTAGTACCAACTGAACATCATTTAAACGCGGCAGCCTATCTCAGTATTGTTGCTGACCATGTCCCTCCCTATATGACCACAGTGTGCCCATCTTCTGATGGCTACTTCCAGCAGGATAATGCTCCATGTCACACAGCTCAAATCATCTCAAACTGGTTTCTTGAGCAATACAACGAGTTCCCTTTACTCCAATGGCCTCCACAATCACCAGATCTCAATCCAATAGGTCAACATTGGGATGTGGTTGAACAGGATATTTGCATCATGGATGTACAGCCGACAAATGTGCAGCAACTGCGTGAGGCTATGGACCAAAGTCTTTAAGGAATGTTTCTAACACCTTTTAGGCAGTTCTGAAGGCATAAGGGGGTCCAACCCGGTACTAGCAAAGTGTGCCTAATAAAGTGTATATATCGAGAGAGACCATCAATCTGATGTCATCAGTCTAAACATATACCCTATAATGACAAAGCAAAAACACATTTTTATACATAATGTAAATATACAGAGATGTATATGTAGATACATATATAGAGAAGCATATGTGTAACATTCATAATAGAACTAAAATGTATTATTTGTCGTCATGTTCACTTCATCATATGTGTTGTAAAAGCATGTTGTACCTAATGTTGCAGAAAATGTTTACAGAAAATAAAATATGAATGTAAAAAGCCAAGCTGTTAGTGCAGATACCAAATTTCTTCCAGTCTTACAGCTAAACCAAGTTAAGAGACAATGAATGAGAACATGTTGCAAGTTGATATATTGAAGTAAGAAATGGTACGTAATTTGTCCAAAAACCCATAAGTACAAGAGTCGTTCAGAGATGTAGTAAGCGCCTGTGCTTCTAAAGTATATTTAGTTTAAAGGTCAGAAGGATAGGCATGTTGCAAGATGGTGGTAAAATGAGGGTAGAGCACAGAAAGACTGGTCTTGCTGTGGCAATGCTTGCGGTTCATTTCTATGTTCATATAATCCACAACAGATAAAATATGGATAAGCACTTGTGCATTTTAATGTGATACTTCCAATTTTTTACACTCACAGGTTTTAAGGTGGTCATGTTTGCATATTAAATGCCTGTCAATTTCTAAACAAATGATCAGAAATTTAATATGTTTACAATTTGAATCCTGGGTTGAATGTTTGTGTCAGAGCCAGATCTGTGATGACTTCCATCACCCAGGCATGGATACTTTTTAGTCTTGCAAAGGGGTTTTCCTCCTGTCTGAACTGCTGCTGCAGGAAGTGAGGCTGTTGTTGACTGGAATCAATAAAGAACAGGAATAATTTGCCTCTACTGTATCTGAGGTTCTGTCTGTGCTTCTGTAAAAAGGGAACATGACATTCCTGTGGCTGTGGACCTATCTGCCTTTGTCTAATTCTGTCCATGGTGCTGAACAGTATAAAAGTAGGTCTACTATTGTGCTTCTCAGCTTTGAATCAGTGTGACTGACACTCTCTGTGGTGCTAGAATCACAGCATACAAATATGCAGTCTGTAACACAGCTAGTAAGTATATAATCTGTACATGTTCACATTACCAAGCCCTTTGAGGTAGAAAACTCAAGTCAAAAAGTTTTGTGATAAGGGATGTTGTGAAGCTCCACTGTGTCATGGTTCCAGCCAAGCACTCGCACACCAGGGCATCCTCGTGGGCCAATATGATCAAGTTCTCTGGGATGTCGTGGAAACTTTGAGGGCCCTCTCGGCCATAACACATAACCCGGATTGGTAAACAGGTTGACCAGGCTTCGACATATTTTACTCATCCTGCCCCTAGAGCCCAGCCTAACATCCCGGCTTCCCTGCCTTCTTTAGCCCCATTAGCTCACCTACTCAGAGAGCCTCACGCCCCAGCACCAGAGCAATATTCAGTGTTCCCTAGTGTTCAAACAACATCCACTAACCTACATCACAGATAAGTCTAAAATATCATAAATTATGGGGATACTTAATAGGAATGCTCTAGTCTGGGCATCAGCGGTGTGGCATAGTCAGTAACCAGTTAAGTCTTCTCTTGATAGGTTTGTCTCTGAGATGTCCAGCTTGTGGCAGAGATGCAGCTAAATGTATTCTGTCCCTCCATAGGGCTGCCACATAGTGTAGCATAACATTCAGTAGGTCTCTGAGGAATGTTTCAAACACCTTGTTGGAAGTATGCCACAAAGAATTAAGGCAGTTCTGAAGGCAAAAGGGGGTCCAACTACTAGCAAGGTGTACCTAATAAAGTAGCCAGTGAGAGTATATACAGAGGTATAAGCTATAATGAAGATCTGTACAATCTAATGCAATCGCATAAATTTGGTAGCATATCATGATACTTAGGTAGTCTGTCTTGTCTTGTCCTGTTTGTCCAAAGGAACAAAATGTGAAAAAACACTTGAATGAAATGTGAAAAGATTAGGATTTCACTCAAGTTTTGTTCTGTCTTCTACTGTGGGGAAAAAAACATTCATTCTGAACACCAGAATTTAATTTGGCAAAAAGGGAAAAATGAATTAAGGTGGAGTGGAAGCTCCACTCCCTTGCAGACAAATTTCAAAAGCAAAAAAGTTAGGTCAAAAACACGTCTGTGTTTTTATAGAAAAATCTTGTCAATTGTGTGACTATTACAGTAAGGATGTGACGGGTTTTAATATCAGAAAAGGATTGAAGATAAGTAATAGGTGGAGCTTTTCAATACAATTAAACTGAAATAATGAAATCCACTTACCTGCTGAATAACAGGGAAATTAGTCTATCACAACAAGCAAATGCTTATTTTATCATCTCATCTTTTAGAGTCAAGAGTGTCCATGTGACTGACATCCCTCACACCCAGTATAACAAAAGATTAAGGACAAGCATGCGTGCCAATGTTGAGGAACACAGCAGAACAAATTAATTATTGATGGGATGCTTTCAAAGCCCATGGCGTCACTAGGTCTCCATTGTTACTCAGTTGTTGTTTGCAGCTTTTAGTTGGCAGAGAGGATGGAGATGAGGCAGGCAGGAATAAAGACCATGAACTTAGCCTCTTTCGTCCCTCCCGTGAAGTGCATGCAAAGCTAATTTCTCTTTTTTAATATGATTCTTTCTGGATTTTATTCATCTAGCAACACTCCGGACACATTTGACCAGTGTTGCTAATATAAGGATAATGCTTGGTCCAGCGGTCTGTCTCACATATGCTCAGATGCTGAATGTTGCCAAGCATCATTAGTTAAAACGGATTTAAATAATTTATTCTTTTCACCTTGTGAGTCTGCGTGTGTGTGTTATCATGGCAAAATGTGATCCTGGAGACACCTACTGTAGCAGGAACAACCACAGAAGCAGCTTTTAGTACTTTGCCAGATGTTGACACATCTGTCTGTGTGTGGACTGATTTTGTCAACTGGATAGCATCACAACCTTGCATGATGCAGTCACGAAACAGGTTGATGTGGTTGGTGTGGTCTGAGCAAGGGCGCCAGAAGTGCACCACCACTTTACGCCTCTGGCCCACATTTGTCACAGAATTAGCTTTGCCAAGATGGCAAGATCCAGGCAGACAAAAAAGTAATTGTTGTCCAACATTCAATAGTCACGGTCTTGCCAAACAACTGATCATTTATCTCTTGCTAATAATGGCACATTCTGCAGTCACAACTAACAATTTTCAATGTACATTCCTTGTATTAAGCCAAGGAATATTTTAGCAAAAAAAATATCTCATAACTAACATTGGTTAAAATTTGACCATGCGAGGATGGTTAGGCATTTAATAAATCTCGCACAGTTCTCCTGTTCTCACTTTTCTCATGTCATGTGTTTCATTGCACCATATACTCTGATTTTGCATCATGGCTGGTCTGATCCCATCCCAAGATAGTCTCTAGTTAATGCCATATCCATAGGGAGATATAATGTCAACTGACTCTTATACTAAAGTGGCTGTTAAATTACAGCTGAGTTTATATCCGCTCAGGTCTAGTATACTTATCTGAAAAAGAAGCAGCCAGTGTCCCCTTTAAGGAATGGTTTCACAGCCAGGTACTGGGAAACAGCTCTAAAATACAGAGAAAATACCCTGTGTTGCATAGCAGGGGTGCTTTGGCCATGCGTGAACTGATGCTGATGACATTCACATGTAGCTGTGATGCCTGAGTGGCTTAAGGTGCTCTGAGGGTCTGTGCAGAGAAGCTTGAGGATGCAAGAAGGACAGAGACACATGTTAGCACTGCCAGACAAATACTTAAGTGGTCTTTTAACTGTTGTGGGCTATTAGTGAAAACTGAAATACACCCGTGATGAGTGTGTTAGATGATGTAGGCACATGAAATGTAATTTGGAGTTTTAATACCAGAGTTCTGTTACCGCTCGGATCTCTTCCATTTGTTGTAGTTTCATGTTATAATTCAGTTACTAATACATTACATACAGTATTTAGAGGTAACTAATCACAGGAGACCCAAAGCACATTAGTCCCTTTCAGGTGTCAGCAGTGATGTTGCAACACACATAGCAATACTTGAATGCCTGCATGTTGACAACAGTGGATTTGAAAAGTTGTCACATGAAATATTTACACTCCTTGTTTTCTAAGTTCCGTGTACTGTCTTGATTAGAATGCCACAGCAAATACCTAACGATCACAACCCTGATTAAGCATATAAAATTTCAAAAGGATAATATGCTTGTAATAGCTGATTTGGAGAATGTAATGGAACTTATTTTGTATTTGACATTGGACACTCACAAAACTGGTAATTAAAACATGAATTGATTGATTTGACCATATATCATGCTTAAGATATCTATTACTAAAGTTAGTAAAATAGGTAGGAAATTAGTAGTGGTAGTATTTGATCTGCAGCTGAATTCTGATTAGAACTTTGTCTTGTTGTCTTCCTCTCATTTCGCCTAAACGAATGAACCCCTAACCCTCACCTTCCCATGGATGAGCAGAGGCTAGTGTTAAGGAATCCATCCTCTTTGCTGTCCTCCCACAAACTTTAGTTAATTAATGTATACCATGGGAAGAGATTACAAATGAGCCCTATCATTCAGCTACTAAAACTGACTTAATTCATCATGAATTGATCCCAGAATATTTACGAAGGGCCAGGGATGCTGAATTCCCCTTATTATCAAATCTGTAAGAACAGCAATCTGATCTTCTCTGATTTTGGCATTACATTAAAAACAATAAGATGAAAATGGTGGATTGGACAAGATAGTGTTTTGCTCCTTTGAAATATTTGCTCTTCTTGCTTTTAAAACCTCAGCAAACTAAGACTAATTGTGCCTGAGACTCCCTTTAAAATCACAGGAGACAGACAAAAGATCACATAGCCTATGTATTAGACAACATACTCCAGTGCCTGCTTCCTGCAAAAGGCTGTGTGTGAATGTGTGCGTGTGTGGTGTGTGTCTGTCTGCAGTATCTGAAGCCCACAGTGCCATCAGGCTCTCAAAAGAGGAACTGCTTTCTCATAGATCCACTCCCTCCTGCTGTCCATCTCCACTCCGGTCCCAGAGACTTAAATCTGATTGTATTTCTGTATTTGTCAGCAGCTTGCCGGTGAAACATTTGCATGTTGCAAGGGTAATCTAAACTACTTTGCTTCAATTTATCCTCAGAAGACATTCCCTGTTTTGAAATGTGTCCGTGCGCCTGCGTGCGCGTAAACGTTCATGTGCGCGCGAGCAGAGGAGGCTGAAATCTGCACAGACAAATCTGGACAGATAAGGCTGGTTAACAAAACGCGGGCGTCTAAATAAATAAACAGACTTCATGCGAACAGTGATCAAACACATACGGGCAAACACACACACAAGCACACACAGTTTTACCACACACACACACACACACACACACACACACACACACGAGTAGGACACCGGACAGAGAGCGTTCCGCCGATCATCTCCGTCCCTCCCTCCAGCAAGCAGATTGCCTGTGCCTCTGACGACAGCCAGTCACACAGTGTTGAGTGTCAGGCTGTGGAGAGACTGCATCAAGGAGCGAGAACTGTTCGCTTGCATCGGGAACGGTGCGTGGGAGTTGTTCTGTCTCTACCTGCCATTTGCATTCCTTCTTTAATCTCGACACTCATTCTCGGACGACTTCGGGCGCACAGGGAGTCCCATTACCAAGGGAGGATCGGGCTTTGTGTGTGTGTGTGTGTGTGTGTGTGTGTGTGTGTGTGTGTGCCTGTTTTAACTGCAACTGTTATCTTAGAACCGCGGTAGCTTACTGCCGTTGTGGAAAAAGTCATTGGAAATCTATAAGGAACGGCTGGCTGTTGTCTTGTCTCCCCACCCTCTCGTTTTTTGTTTTTTTTTTTTTAACGCTGGCTCTCAAGGCGATGGACTTGAGATAGTGCGTCTCAATTTGAGTGTTGGTGGCTGGGAGTTGCCGTCGGGGAGAAATGCGAAAGGATGCTTGGCAGCAGTGAAGCCTACAGAAGGTGAGTATCCGATGAAGAAAGCAAAGACAGGTTCATTTTAAGGCAGATATGTGTTGTTGTTTTTTTGTTTGTTTGTTTGTTCTTTAACTGCTCTTGGTGTTCATTCTTATGTCGATGCAGCTTAACGTGGGCTGAGGCCAAGGTTTTAGAGAGATGGATATCCAGAATGCAGCTAAACCCGGGTCTCTCTGGGCTACTTTGAAGAAAACATCCCTCAAATATGTGAATTCAAGTCAGGGGCGACATCGGTTCATACTACAGGCTTTCCTAAAACTCCACGCATCTCAGCTCAGCTAAAATATTCCTGAAAGTCTGCGATTATTGGGGCACAATCGGTTCACAGGACAGGGAAGCAAACGGGGACTTGAGCGTGGTTATGCGCGTCCTCTGTAGGTAATCCACTCAGATTCGAAATTAATTTATAGATTTGTTATCCATGCACATTTCGACAGTGTAATCTCTTTTTCTGGTAATTTCTCAACGAACGTGTGCTTGTCTAGGAGGAGGGAGGCTTAAGCCATTAATCAAATGTAATTGTCCAGTGTGTGTGTGTGTGTGTGTGTGTGTGCGCGCGCGCGTGCGTGTGAGAGTGTGTGTGTGAGAGAGAGAGAGAAAAAGGAGGGTGGGGGTTGCAAAATGTTATCTTAATGTGGCCTTTATTTGGCCACCTATAGACTCTGTTGAGATAACATTTCTCATTGTGTGGAAGTGTGAGCCAGTCGTGATCTCCCCCATATGCAGTTTGTTCATCTACAAAGATGGCTATCTGTTAAATGGGCAGGGTATGAAAGCAAAGCAGGCTTCTGCTGCAGCGGAGTCCAGCATTTTATTGATCCTCAGAAACGACTTTGAAATTTGTATTTTCACCAAGACAACAGTCGTGGGATCTATATATAGCTTACACTGGGACTACACGGACACAGGATGAAACTTGTGTGTTCATGGAGCCACATGCCGTCTGTTGTTTGTTATTCAAGCTGCATTTGCAGAGAAAAATATATGACAGTGCACCCTGAATTTTTTTCTCCCTTTATTGTCCTGCACTGCCTCTTATAATAACACACCAAAACAGTTGCGCATGAGTATCAGAAGACTGTGTGATGCTGTGCCTGCAGACATTCATAAAGTGCTGTAGCTCTATTGGTTATAAATAGCTGGAGGGAGCGGACAGCCAGATAGAACACGGGCAGCCTCCCATAGCTCGAGCAGCAGCACCGCCTCTCTGGCTTTATCAGGGCTCACTATCCAACATGATAGCTAAATGATACACTTTGAGATTTCACAGATGCACGGGCAAAGGTGTGGCAAAGGGGGCTCTATAGGTGCATTATAGGCTATCCTGGGTTCTTTGTTTTACCTAGAGTGCATATGCTCTCCTTTAAAAAAATCCTTTTTTAGTTTCCCTCTGCTTGGTCTCTGACTGTGTGTGTGGCACTCAATAGTGCTTCCAGAGTGACCTTATCACCCCAAATGTTTTTTTAATCCCTTAAAGTGTGACTACATTCCTATGTGTTTGTTAATCTCCATTTAGGCCTACAGGTTTAAACCCCTATTTTTAACTGTTGATCACTTTGATGATTAGGATGTTACTGATTCAATTATGGCTACCTTGCAACAGCCAAGAGGCTCCTGAAGTGTGTGATCAGCTTTGTCCCGACATCCTGGCTGCTTTCATTAAACAAATGTGCGGCCACTGACCTTGGCTATCTATGAGTTGTCGATAGGATTCACCTCTTTGCCCTGCAAAAGGCTATAGGACATGTAACAAAGAACCCCCTCCCTTCTATGCTACAACATTATGCTGCTGTTGACATACTATATTGAATTACAACACGTTGATCAATGTTTGCAATAAGCTAAACCTCTACATAGTGGTTGATACAGAGTATCAGATGTCGCAGGAAAATCATGCTTCTCAGAGCAGCATTATATTTCCATGAAGTATGGTTACATCTTGCCATGTTTGCCGTTTAATCACATTGAAATAAAAGAATGGAATAGCAAACCAATAAGAACAGAATATGAGCACATGTTGCATTTTAATCATTTGTGAAAGAAATCAGTTTCAGCATAGATTTTTCAGCAGATTGGGGCAGAGGAGCAGTCGAGACAGAGTGGGTGGTGTGGATCATGATGTTAGTGAATGATGACTGATCACAGGCTTGCCTTCTCACAACACTAAATGACCAATAGTGTTTGCTAAGCGGGCTAATGCTGGCTTATGACGTGTTAGCATGTATCTTGGAGACGCTCATCCTGGGTGTAAAGCTGACACCTACTGCATTGACAAGGTGTTTATTAGCTCCCAGTTGTAAGGCCATGATGCCTAAACAATGCTATGATGACACACGCTGAGGGTTTTCACCCGGGACGGCAATTATGTTGTTTTTATAAGATCTGGCTGCCATTCCACTTGATGCCACTGCCTTGATACATCAATGCCCGAGGGTTGATGGCATATTTATAAAAGGCCCGCGGTGGGATCATAGTAGCTGTGTGATAGGTGGGGGAGTAAGGTTCTTGTTCACAAGTCACTTGTCCATGGTGGATGTCTTTTGAAGTAAATAAGAAAGAGCAGCTTCAAGTGTTGTCTAAAAGTCATCAGTGTTTGTTGGTCTTTCTTTCAAAGCTTCAGCAGCGCGATCCCTTTGAGCGTAAGATTATTCATTTATTGTGAAAACAGCAACATTGCACAGCTCCTTAACAGCAAATATTTATTTCACTTGTTTTCTTTTTTTCTAACCTGCCCAAATTGAGTGTAACGTATGAAACCCTATGTGATTGTTTCTTATAATATACCAGCTGGTTGTCATGCATGGGACATGTCTCTGCACAAAAATACTCTATTGGGCAGAATTATGTCCAGCAAAATGTGGTTTTGTTCTTTTCTACAGTGTCCATGGTAGAAGGGCTACTATTCATACTGTTTTCACAGTGGCTTAATGTTTTGCAGGCCTTTGGGTGAATCACGCTGCTTTAATAAAGCTCTGTTGAATATCTATGAATTCATCCTGTGTTCCATCAGGTAATGCTGCATTGCATAGACATGCATCTGGGAATGCAACCTATGTGTTGATTTCCACATCAACATGTCATTTCTGAAATCAAACTTATGATTGAATTGCCCTTAATCTTGTGATGTTGGACATAATTATTGTATACACTAATCCAGAATTTACACAAAATTGGTAACCTTGTATTTCTCACATCAGTGATACCAAGGTCAAAGCCACATAAAGTAATGAACTGCTACAGAAAATCCCCATCCTGTTAACTTGGTTTTTATTTTAAGCTGTATGTTTAAGCTGCTATATAACAGGTCTTCCAGGCCTCATTGTAATCAATGGCAGCAATGCTAAGAAAAAAAACCCCAAAAATATCTGAAAAGATCAATTATGATTATAACTATATTAGTATTTGAATGAATTATTTTAATTGGAGTAGAGCCTTGTTAAGGCTCGTGCAGACTACACGACTTTCAGCGTCAGCCGATGGCAGTGCTGTTCACACTACACAACTTGCCGACTTGTGACGGTATCTTGAAGTCATTGTGGCGTTCACACTACGTGAGTGATCAGTGACACGGAGTCACACACTACATGAGCTGACAGCGGCTCTGTCACCCGACGGCTGGTCTCTAAACCACATTTTGTCAAAACAGCTGTTTTTTGTTATAAAGGCAAACAACATGGATGAAATAATGGATTAACAAAGGGAATTGTCTGAGCTACAGAAAGAGCTGGAGATGAGTAAAATGTGTTTTGCGGTCAAAAAGTAGCTGCCTTCTCTGCCAGCTGCCTGCTCTCATTGGCTGGATGCGGATGTCGAGTCGGCCGACTCCTCCAGATATTTGGCATGCTAGATATCTGACTGGTGTCTGCGATGTGTCAGCGGTGTGTCAGGGAACCGTTTTGATGCGTCGTTGAGTAGTTCACACAGAACGACTGGCGACTGCTGATCGATCGCCAATTTACCCCTGATCACAGCCTGATTGTCACCGAGCTCTCCTACCAGCAAATCAAGTTAAAAATCATGTAGTGTGAACTAGGCTTTAGGGGCATGTCTAAATGCATTCACATTATCCTGTAGGGTCCATTCACCTTGAAAGGATTCATGTTAGAAAAGCTCATCCAAGTGCAGCTAATTCTTCACAATGTTGTGAAAAATGTCTTTAGAGAATATCTGCAAAGGTGCCCCGAGAGAGTGATTTCACCTTTTGTGCTTGTGTGAAAAATCAAGGTGTCCACAAAAAAAGACTGGATTACCACATGTTTTCAAATGTCAACAGCCAGCAGAAATGGATTGGTGGCTAGAGTGTGCTTAGACTACTGCACCTCCACTGGCCTTGACCCTATTCCATCTACATGTCTCGGCCATTGTGATTACTCATAAATTTTCTCTGAAAATCGTTTTAATTAATTTATTTCCTGTTTATGAATCGTAACTGGATTTTGTCTGTGATATTCTATTGCATATAAACTGAATATATGTGTGTTGTATTTGTCTGTTTGTGTTTATTGTTGTAACCATATTTATGTTGTGATCTTGGCCAGGACACTCTTGAAATAATTTTTAATCTCAATAAGACTTTTACCTAATTAAATAAAGGATATAAATACACACATACACACAAGTAAATACAGCATCCATATAGATTCAATAAAATTATATTTTAATCCATTTATATTAAATAGATGCAAAATCCTAATTATTGCCACGGTTGAAATAACATCCTGCCAGTTGCTTGGAGGATGCATTTTTAAAAAAGGCATTGATGGTGGACGAGGTTTGGGTCAAAGGTTTGGGGGGTGTTATTGTGCTCCTCACGAACCCAGAGGGTTCTATTCACTGCATAGGGACTAATCAGGGCCTATGCTGGCACCCCTGTTGCCAGGCAAACTTAAACTTAGACACCCACCTTTTAGATGATTATGTGAATGACACACATGTCACTCTACTAAGCTGCTAGTGGGCTGTAAATTACATTTGCTGAGGCAGGCGATGGCCTCAGACACGTAGCTTGGCATAGAAGGCTTGAGGTAAAACACATGAATAGAAGTAGCTGAAGTAAGCGGCAAAAAGTACTCTTTACTTACCTCCGGTAGCCATATACATATGGTACTTCATTGTAACTGATTTAGGGAGTATGCAGTAATGTTGCTTATGCTTCAAGTGTATAGGCTGGACACATAAACTGCTGAAAACTGAAGTACCAAATGTCACATTTTTTGGGTGGGAATTCCATATCCATTGTTACTTACAATGCTTCCCTTCCTTTCCATCTGTAGAATATGAATATTATTGCCCCATTTGATATTTGCACATGCATTTATAACTAGAGTCTAAATAAATTGTTTTGCAGTGGTGATGATTAGTATTGTGCAGCAAAATTACAATATGTCGCATCTGTTTTATTGAAAGCATCTATTCACAGTGCTATTCAGTGGTGACTGGAAACCCAATAGTGGGACAACAGCAGCTCCACTTATACAGCCACACTTGAATGGAGCATATGATAGTTTCCATAAGTGGGAACAAGATTTCTGTTGTGTGTCTCACGTCGCTGGTGTAATAGCTGTTAAAATACCCCGTTGAGATCCAGAGTTCACAGAGTTCAGTGTTTAGGTACAGCACTAGCACTCTCAACTCTCTCTCCTTTGTCTAGTAGGCTGATCGAGGCTCTACTTAGAAGTGAACTTGTCATTTATACCTGATCTGCTAAAGGTTTCCTCAGATTTCAAAATGCTCAGGGTTTAGCTAACCAATATGCAGACCTGGAGTTCCTTGGCCTCCTTTACATTGAGCTAATTCATTCTAAATAAGGTCTGAACACATCCATTACAATTCATTAAGAACATGGACACCCCTGTTCAAATACTGCCACAGTAAGAAAGGCTACCCTCTATGATACTCGGAATAAAGCATTCTCTGCTAATTCAAATATTTTAATGCGTTTCAAGGCCATTATCCCCTCCTCTCGTCAGATACGTTTAGTTGCATTTTATCCATTGACAGTCTGTTCCCATTCATCATGTGATTCAAGACAACAGGGCGTTGCTTTGAGGTATAAAGGGGCAAAGGCTTTTAGTTCCCTAAAAGCTTACTTTCTCTCTCTCTTTGGTGCTCTCCCTCAATCTCACGCTTTCTGTTTAACTTCCCTAAAAGCTCTCTCTGTCCTTCTGTCTGTCTCTTTTTCTCCCTCCCTCACCATGGCTTTATATCACCCACTCGCTGTCAACGCAGAGAGAGCGCGAAAGAAATGACAGAACATTGTAACAAAGAACTGCTAATACTGTCGATGGATGAGAGCGAAGGTGCAGGGAGGAAACAAAAGGTCAGATTTCAGATTATCGACCAGACTGGGTGGCATGAGGAGATGTTAGTTTGCTAGACATGAAGAAGTAGCAGTAATCCCACCAACATTATACATGAAAAAGAGCTCAGTTCCTGTAGATATACTGGCACTTGAGCTTTGTCATTGAATGTGTTTACATCATATAATCAGGATGATATACTTTTGAATTCATGTGCCATATTCTTAAATATTCTAGAATATGTCTATATCTTGGAAATTAAATACCTGATTATGCCAGCTATGGTTATGCCTATTAAAATGAAGTATTCTGGCATGTCAATACCATATGCTGTCTGTTTTAAAACGTGACAAACAATGAAGGAGCTCTTGCCATTTGGTCATGTGCATTCCTGTTAAGTCTAAAATATGTTCACAAAGTATAAACACTGCAAACATTGAGAAATACACAATTAATCATGGCTGAAAGTAATAATTTGAATTACTGACCCCCCCAACATCATAATTTGCTCTACAACATTTTAAAAAAATAATTACAAATCCCCATCACAAGTCTTCACAGCCAAATTAATGTGTCAAAATTGCTTATTTAGTCTGACCAGCAGCCAAAACCCCAAAGTGCTCAATTTATAATGTTATGAAAACAAGAAAAAGAAGCAACTCCTCAGAGTAGTATTTTCTTTACTAAAAATTGGCTAAAAGAATAAACACTGATCAAAACAGGAATCATCTAAACAATTAACAATTTCAGCAACACCTCAGTTATTTTTAAGTTTTAATTGAACATTTGTTTTTTGTTTTTTTGTTTTGTTTTATTTCAAATTAAAAGGAGTTGTTTGCTGAAGTACATGACCGTAAGACAAACTGGGTCGAGTGATTTCTTTTTCATGTATTATCATCATCATTATTATTTTATTATCATCATTGTATTAAGATGTTAATAACATGAGGGTATGATAAAAATTTTCTTTACTGTAGTTAACATGCTTCTTTGCAGACGGGATCATTTAACATGTTTTTTACAGTCAGTCAGTATTATATTTCAACTTTAGACAGCGAGGTGAAAGGATATTAGAGAGAGAGGAGGGATGACATGTAACAAAAGTTTCCAGCCAGACCTAAATCAGGGACTTGGGGTTACAACGATTATTCGAATAATGGATTAGTTGTCAACTATTAAATTAAATCACTAACTATTTGGATAATCAATTGATCAAATTATTTGATTACAGCTTCTAAATGTGAATATGTTCTGATTTCTTCAGTAAACCAATTGACATAAAATTAAATTGACTCAAATATCTTTTATTTGAGGACGTCATCTTGGGCTATGGGAAACACTGATCGATATTGTTTACCATTTTCAGACATTTTACAGACAACTAATCGATGAATCTAGAAAGGAATCGACACTTTAATCGACAATATAAAGTAGTTGTTAGTTGCAGGCCTAATCTGGTATCATACTGAAGTGCTGTGTTTGTGACAGTGTAGACTTGATTTGGACTATGTGGTTAGTTTGCAGGACAGTAAAAAACACAGCCTCCTCTCTAAGATGAGCTTCCCAGAATGGATGGGGTTCATTAGGCAGATAGGCAAGATCGAGATTCAGCTTTCATTCACAAACCCAAATTAAGGGCACTTCATTGAAGGACAGGAGAAGCAGAATGTATGCCACATCTAAATGTACATTGTGATATACTTGGATTATTGTCTTTCATCTGGTATAAAAGCTAAGCATAGCTCTGACTTTACAAGTTTGACAAGTTGAAGTTGATTGATTGCTTATGTATTACATCTGGACAGACATATTTGAACTTTGGCACTGCCAGTCACATTCTTTAAATCTGAGGGGGATGAGTGAGGGCAGTTTAACATGTAAAATGGTGGTGGTGGTGGTGGTGGTGGTAGCGTGTGGGAGGATGGGGAGGGTGAGACTGATGAAAGAGCACGGCAGCGATCAAAGGCGAGAAAATGAAATGGCATTTGACCTTGTTGGATGCTGGCGAGTGACGTGTGGCCACAGAAGTGCAAAGTAGTTTGGGAACCTGTGGGAATCTGGAGGGGAGAGAGATCAAGTCTGCAGAGCGCTGATGTGGGGCGAAGGTATGGTCCAGGCAATTTAACCCTTCTATCTCATAACACATTTAACAGCGGACTCTGCTCAAAGGTGTGAAGGTGGGCAAAAGTTAATACCATGACAGCATCAGTCACTTTCAGGTGAGAAATATATATATATATTTATTTCTTGTGTGGCATGCAGTGAAGTATATGATATAACTCTCACCATACATTATATATTTCTTATGATGTGAAGTAATGGGTTCTGTAAATTGGTTTTATGCCCTAAAAAGAAACCTCAGGAGTAATCTCCCTCTATAACACAATCTACCCTCACCCTTGTCCTGAACCTGTGGTAGATATGCAAATGTCAAATAAATAATTCAACACTTAGCATTTTCTAGTGCTCCTGCCATGTTGCAAAAATGAGTAAAATATTGATAAGGAAAATATGTATCCATTCCATTTGACATGACTGGTCCATCAGCATCACATGCCAGGCTTTAGGACAGATAATAGCCTTAACATTTTCATCATGTGCATGGTACCATCATCATCACTGTTGAATGTCATAGGTAGCTGATGTAAAAACAAAGTAAAGTAACTAGACCTAAAACCAACAACTGTTTTCATTTTCAATTAATTTTTCAAATTTTTGATTAGTTGATTAACCATTTTGTGGATAAAACATCAGGAAATTGGGAAAAACACTTGCCCATGCCATTGTTGTCAACAATCTTGTTTTGTCCAACCAATAGTCTAAAACCCAAAGATAATCTGTTTACAATGATATAAAACACAGACATTCCACATATCTCCACAGAGAAGCTGTACCCAGGGGAATTTTTGCTTGATAAATACTTGAAACAATGAGTTGAGTTACCAAAACTGTTGAACGACTAATTGATTAATTAACTACCCATTTCAGTTCTAAATGCAGCATAAATGTTATTGAGCTTCTGCAGTACAACTGTGTATTGCCCTGAAGCACAATCTTTCAATTCTGTGTCATGTGGTAGCTGTCAGGTAGGATGGAGTTTGTTTGTTAATCCACAATTCCTCTTACTTCATCCATATGCCAACTCTATAAACATGAATGTGTTTAATCATCCAGACTGCACAAATAATTTTTTTTTAAACTGAGAGAAATCTGGAAACATTTTTCATCGCAGTTATCAGTGTTTCAGCACTGTTGGCTTATGTTTCCTCTGTAAATGTCATACAAGTTACATCACAGCAAGGTCAACATGACAAAGATGAAATTATAAAATGTGTGTCTACAAGCATATCATCTGCCTGTCAGCATGCTTCCACAAAGGCACTGCTCGTTGCGGGGAAACAAAGGAATTCTCATTAATTAAGGCATGAGTGGCAGAATGGCTCTCACTTCCTAGCTCTGCATATTGAGGTTGGATGGGCTTTGATATGAGTTGCACTCAGAATCTAATGAGGTTTTTCTAAGAGATAGTAATCCACATAGTGGAATTTGAGTACCTTTTTAAATCTGTTTTAGCAAGTAAGTAAGTAGTAAGTATCCAAAACTGAAAGGAATAGAGTTCTTATGCACGTTTCTGAAACTTTTTTTAAAGGGTGTACAAGTGTTGACAAGGGATTTGTGGTGTCTTTACCAACTGTAAAGCCATCTGGTATTACTATACAGGGTCACCTTGTCATTGATCCATGTGTAGCATGTGAAATACCTAGATTGTCTTTCCAAACAGGAGATTCTGCTCCCTCTAGTACATCCAGGATTAGCAGAGCTAGCGAGATGTGATTCTCTTCTTTTCGCTATCTTTATGACCTCCTCTCATACTACAGGGAACCAAAGATAGGGAATGGGAGGATACAAGGACAGCTTAGACAAGTAATTTCGCCTTTAATTGCTCAAACCTCCCATGAGTGCTATTGCTTAAGTATTGCAAAAACTGTTGTTGTTTTCCTCCACATAATCTTTGATATGAAGGTCAGCATTTTTCTCTAAGCATCTTATGAGAGAATTTGGAGCAGGTGGATTGCTCTGTGTGATGAGACAATGAGTGAACTGCACCTTCTTTTCATTCACTGTATTTACTTTGCAAATTTTCTCCCAAGCCCATCTTGGTCATCCTATATACAGTTCAGTCTTTGATTTTTTTTTTTTTTGTTCTGCTTAGTCCTCATTTCCCAGTCTATATCAATAGCGCAATTATGTGGGGTTTTATCTGGCTAATTAAGGCTTCATCTTTCGGGGCGATCTCTCAGAGGACATGGATTAAGCTCCCCTATCTCTGCACTGGAGCCACGGTGGGGTCAGCCAGACCCACTCCTCTCTCTGTACATTGTGGAGGGGAAAAAGCATTGGCATGAGGGTGTTTTAATGAAAAGTTTGGTGAAAAAAGTGGGAACCAAAGGATTTATTGATGAGCTGTAGTATAGGTTTTGTAAAAATATATAGTATAGTACGCTTTCTTTGGGCAAAAATGCACCCTCAAAGAGCCCAGGATTGTTTTTGTTTTCTATTGATTCATGCTGTTGTCATTCATGTGACAAATTCCATTATAAACTAAATACTGGGAATTATTTGCACTGCCAGTATGTGTCAGTTGCCCAGCCTATTTTACCAGCAGAAAGCTATTTGAATCGATAACCTAGCAGACCGTAGCCTTTGGACAATTAAATTACAATCAGTTTGCATGCCTCAACAGGTGTCATTTCGTTGGTATAATCAGGTGATTCCTTTTCGATGGAGTTGGGATCCTGAGTCACTGTTTGCTAGTGCAAGTACAGCACTACATGAATTTTAAATCCCTTGTTGTTCTGGGTCCATTCATTATATACCGTGTTTTCTCAAATAATATCACTGGCCATTGTCGCCAGGGGAGAAATAAGGGCAAGTCCGTAGGAAAAGTTGGTAGGAAAAAAAACGTAGTGCCTGTCATATAATATATAACATCTACAGACTGTACAAAATTCAGCTGCTCGGCTTTTAACTACAACCAAAAGGTACAATCACATGACTCCTGTTTTAGCCTCTTTACATTGGTAAGTGCTATATACATAAAGTTATTATTATTATTGTCCTATTTCAGTCACTTAGGGTGGGAATGCTTGTTATTGTCCAAGCCAAATTGTTTTTGTAGTAACATACAAGTGCCACAGGAACGTAATAGTTGCATCTGAAGTACCATATGGAAGCCGTGCAAGTCACAAAATTTTCCGCAACACAGTAGAGGGCGAATTTGAGCAGCTTGGCAACACAGAGATTAGGGTTGGGCCGATAGACGATGCCATCATTCATTGGCGAGGGCTGATGGACATCACAATTTTGAGCCAGCATCGTGACTCTACCGCCCCAAGAAATATAAAAGTTTCACATTAAACCGCCCTAAGAATCCCCACGAACAGTATAATTATTATTTTTGAATATACCTGCTTTGCACCTGCCTCTGACTTGTCTTCTCCCCTACTTTCACAAATCTACACCTCTGCTCTCTCACTGCAGACACACTTGCTTTCCCCGCCGCTCTCTCTCTCCTCTTTCCTGACTTTTTCCTTCAGCAGTATGTTTTATAAACTTGCCCAAAAGACATAGAACTTGTCTTTTTTCCCCCAAGTTTTGAAGCCTGTGTGAAACACATGACTTTATAAGATGAGTGCTACCCCCCCTCCCCTGCGCGACCCTCCCAATGTCATCGTCCATCCCGATGTTTCCTTGTAGACATTGTCCAATGACAATTTTGTAGACATCGCCCAACACCAACAGAGACTTGATATGAAATTCAAAGAGAGAGTTTGAGGAAAATTAAGGACCAAACTCTTCACGACATTTTGACACTGACCTGTAAAGAATTACATACTGGAACAAACACAAGGGCAAGCTGCTGTCAAGCTGCTGACAAGAGGAGAACATGGCTAACTTGGACGGAAGAGAGAAAGTTTGCTTGGAGCTACAGAAAGGCTTTCAGAGTGGATTTACCCAATGCAGGACATACTTAAACAAGTGCCAAGAAAAAATAAACATTTACCCTTCAGTGAGTGATGGAGGTAAGATGTTTGAGTCTACAGAGATTTTGCACCATTATGACTCAGAAAGACCCAAATCAACTCACCAAGAAACTTTCGTTTGTTGACCTTGTTGGCAAGACCGTATATTCTAAAATTATTTTAGAGGGACATCAGTGCCATGGACAAGACTGCAGTTTGGTTTGACATGGCATCCCCTGCTTATTAATACACAAGTTGAGTGCAGCTGTGAAAACCACTGGACATGAGAAAAGCCATCTCACACTTATCTTCAATGCAAAGGCCAACTGCACCAAACTCATGGCGTATACCATCTTCACTAGGGCAGCAGCGCCACCACCAAAGCTGAACTGAAATGTGGCTATAGTATCACAACAGTGGTGATCTTACGAGGCTGCACTAAATATATCCGAGCACCTGATGTGTAAACGTTCAAGCAGAGTCCGCATGATTCCTAACATCAGTGGATGGCTGGGGATGCAGATAGACAACACAAACAACCTGCTCGTGGACTGGGTGTTCGTAGCCTTTGACAAACTAGACAAGGATATGAAAAGAAAGTCTTTCAAATTTGTAGATGAGAGCGGAGACGATCTCGTCCTCTGCTTCAGGGAGCGACAGCCCTGTACTGCTGGATGAGTGGCTCTCACCCAGGTCAGACAGTGGAGTTGGGAGATCAGGCATCTCAGGGTGAGGAACAGTGAACTTATTCTTGAGGAGGAGGAGGACAATGATAATGGTGAGGAGGATGAGTATGAGGAGCATAATGACCACTTGTAATTTATCAATGTAAGCTCTGATGATTGTAATGTTTTAGGCAGTATCCTGTATTTTCCTTTTAAGTTTTCCTGCACCTGAAACTGAAGGTTATTAAATATTTGACTATGCTGTAACTCGGCATTGCCATTATATCCTTTATACCTAAAGTACCCGAGATTAGTTTGGTTTTCATTTTGTGACACCTGTGTATTTACCCTCCAGTACATGACTGCTCATACTTCACACAGATTTAATTGTGTGGAGTTAATGGTATTGATGACAGAACTTTTGAACTTTTAGCCAGCTCTTTAAAATTTAAAAACCTTGCATAAACCCACTTAAATCTATTTTTTTGTCTTCATAGAAAATGCTTTCCAATAAATGTCTTTTTACAGGGCTCAAACTGACACCACCGGGGTGTTTAAACCTTGACTCATTCATCCTGATCCACTTTGCTTTGTCGTACTTTAATCCCTTACACCTGGAGCGAGTTCAATTTCAAAATGTTTTGCAACGGTTTACAACGTTTTCGAATTGAACGATGAATATAATGTTTCCTTGCAACGTTCCACAATGGGCCTATTTGGTAGGCGTGTCACAGGTGTTACCCAATCAGTTCCGATAAGTTTGTAAACACAACGGTGTTAAAAAAACAAGTGGTGTGCTTGCGTACACAACAGCGTGTTCAAGGCACCATCATTTCTGTTGAAAAAAACGTTATGCTACATTTTGTCGGCGCTGAAATCGCCCCTGTTTTTTTTTAAAATGCATGTTTTGCTAAAGCTTCACAATAAAAGCCTTGTTAGGAAATGGAGGGACTCTGCCCACTGAAATGCTAGAGGGCTTTTAATTTGAAAGGGACACAGGAAGTGTTAGGTTTAACAGCAAGTGCAGTAACAATTTTTTTAATGAAATCTGATTAGACATCAGGGAAGCTTCATACTACATTGTACATACTCATCAAAGAGAGGAAAATGGAAAAAAGACCTGTCTCTAACATGAGCCTGCTTCAAATAATGGCTTCTCACAAACGTGTGACAGAAACAGACAGTTAACGTTGCCGTAATTACCTCAAAATAAAAGTGGTTGTCTCGAGCCGGATACCAAAGTGTGTGTGTGTCAGCTTATGATGCCAAAGTGTGTGTGTCAGTTTACAGCAGTGCCCACAAAACACAACGTTAGAGGTCTGTAATGTTAGAATGAGATGTGTAAAAATATTTTTGGTTCATTTTGAGATTATGGCGGAGCAAATTAAACAGTGGCAGGCCGCCATGGTGTCGTTAATTAATGGGAGGCACTGACCTGACTTTTCTCACACTGCAGTGGAGAGAAGAAAAAACAACACATTTTTTGTTTTTGTTATGGAACAGAAACACAATCTGCCTGAGGGTTAGGGTTAACTTTGCAACCCAACCCTTTATGTGCAGTTTTTATAATGCACCTCTGCCCAAGCCATTGAAGAAGATAAATCCTAAACAGGTAATGTGGGTCTGTACGTTTGAGAGCCATAAATCAAGAGCTGTGTGAGGAAAAAAACCCAAATAGCTTCATTTTTATATTTTAATGTATTGTTTCAAGATGAAATTGTGTCTTGAATCTTGTACTTTGTCACTTTGCTGAAGGTGTGGTTACAATGGCACCCATTTTAAATCCATGAAATACTGTCCTCTCCATCTCTGAATTAGGTTCACCTTCATGGATGTCCTCCAAAAACAAGTATTTGAAAGAACTATGCTGTTACCAAAATGAGAAAAATGACCCATGAGAAGGTCTCTGTTGCTTATTTTCTTTCAGTAATAGGTGGTGAAAACATGATAGTGACGAGAAGTGAAATGGTACATTTAGAGGTGGGAGGAAAGCCTTAGAAGACACATGGTGGGATTATTGCTTTAATACATTTAATGTCACCTAATTTATTACATTTAATGCCACCTTCCTTGAACAGGAATGGCTGTTGCACTTTAGGACTGCATTACATAAACCTATTTTGTATGGATGTAGTTAGCTATTGAATTATTTTGAGCAAGCTATGTACAAGTGCAACATATTTCTTGTCGGTGCTCTCTGGTGAACAAACTTTGTATGGACAACACAATTTCTAAAAGACCTCAAACCTATCTTTTGTATTACTGCACTGAAATTGCTTGGCATTAATCAGCTGTCATTTTACAGCAAAACTAATAATTGCCAGGCCAATTTATCACCAAAATGGTTCTAAAAATGGCATTTTAAACCCATCATTGATCCATTTTTTGTTTGTTTTATATTCTATCCAAGGTGTTTTCTGTCCTCTACTTGATATACAATGATCAGTCAGTCACGGTACTAGATCTTAATCTTTTTTTCTTTTCAGTCTGACAAGCATTTCTTGGTAATTTCTCCCTGAGCATTGATACTGATATACAACAATGAATGTTGAAAACAATCATTGCATTGTTGGAGTTCCCCTTTGTCCGTGTTTTGTATGTAATCTATGATTTTCTCCACTAAAGTAGGCAATAGCAGTATTCTCCAGTGTCTGATCCCAGTGCATTACAGTGGCATGTTTTTGCATCAGGCCCACCTCTCTATCAACTAATTACAGCCCATTTCTCTTTAAAGGCCTCATTGTGAGCTGCAGGGCAAGCCAAGCAAAGGGGACATTTTCTTTGCCACCCTGGGAGGAAAGCTTTTAGATGCCAGTCACAATTAAAGTCAATATGGCCCTGAGCCGCTCCATGCTGCCCATCACACTTCCTAGCAGCCAGTAAGATATAGCTTAAATTATTCATTATGAAATGAAGGCATGTTTCCATGTTGACTCCCTTAATCGAGGAACCAGTGTAGCTTGCGGCATAGTCAGAGCTATTTAAAGCCACAATCCTACAGACGTATATGGATGATTTGATATAGTGGTTATTCCATAAGCCAGTGTAAGAGCTTGCCCAAATACAAATATCCCCCACCCCCCACACATACACTCTCAGGGCAACTGCCAAATCCACTCACTTCATCTAAGGGAAATATTTATTCACTCACAAATTGAGTGAGAATAATATGTTCAGTCCCCCCTCTGAAAATGTTCATTTATCCTCCCTCCACCCTTGAATTATTTTTTGGGATATTTTCAGTTGGGTTAATTTGTAGAAATATAAAATTTTAACATCTGCACCTTCCAAAAAATGTTTCTTCCCCAAAAGCACTACTTAAAGTTTTGATTTCCATAAGTACTGTCATTCTTAAATTAAATCTGACACGATGTCTTGGCGAATGCCTATGTGCAATAGAAGTAGTAAGGGCTTAATTTAGCTGCATAATATTAACTCATCACAAGAATGATTTTATTAAGCAAAAATGTGCATTATTTAAATAAGTTTGGATGCTCTTGCAGGATATGAGAGTGAATTGACAGGGACTGTTTTTTTATTTTATGTGTCCTTTCGCCTGGGGTTGTGAACTTTAATTGCTTAATTTCTGTCTTGGCTGCCATACATATAAACATATAGAAAGCAATCATATTCAAAATAAAACTTTTAATATAAGTATTATTGTAAGAAAACAACTGAAGCATTCACAGGAGTGAATTTTCAGGTAGCTACTGGAGTTGCCTTTTAATAGAAATTGGATTTCAAATTGTGCAATAAAACAAGTTGATGCCTCATGTAGGTGAAGAAAAGATGGATGATTACATGATTTGTAAATGAAGTAAATGTTTTCATGGCTGCTCATCAAAGCAGCAATGGGGAGACCTGTTTATTTGCCTAAGCTCCTTTGCCTTTTGCACAATAGCCTGTGAATTCATTACAATAATAGTGTGTCTTCGTAATCAGAAGCTTGTGGGTACATTATGCTAGAGAAGAAAAAGGTTTGTTCATTTTGGATGAAAAGAATTGAACAACACTATTTTTGTTCACAAAAGACAAATGCGCATCTTAACTACAAGTTATAAATCTTAATTGTTATGTGGGTCTTTTATACCATGTAGTGCAAACAATCACGTCATTATTTTCTTGAAGTATGAGCAAAGCAACTTTGAAGAATGAGAAGTTAATACTGCCTCTGACTTAACTTAAACTTAAAACTCAATGTTGTTATTTGCAATTAGCAGCAGTAGTCTATTAAATATCATTAAATGTAATTAAATGCCCAGTCATGTTCTGAGAACCCATGGTGACAACATGTCAGACCAATAGTGAAAATCCCATAGATATTTCATTTTAATGATAGAAAAGCAAAACATCTTCAAATAAAAAACCTAGAACAAGCTAATAGACATTTTTGCTTAATAAATCACTTTAATGATGAGTACTTTTCCAAACTTCTTGTCTGTGTTCTGTGGATCAACTAATTGATTAATTAAAAAATAATTGCAGGAATAGATGCAAGTCATTAAGTATCTCTACCCTGTTGTTTACCCTTTATAGCCATTTTTATAGTATATTCTGTGAAACAAAGCTTGTGATGTGGAAATTTTATAAAACAGTGAGACTAGAAGTTCTGAGCGAAAAAAAACCCAAAACATATTCTCTTTGGCCCATTGCTTGAAACAGACTTTCTTAAAGCACCTCATGGGGCCTTGTTAGTGCTGGCCTCTCAATCTCCCAAACTAAACAAACTACAACAAGCCAGGCTCAGCCCACACACTGAAACACTCATCCAAGATCACAATTCAATATAAAATATAGAGCCCTGTGACCTTCATCGGTTATCGCATCTGCTACATTTACTGCCATGGCTGCAGTGTTTTCAGTTTCGCCAGTGTAGCAGCAAGTGGTGCTCCGGAGCACTGAAGGTTGGCATCTCTTGTGGTGTTTAGTAGAGTAACCATGCGTAACCGTGTGCCCCCCGTGACATAGTTACCTTAAGCCTTGAAGGCTCCGTCAGCAACTTGTCCCCAACCCAAAAGATCAGGTCTCAGAGTGGGGGGGAAAGCGTTATGGGACAAAGCAATACACATACAAACAGACATATAACAGCATCTGTGTGTGTGCGCGAATGTTAGTTAGAAGCAGCCTTCCCGCCTGTGAAGAATTTTCTCCCAGCCTTAGGGGGTGAAAAAGGAAACTGCCATTCCAGCAGCTCTCTCTGGGGGAGCTCAATCTTTCACAATCTAGCTGTTCTGCTTAGTTACTTTCTGCTCCCAAACACTTGAGATGTACTGTAGCTTCTATAATAAATACAGAGATACACATAAATAGATTTTTACTCACTCAGTAGTGCATAATTATATAACGGTCTAAAAGGAGCCACCTGATGTCTTTGGGCTTTTTTCTTATACTCCATAACACTGTATATTAAAGTTACTATATTCCTGTATTTGGACAATCACGTTCCCTTCGGAGTGAACTGTAATAACTTTTGTGATCCTCTGACTTTTCATCAAGTGCAATCATCTCAAAATTTCAATGTGTCCAAAACTTTGGTTTATAAAATATACCTGCAAAACTGATGACCTTCCCATCATCCATGGCTGTATCCTACTTTAGTCTTAAAGGCTAATTAGCTAGCTAACATGCTTAACGAACAAGCACAGTCTCAGCATTTATCGTTGCATTTAGTTTAAATCACTGCTGTGCCTAAGTAGAGTCTAAAAGAGCTGCAAGCTACTATTTTCATCCTTGTTAGTTTCAAATCATCAAAAGTTTCAGAATTAATAGTAGAACCAGTAACTAGTTTATCCTAATCAAGTTCAATTTCAGTTTACTTGCTTGTAAAGGTACAGAAGCTTCGCTTTAGATGCTAAAATGCTTGACAGGCTTAACATGAATCAAAGCCAATGTCAGAACACCTTTGTCCAATATTGTTTCACTTTACAATCAATATTGTATCATTGCTTTTAGAGCTATCTAAAACTAATATTGTGATGTTGATTTTTTTTTATTAGTTAGATACATCTTACATGTTATCTTTCCCGGGTCATTAAGACTGCATTACAGTTTAGTGATTTAAGAAACACTGTTATGAGCTTACATTACTACTTAGTGAAATGAACAATGGAGGCACCTGTTTAGCTCTCAAATCCAAAATGCTAATGTTTTTCTTAGAGACCATACCGCCCACACTTAGTTTAGGTGAAATATTATAACGGTTCAAATACTGTCATCTTTGTGAGCATCACATAGCTTTCTGTTGCTTCTGTTAAAAAAATGTAGTCAGATGGTAATAAAATGTGAGTTAGTCTTATTTGCCCTATCACACACAGCATTAACATTGTTAGAACATGTCAATCTAATCTGACTTTGATTAGGAAATTAAATCTGATGTTTTCTATTCTTCTAAACATAACTATTGGCAGGCATCTTTTTAGGTTTTGGATGTTATGAAAGGAGTGTGGGTTCTCATTAATGAGTGTTGATCTGAGCCCTTCTAAAATCCTGGATCTTTATAAAAGTCTGACATTCTGGAGGCTGTTCCTCTTTGAAAACACATCTCCTTTTGAACCAGAAATTAATGGTGATTCTCTGAACAGATCTGGTGAGATGAGGCTAATGAGCCTAATAATGATGGAACATCACAAAAGGACACACACTCCCTTCTCTCACACATAACACCCACCACATCTGTAAAATAAAAAATAAAAAACTAGCCCAAATTAGGGGCCTGGGTGCAACTTGGGTGCAATGATACATGACTTTTAACAACTATGATCATTAGACTACTGATCTCCACACACAGTGTCACCCATTTTGACATTATTATTAGCAATTTTTTTGTTTTATTTGAAAAACCTTGCCTGCCAGAAAAGCATATCCTCGTGAAGGAAAATCCAACTCAATTTAAGATTTTTCCCAAATTTCTTTGATTAATATTTGTAAGCATGGAAATTATGGCAAGAAAATACAACAATGATAATAAATTGAATTGTCTACTTCCACTACCACCGACACCACTCAATAAGGTCAGTGCAACAGGTCGACAGGCCATATAGCTTTAGGGATTCAATATCTAAAGACTCAAGGACCCTTAAAATGGATGGATAACTGCCTTTTAGGGACTGACACTATCACCTGTGGATCAAAAAAACGTACCATCAACATGAGAAATGTTTTATCACATTTACTTTTTTCTTAACCAACTCTTAAAAGGCCAGTCTTGCCAGAAAAAGATAAATATATATACATAGATACCTGAAAAAGAAACAGCCAGAAACAGAGGAGTGTTCCAAATATTTTGTCCACCCTATTTAAATCAGTTGGGGTAGACTAATATTAAAATCACTTTTATTCACAACATCATTATATTTTTACTTTCCATCTGTGCATGTTGAATGGAAACAACTGTTGCTGCTTTGCTGGTTACTCTAAATATGGTGTTTTCTTTTAAAATGTATTTTTACTGTAGCTGTGTGAAGGCCTTAGACATCAGTAAGCAGAGCACCTGCACAGAGACGTATATGACCCCTTTTGGAGGTGAAGTTCAGGAGGGACATGTAGACAGGTTCCACAGCAGAGTTTTGTCAGGACAACAGCTGGCCACCGTTGGAATTCTGCACCTTGTTGCACCAACCAGCTTCTTCGCCTGGATTAGGGCTTTTCTGTCCATCTGTCGGGCGTCGGCTTACACTTAAGCCCTGCCATTTCACAGGCCCAGCTCCAGCCAGCAATCCCACCAGGCAGCTTAGGTTTCTCAATGACACAAGAGTAACCTTTCTCTCAAAATTCAGCTAGGCCACATTATAGCAGTTTGAAAGTGGTCTTACTTGGGGAGGTAAAGGTCAGACACTCCTGGTTAAGATGGATTTAGCCAAGGTGTGGATGTCAATATACATGTTCTGTGTTATAACTTGAAGCTTCTGCTTACTGCAAAAAATTAAACGAAGAAGCATTTTAAGAAGCTGTTTAAATTATAATCTCAGCTGCTGGTTTTTTTCTTAGCATACACAATAGAACACAATTTTCAAATGTTGAAAATTACAGTAATATGGTGTGTTGAAAATGAATATGACCCCATATGAATTTGTTACATCTACTTGGGGGATTGGGGCTAGTGGCATCTGCTTACTGCAAATTGTTCTAGGAATAGACTACCAAAGTCATGCAAATAGTACAGTAAATAAGATTCTGCAGCTGGGTCTGTCCATTCAGGATTAGCCTGGCAGCTGACTAAGCAGTTTGCAGAGGAATGGGTTTTAAAGGATTTTAACAATTTGTGTTATAGATAACGTCAGCATCATCACAGGGATTTCGCAGAAGCTTACAGGTATTTAACTATGGTATTTAACAAGGCTCAGGAGTGATGTCTTGTGACAGGTAAACTAAGCTTTGGGCGATGGTTAAGTCTTAACAATACCACTGCCCACTTGTGTTTGATTGTGCTTATTGTGAAGAACTTAATGATGACAGACAATCCCATTCAGACGCATGGAACAAGATTTAGTGGAGTGATAGCACATTGTATGTGAAAGTTACATGTGGACGGAAAACCTGTTGAACATGGAGCGACAGGGTTTAAGTACAGTGAGTCAAAAAGATTGTGATCCTTCTAAAAGAAAAAAACACCATACAATAAGAATTATATGGAAATGGCTTGGGTTTTGAATAGGGCTTTACTTACTGTAATACTGTTATCCTGTGTATAAAAAGAAGCTGTTATCAGATATTTTCAGGACCAAAGATAAACTGCAAAAAATAAATGCTCTTCCCCGATATTAGATTGGATTCCAATTAGATTCTTTTCTTCTTCTGAGAAAACCAAGGTAAAGAAAGTTCAAAGGAAAACCGTCATTTGGTAAATGTTTCTTCATTTGAGACATTGCAGCACAAAATTAATTACAGCTTTGCAATGAACTTGACTAACTGTTAGAAGCATTGTACTTATTGTCCATTTAATTATGACTGTACATCCACTGATGAAATGGCTACTTTTATACCACTCTGTTGTAATAGGAGCATAGGACACCATCCCCTTCCTGATATGAGGCAACATCTTCAGGTTCCCAGTAGATTCTGGCATAAAGGCATTAATCTCACCATTTACTTATCTAGTTGTTATTGGTCTTGGACCAGTGGGTCCTCATTTATTGAGAACCATTGTCTTACTTCTTCTCGACCACATTCATTCCTTTGAGAAGCAAGCCCCCTCTCACTTCACCTCAATTAATGTAAGTCTCTGGGAGCTCGCTGGAGTGCTGATTGGAATGAAGAGCTGCATTCAGACTGTATGCCTGTAAGGGAATGATAACACCAGATCATTAACAAAACAGAGCAGCAAATGTTTACCTGTGGATGGCATTCTTCATCTTAATGTGTCCCTGCCTTTACTTGTTTCCTTGCATATTTGCTGCTGAAACCATGTGCAATAAATGTCGAAGCTGCTCTGTCATGAAAAAACAAAACAAAAACATGGCCACACATTTTGACTGAATGACTTTAAAAGCTTTAGTATCTCTCTAATGAATCTTGAAAAATAATCAGATTTATTATGACTGTGTAACCAAGAGCGGTATAATTCTGTAGGGAGTTTGACCTTGTGTAGAATAGTGAAGGGATTCATTAGGAAGTTGTCTGTCTGTTGAAGTTGCAGTCATGGAGCTTTACCAACAAGGGATTATGATTTGATCATTTTCCTGATTGGGTTTCAGTGTCAGTTGTAATAGAGTTGGACATAATAGCTTCTCATTGGCTAATATCTAATATGTGATGTGCCACATGACAGAGGGTGACATATGGAATTGGGCTTGTGAGAAGGCCACTCCTTCTTCTTAGGTGTCTTAGCATGACATACGAAGCCCCACACCACTCCATCTCACAGCACTCAGCACTGACTTGATCAATGTGGGTTGAGGAGTAAGAATGATTAAGTATGGCTGGAGGCAACGAGAAGCACAGTTGGCTCTGATGCAGGTCTCTGATCTCGGACATGCCATCATATCTGCCTGTATTCAAATCACTTTGTTTCACTTGATTACAGATGGCATCATCAAATCCCAGACTGGACTTTAACCTCAGATGGGATGAAATGTAATTGAGTATAGTAAATCCAACCCATAAATCCCCTTTTTTGATAAGTCTGACGTCCAGTTGTCTAATGGTACAGTGGCAAAACTTTGTTAGTGGTGACCACAGTGGTAGTAACACATGACCCCATAATTAACTGTCAACAGTAATGTCACAGATTTGTTTTCCCTTTTCACTACAGTCTCAATCTGTCACATGCATTGGGCTCCATGAAATCTGCTGAAGCAGAAAAGGGAGCCGTTTCCTTCTTCACTTCTGTGAATCAGGAAAAAGCACCATGTGACCAGTTAGCAATTAACTTTAAAGGCAAATTTAGAGCAGTAGATGAATTATCGGCATAGCACTGACAAAATTCTATGTGTTGTGACATCAGCCATCACACATAGACAAGAGTCCCCCCAGAGACATGTCTTGATGAGTGTGAATCAGATGTGAAGGGTTTTGTTTCCATGTTTTTTTTTCTTGCACATTTAATCTTGTCGGTGACTTACAATCCAGCTCCATGTGCTTGAATATTGGTTGCTGGAATATTTGTCTTTAAAGTGATGATTTAATTATTCATTAAAACCTATATCATTACTCTTTCCATCTGTCTGTTACTACTCAACCCCTCAATTCAACTAATATTTCAGAATCATTATCTACAAATCATAGCATAAATGATGCTCCAATGTTCAATTCACTCTACAACGTACACAATGACATTAATATTCTTTGTATATAACTAGTTATTCTAAAATGATAAAATCAATTGTTAATTGCATTGTTAGTGGAAGGGGTGGATGCATACTAACACATGGCATTGAAATTAAATATGGTTTGTTTTTTCTCTTAAACCCTCTCTCTGTAGCCAATTCCCTTGGTAGTTTATGGTGTATATTTTATCGCAAAAGATTGCATGAGCCAAATGTCAGCCACAGCACATACATCACACTTGCCACCATCCGTCTTTGATTGCATCCTCCTGTTACCGCGGCCCCACCCCCTACTGTTTTTTTAAACTCACACAGCAAAATCAGGCTGGCAGTAGGTAGAAGGAGTAAGGGTGAAAAAAAGACTCTATAGTATCAGAACAAACCACAGATGTGCTCAGCATGTGTGTCTGTGACACCGCATGAATTGGATTACCGTCTGATAAATGCTGTTACATCCACTTGAAGCTGCACCCCTTTCACTTCATATCAGGGTGATAGTATTGGCTGATTGATAGTCTGCAAGGTGTGCAGTGGAAATGGTGTTGAGCATGCAGGCACAATGAGGATGCAGTGCAAGATGTATGTAGATTACTAGTATTATTTGTCCTTTGATTTTCTAGCTAGGATCAGTACTTCACTCTTCTTATCACAAATAGGTCTGATATAATGTTGTGCATTCACAGCAGCTACTTGCATATGAAATAGCATTTGAAGCTCTGTGCACAAAAATGATCAATGCAGAATTCAAAACTGTCAGCATTCTCAATTATGCAAGCGCATACTCTATTACTCGTAAACGCCTACTTCTATTCATCTTGAGTCTGTGGTATGAATATTGCAATAGGATTCAGACTCTAGTCAATCTGTATAGCACACACCACCCTCTGTCCTTAGATGATCAATGCGGATAAGGAAAGACCACCCCCCCCAAAAAAACTTTTAACAGTAAAAAAATTTAAGCAACCTCAGGAAGAGCCCAGGTCACCCAGAATGGACAGACATGCAATATATGTTGTGTGTACTGAATAGATTCACAACAGAAAGTCATACATGACAATATACAATTATGATGACAAAATGTAGATTGGAAAACAAGTGAAGAGGATGGATCCAGGAGGACAACTGAGCAGAATCAGGCGTCACCCAATAAATAGGATCTGAGGCATACCACCACTGTTCTGTTGAATCTAATTGTGTCACATGAGAATGAAATTATTTCAGCATGTATCACTGTTGAAATAACCACCTGGCAGGAAAGAGACACAATGGCCAAAGTGTCTTAATACAAGTTTATACTGCTGTCAGTTCATACTGCTGTCCTCCACTTCCACCACATGTGATTTGAAACTGCTGAATTTAGCACAGAACTGCATATTTAAATGTCAGCCCATAGCTCAGGGACATCAGACCATGCTGTACAACCTCATATTTTTTCTCCTTTTATGGTTTGATCATTTTCCTTATTGGGTTTCAGTGTGAGTCCTAATAGAGTTGGACATAATAGCATCTCATTGACTGATATCCAATATGCGATAGCCACATCAAAGAGGGTAACAGACGGAATTGAGCTTGTGATAAGGCCACTCCTTCTTCTTAGGTGTCTTAGTGTGCCATACAAAGGCCCACTCCACTACCTCTCACAGCGCTCGGCACTGACTTGATCAATGTGGATTGAGGAGTAAGAATGATTAAGTATGGCTGGAGGCAACAACGAGCACAGCTGGCTCTGATGCAGGTCTCTGATCTCAGGATACCATCTTATCTGCCTGTTTTCAAATCACTTGTTTCTTTTCCTGATTACAGATGGCATCATCAAACCCCAATCTGAATTTTAACCTCAGAGGGAATATAATGAAATTAAGTAAAGTAAATCTAACCCATAAAGCCCCTTATTTGACGAGTCTGATCTAGTTGTCTAATCAAAGTCAGTGGCAAAAAGTTATTAGAGGTGAATACAATGGGAGTAACATGCCACCCTATAATTAACTATTATTAATGTCTGAGCTGGTGATTTTGTTCTACCATCTGCATTGAATTTCCACAACGTCAAAACTGATTTTGCGAAATGTTGGGTAGTTGAAGGTTGTGGGTTTGAACACCGGTCGTCCCGGTCTTTCTGTGTGGAGTTTGCATGTTCTCCCCGTGTCTGTGTGGGTTCTCTCCGGGGGCTCCGGCTTCCTCCCACCGTCCAAATACATGCGGACTAGATTAATTGGTGTTAAATTGTCCTTAGGTGTGCGTGTGCATGGTTGTTTGATGTGTGGCCCTGCGATGGACTGGCGACCTGTCCAGGGTGTACCTCGCCCGATGTCAGCTGGGATTGGCTCCAGCCCCCCTGCGACCCTGTACGCAGGATAAGCAGTTGATGATGGATGTATGGGTAGTTGAAATCACCAGTGTGATAGTCGTGTGAATTTAATTTTCTAATTAAATGTTTTGCTTCATCTCTGTGTTACCCCAGGTAACCGATAAGATGGCGGCTGGGGAAGCGACTGGGCACAGCTACCTGGTGGCTTGCTGGCAGCCCATTCTGATTCTGATGCTGGGCACCGTGCTTTCTGGCTCCACCACAGGCTGTCCATCCCGCTGTGAGTGCAATGTTCAAGAGCGCTCTGTGATGTGCCACCGCAAAAAGCTCATGACAGTTCCTGAGGGCATTCCTGCAGAAACAAGACTGCTGGACCTCAGCAAGAACCGTATTAGAACCATCAACCCAGATGAGTTTGCCATCTTTCCAAACCTCGAACACCTGGAGCTCAGTGAAAACACGATCTCCACTATTGAACCTGGAGCATTCAACAACCTTTATGGCTTGCGAACATTGGGGCTGCGTAGCAACAAGCTTAAGCTGATCCAGCTTGGTGTCTTCACAGGCCTGAGTAATCTCACACAACTGGACATAAGTGAGAACAAGATTGTCATCCTGTTGGACTACATGTTCCAAGATTTGTACAACCTCCGGTCTTTAGAAGTGGGCGATAACGACCTGGTTTTCATCTCCCACCGAGCTTTTCATGGCCTAAGTAGCCTTGAGCACCTGAGTCTTGAAAAGTGTAACTTGTCCTCTGTGCCAACAGAGGCTTTCACCCATCTCCACAGTTTGATCACTCTCAGGCTGCGTCACCTCAATATCAACGTCATACGGGATTACTCTTTCAAACGGCTCTATCGGCTGAAAGTGTTGGAAATAGCCAATTGGCCATATTTGGATACGATGACCCCAAATTGCTTGTATGGATTAAATCTCACCTCCTTGACCATTGCAAATGCCAACCTGACGACGATTCCTTATGTAGCCCTGCGGCACTTAGTTTATTTGCGCTTTCTTAATCTTTCATATAACCCTATCCATACCATTGAGGGGAATAAGCTCCACGATCTTCTGCGTCTTCAGGAATTTCATCTGGTTGGAGGTAGACTGGCAATGATTGAGCCCTACTCTTTCCGTGGTCTAAACTACCTGAAGATTCTAAATGTGTCTGGAAACTCTCTTAGCACTTTGGAGGAGTCTGCTTTCCATTCAGTTGGCAACCTGGAAACCCTTGCCTTGTATGATAATCCCCTTGCCTGTGACTGCCGACTGTTATGGGTTTTCCGACGACGCTGGAGACTGAACTTCAACAGGCAGCAGCCTACCTGTGCGTCCCCTGAGTTTGTCCAAGGCAAAGAATTTAAAGACTTTCCGGATGTTCTGCAGCCTAACTACTTCACATGTCGCAAGTCTAGGATTAGGGATCGCAAACCCCAGCAGAAATTTGTTGATGAGGGAGCCATCGTTCATTTTGCCTGCCAGGCAGATGGAGATCCTGCACCAGTGATAATGTGGCTATCCCCACAGAAAAAGTTTATCACCACCAAGACAATTGGAAGGCTCTCGGTGTTGCCAGACGGTAACCTTGAGGTGCGTTATGCCCAGATTCAAGACAATGGTACATATGTGTGTATAGCTAGCAATGCAGGTGGAAATGACACCTCTCTTGCTCACCTGCACATTCATAGCTACTCGCCTGACTGGCCACACCAGCCCAACAAGACATTTGCGTTCATCTCCAATCAGCCCACAGAAACTGGTGCTAACGGTACAAGAGCCAATGTCCCATTCCCCTTTGATATAAAGACGTTGATCATTGCGACCACAATGGGCTTCATCTCTTTTCTTGGCGTCGTCTTGTTTTGTCTGGTACTGCTCTTCCTTTGGAGCAGAGGTAAAGGCAACACTAAGCACAACATTGAGATTGAGTATGTGCCACGGAAATCGGACGCTGGCATGAGCAGCAGCACAGTGGATGCTCCTCGCAAGTTTAACATGAAAATGATTTAACGGACCTGTGGAATTCATTAATTTTGAATTTCAAAGCAAGACAAATGGAAAAGAAAACATTCTCTTTCCTCTCTTACAAACCTGTGGATCCTGGTCTGTTAACATAGAGTAATATGTTGTTTTTCCTGATTGAAGCACTAGCGAGGAGGACAATTTCTGACTTTCATAAGTGAGAGGGAATGAAAGCACACCCGGTGCCATGGGGCATTGGTGGTTTCTATGAGGCCTGTGGAGGCATTAATTGAAAGTCCGATTTGTCATAAGCAGTTCATATTCCTGTGGATTTATACTGGAAAAAATATATCAGAAAAGAAAAACATTTCAAACAGCCAGAATGCGATGGGCAGATCATATTTTGGCCATTGCTGTTTTTTGTCTGTATTTTTTCTTTAGTGTTTTTATTTTAAAGGTTAGTTGTCAAGTTATGAATGAGATGTGTATGGGTTGATGAGCACATTTCTACAACGTTGACGCATTTCAAGTACATCATTCTGATACATCAGTGTTACAATTGTGAATGCTATGTGCTACATATAGTCTTTTTAATTTCCTACAGTGATTATTGTTCTGTAATTCATCAAATGTAAATCTGTGTCACAATACCTGATAAAAACTGTTGAAAAACTATGCCCCAGCAATTAGCAGAAATAAATAACATAGTATGGCACAAATGTATTATGGGAAATTCTAAATTCTTAGTGTGCTATGTAAAAGTTACTTTGAATGTCACAGCAGCTAATAAAGTAAGTACAATGAATGGTACTGTAAAACAGTTTACAATGGCCATTATGTGACCTGAAAAACTAAGTAGTATAAGTTCTCTGAAAATATGTAGATTCATATATAGAGATGCATCAGTGCACAGTTTACTATTGATACCAATTTTCAGTGATGCACTGTAACAATCAGCCAAAATCCATGTAAGAATAATTGCATTTTCATAAAGACTAATATAACAATATTTAGTGTTGAAAAGTAGCAGAAAATCCTGTTTTAAAATGTGGCTTCTAATATAGGATTTTACCATTGGGGAAATGCTCTCATAAAGCATTTTCAGCCCAGTATATATTATTAGTATCAGTGTCACTCAACCCTAATTTTCAGATGTAACCCAGACAGTGTACACACATGGATTGAGGGCATGATACAGAAGAAAATCTGAGATGTTGTTGATATGATGCTCTGTACCAACAATAGATGCATCCTACTATTCTAAGGTTTGTCATCAAACAGAATGGTTGGTAGTGGTACTTTGATACTATAAGAGCTAATCCTTGACTTTTTAAATTGCATTTCAAAAAATATTATGTAATGGTATTATTATGTGCTCAACATGAATGCGAGGAAGAAATTTGTGGTGCTCACGTTTTTGGATACAATGTGCTCCTCAAGCTGTAGAAAATTTCTTTCATTGTTGTTTATTTTTCTTGATTGTTTTATAAAATCAATGACTTATTAATGCAGATGCTCCCCCCATTAAAGCCATGGAAATATTACCTTCCAGGATCATTTACACGTTTGCTATTCCCCAGAAATGTTTGTCAGGGGAAAAAGAACTGTGCATATTATACTCCCAGTTGGTCCTGCATATAAAATCTGAGGACACAGCCTTATCTTTTCAAGTACACACTGTGGACAGCTGGGCTTTGCAAACGTGTGTGAGGATAAAGGCTAAGTTGTTTATGATGGATGACATTACAGACAACGACACATCAGTGGGCTGGAAGTATGGACTGAATATGCAGATGGTTGGAGTGACAGATGGTTTAACCCATGAGCAATCTGAAGCAGCTTTGGTGTAATCCGTTTTGCATAAAGGAAAAAAAAATCACTGGATATGGCTCCTGGTTCTCCCTCTTGCTGATTATGAATGCTCCCTTCGTTCAAAGTGTGGCTACTGTACTTAGCCTTTTTTGGTCCCGAGTGATCCCGGGATTCTGTTTTTTGTTTCAGTTATTCCTTTTTTATTTTGACCCTGGACTACATTGACCATGTAGTCCAAGCCAACTTTTTACAAAAAAAAAGATAATAAAAAAGAATCTATGGAAAATAAATTCAAATTGTTCTGTGCAATAAAGGTAATATGCAGATTTTTTTTTTTTAATTAACACATTTTGTTGATGTTGAATTGTTGAGAATATGGTATGTTGTATTAAACAATCTATGGACTTTTTTAAACACATGGTGGTCCTATCTTGATTTTAAAGGTAAGGTTAGTAAGGACATGGCTGTCTTATAGCCAATAATGGCAGCTGTTTATGTCTGGGGTTTAGATAATGCTGGTTGGTACCAATGAAACAATGATAACTTACCTGATTTCTGGCTGTGAAAACTCTTTCACTCGTCACCATTTATGAACATGAAATATAATACAATACCCCTTTAGTCTTTGCTACCAAAGCACAAGCTAACATCTAGCTGAACATTTGGGTGTATTTTTTGTGTAACAGTGACCAAATCAACAATGTAATGTTTGATTTTTATGATTGAATACCTCATTAAATGATGATGCACACTGCAAGGTAATTTAATATAACATGTTTCAGCACTAATTATTTGTTTACAGGGGTATTGCTGGTTCATTTGCTCACTTGCCTGGCCTCTAAATATCAATTAACCACCATTAGTAAAGGAGTACAGACATTATGATATGTATATGGAATATTATTAATTTACACTGCATATTTGTAATCTTAAATAGACAATATTGGTAACGTAATTAGTAAGTGGACTTCAAATTGAAAGAACAGTTAGTAGCTGTTTAACACTGAATAACAGTTTTATTCTGGGATGTCTCTCGGCGAAACATGGACAAATTAGGTTACCATTTGAAGGTTATGGGAAGTGACCAGGGATCTGACTAGGACAGCCTAGTTTGATAAAACATGGTGTTGCTCTGCATTAAGTTTGGATCTCCGTCCCTTTTCTTTTTATTCCACATCCATGCTTCCTTGGTTAGGACTCCATGGGGACTTTTGACGTTCTTTCTTTCTTCAAGCTGTATCAAAGCATGCTCATTTATCTTCTGACTTGAAAACAGACAGGCAGAATAGCAGAGGTGAGAAGCTATTCTTGAGGCATCAGAGCCCTGGGGAGTAATGGAGACATCCATTGTTTTCATTCCTCAGATATTAGATCTTTGCTTAAAATTCTAGGTCAGGAACAGGCTGATGGATTCTGACACCATGCGACAAGTCGCCTCTCCTCAACTGAGCATGAAAATACAGACACACCTCTGGGTGTTCCTTGCACTCATCCAAATCAATGTGCTTAATGACATCTGGGAAACAATGTATGTAAGCAAAAGTGTGAATTTGCTGTTGGCAGTGCCTCCGTCACAAAATAGAATTTTCAGATGCCTAAAATAAAAAGCAAGTCATTTGAGATTTTTTTTTGTACTGAGGATGTAGAATCTAAACTCATGGCTGTTTCTCATATATCTCATATCCATATCAAAGGGTTTGATAGGGATACGATGTATCAATTTGAGTATTTTTTAAGTATGTTTCCAATATATCTACTGTGTGTTAATGCACCTATTGTAGTCACTGTCATTCAAACCCTACATATTCCCGGTCAATTTACAAACTAATCCCTATAGTTAACTAATGGAACATGCACAAGATGACTTAGAATCAAGAGTACTTTTAATTGTATTTGAAATACCCTACATCTAAATGAAAGGGCTCTTAATCAAACTAGACAACTGCATCAAACAGCACATTGTATGTGTTATAATGAATGCTAGTACTACCTGTTTGAATGCCTTTGACAAGCAGAATATAAACTTGCTACTGGCAACCCTATAGCTAGCAGCCTATAATCTGATTCATCCATAAACAGTAAATAAGTTATTGACAGAATAGTCAACAGTTAAAATTTTTTAAACTTTAAATACTGGGGGTTAAAATAACGAATTATCATAACATTTCTCTATCCTGTGCTTATTTGATACCTGCTCAGTGTACCACTAAAGATAAATATTGACAGATCATATTCATTGCAAAGCTATCAGATCCTAATGGTGGTTTTAAATAGGACCATACCAATGCCCACACAAGTCATAATCAATCTGAAACCAGCTTGTAAAATAGGTTGCAGTAATGTAAAGTACACACAATTAGTAGTTATAGGGCAAAAACATACCAAACTACTAGCATGGTCAATTAATTTGTGTTTTTTTTAATGGTAGGCTCACTGGGAAGAGTAACCAGCATGTTCAATATTTCAAAAACAATGTAGACATGACAGGACTAGAATCAATTCTTAGACAAACGAGGATCGAGGATCTAGGCCATTTCCAATTACAGACAATATAAGTAATGTTATAGGTGGAACATGATGTACCATATTAATGTATGTTTTTTTAAGCATGGAAATGTCTGCAATGCTAATGTAAAAAACTGTGAAGATTTGACAGGATGAATTCCACATAGAGGGATAGAACTTATGCTCATCTTAGAGTTGTGTGGTTGTTTATTGTTTATTGCTTATTGCTTCACTGTTGTAAAACTGCATCTGCTACATTTTCACGCATCATTGGGGCATATGGGATATAGCAGAAAACAACAAATTTCAAAAAGCACATGATGTGACGTCAGATTCCCCAGAAATCGGCATTTCCCAGAAAGTCACACGTGACAGCTGTATTATTGTTTTGTTTTAAATGGTAAACAGTGTTTGTTATTGTCATGTTATTGAACATGGAATATCCCCAACCACAGCAATGCACTGTTTTTACTATTTCCATGCATATGGATATGATTTAAAACAAACATCATGCTCAGTATTTCAGCTTTAATATGAACATAACAGACCATGACTACATCCTACTTTTGACAAAACCCCAAGGCTGAGCGGTGCACAGCTCTTCTAAGGAGACTGGACACACAACACAAAGGAGGAGTGCCTTGTTTCAGTAAAAGCCAAAATCAAAGCAGCAACATTCTTTGTTCAGAAGTGAGTAGCAATGTGTCAGTTTCTGGAGGCTGTTGACTGAATTTCTCTCTTCAGGATATTTGGGAAACTGGACATGACAGTTTATTTTGTTACTGACTTCCACTGACTGAATGATAAAGTTAGGAGGCTACCATCCAAGACAAACACGGGCATGTCTGCTTTATATCATTGTTAGCTGGGACACTACTTGACTGATAAGAGGCCCAAATCCCATATTAACGTGTGCTGCAGATCCATAGGTACATTTATTGAATGATTGCCAGGTGAAAATGACCATCTGTTTACTACAGGATCCTCACTGGTACAGCTGATATTAGGATTCTACAGTAAACAACCCAAAAATAAATGTTTTAACATATGCAAACTAATGAATGTGAAAATTGCTTACTACTTTAGTGGATCGCTAAATATGCATATCACTTCCCAGAAAAACTCCCAATACATTTTCTCAATATATCAACACAAATTACCATGTGATATGTGCAAAAGATGTCCTGATGGTGAGTTGTCTATATTTGTGACATAATATTCAGAATATTCATATTTATTTAATATGCTTTAAGTTGAATAGTCGGTGTGACTTTGATCCTTCTGGGTTCAGGGGTTTATGTCTGGTGTGGTTCCCATGAGGGGACTTAGCTGTTGCTTTGATGTTGAGCAGACAGTTTTGCATAGTCAATTAACACTTCTCTGAGCCCTGCTGCTAAAAAAAAAAGCCACCTGACTCCCCCCAGTTACTCACTTTTGACTGCTTTGCTATTGTTTTACTGTCTTGGCTGGCTCACGACTATTGAGCATGCACCAGGATGGCATCCAAAAAGGCGCTCTGTTGAGGCCCATTTTTGTCTGGGCCATATGCCACAGCCCATTTCTCTGTAGGCAACTCAATCTACCCTCCTTATTTATTTAATAACCCCATGAAAGAGTCATGAGTTCCCAATTCGAAAAATGTGACAGCCAAAAGACTGCATCTGTCTGCCATTAAAACCATCGTTTTGGCAGCCTGCTCAAATGGACTCACTGCTGGCAAAAGTCTATACTGAACGTATGATTTGTGCTGACTTTAGTGGACAGCAGAATGTTCGCAAGCAGATGTGTAACCAAGGTGATCTAAGCAATTATTAGCAAGGTAAATAGGTGAGGAGGTAAGGGGCCAATTCATCCTATAATTTTGTTCTATTTCCAATGCCCCTGTGTAAGGCCTAAATATGCCACTGTGAAATAATTGAGAGCTCAATTGTTGTTTCACCTTGAAGTGGCTCACCAGTCTGCAAATAATATTGGCTTCAGCCTACTTGCCTCAAGGACAGTGTGCTGCTGAAATTTGATGGGACAGCGGAGATGCCATTGCGAGATGGACGATGTGATCTGATGAAAACAGCACAGCCAGGCTGCTGCTCGCATTTGTCAGCATTGTTCCAAGATACCTGCACGTGAGTATAGGTTTCATTTTTCATTATGTTCTCCATGCCTTCTAATATTGTGTTTTTGTTTGTCTGGGTAGTTTTCCAGACATCCTACCATCATGCTATCTCAGTGATGTTAATGGTTTATCATACTGTATATAGAATAAAACAACAGAAGATAGGATTTGTAGAAGAAAATTTTCAGACAGATGGTATTATTTCTCATAATTTTCCGAAAATTTTTTCCTATATGATCTGAATAGTTGTTAATGTGATTGTGATTTATGTAAAATTTGATCTTGAAATCTTGAATTATATAAAATGAATTAATGTGTGTTGCTTTTACAGCTATTTTGTGTTTAGATTAAAAAGGGACAGTCCAGCTTTTTACTATTGTACTGAATATGTAGCTTTCTTTACTATTGGGATCCTGACTTTTAGCTCCGAAAAAAACCCCCAAAAAAACCTGTATCCTACACATCCCATAATGCAGCTTAATATGACTTCTTGCTACACCCTCCCTGCCTGGTTCAAACTCCATGCCCCAGTTTGCAACGCAGGGTTCCTGTGAAATAAAGTACAGTCTCCAAAGCCAGGCCTTGATACCTGGCTCATTTTTATTTTATTTGAGAATCGAAATGGTACTCTACCTCCTGAGGTACAGCGGGTTGCCCGTTAATCGGAAGGTCGGCGGTTCAATCACCAGCTCCTCCAGGCTGCATGTCGCAGTGTCCTTGGGCAAGATACTGAACCCCGAATTGCCCCTATTCCGCCAGTGTATGAATGTGTGTGAATGTTAGTTTCTGTTTGAGCACTTAGGCTTAGGCTCAGTGTGTGAATGTGTGAATGCAGATGTAGTGTAAAAGCGCTTTGACTGGAAAGGCGCTATACAAATAAGGAGCATTTACAAATAAAATGTACTTGATGGAAATGTGTGCCAGATTTCTTCAGTTAACCTTCTTAACTCAAGGCAATATCCAAAGGTATTTAATTCCCATTTAGCAGCTAATTGATCAACTGAAGTTATTGACCAACTTGGATGTTCTGTAACTAACGTTCCCAGGTGTATTACATTCCCAGAGAAGTCAGGAAGAGCAATTAGTAACTCAAAGACCATCTTGGTGCTGTTTGAGTGTCTTGGCCTTTACTTACTGTTCAAAATTAAAAATTTCGGGCACAGAGCTCTCACTCGAGTGTCTCCCTCCTAACTTGAAACAATCCTTTATCTTTTTTTTTATTAGTAACATAACTTTTTAATTTAGTGAATTTAAGGGCAGAGGGTGTACGAGACCATCCCATTTTAAAGTATTTTTGATGTAACTGTCAGCTAGACAGGAACACTCTTACAATCATCATTTAGGAAAATTCAACATTCAAAAAACTAAATTTGTCACTAGACCATTATCAACAATCTAATTATATATTTTATACATCAGTATGGTAGCCTTAACAACACACTGAAAAGATGATGGAAGCTCTTGAATCACTAATGCCTTCTATTCCAAAACTAAATAATTCCCAAAACACAGCTGTGCCTAATCAAAGGCATGTTTTCCTAATCGAGCACATTAAAAACACTAATTAAATTAATGATGGGCTACATTACAAATTCTGCCATCATTATGATCAACTGTGCACCCTATATTAGAGGTGCATATAACGGTTCACATAGAAGTGAAAGAACTCCATACTGACTGATGTTAATTACAGGCTGTTCTCAAAAGGAACAGATATATTTAAAACCACTTATATTTAACAACACCATAATTTTTGTATGGAGTGTGCTTTATTACATACTGCAATTTCCTGACACAGTCACTAATTTTCTATAGAGGTAATAATTACATTACAACTTTAGCAGATCAACTGATATACTACACTAAGTTCCAAAGAAGACTCAACAACACAAAAGGGACTGTGATCAGTTGTTCTCTAAGACCCAAATCCCTTGGAGTAAAATACTATAGATGTCAGAAACCAGTTGAATGCCTCAGCAATGACTTTCTCTTTACAAAGCCCTGGGGATGAGCAATACAACAATGGCAAGATACCACATAGCTGTAGATATTACAAATCTAAGCTGTTCTGGCTTTTTCAACAGTCTCACTACAGGAGCCCGCAGAAGAATTTTCTCTCATTCAGTGGGACAGAAATGCCCGGCTTTGCTCAGCTTTCAATTATTTAAAAAGGAGTCACAAGGAGAAAGATGAGGGTGAGGAAATCCCGTTTCTCTCGCATTCCACCGCAGAGGAGAGCCCTTAAGATTCCCCAGTTGTCTTATAAAATAATACAGAGTGATCTGAAATACTTTTATTTTCCTTTTTGTCTGACTTTCAATCATTCAATCACTTTTTTATTCATCAAAAACCACATCAATACCACTGCTCATGTATCTTGCTCAAGGTGTATTCATTATCAAAAACCAGACTGTCTGCTGTGTGATCTTTAGTATTTTACAAAGGAACCAAAGAGCATCAGATAATTTTCAGTTATTATCTCAGCTTTAAAAGGAAGGATTACTATCAGTAGTTATTACAATGAGATTATATATATATATATATATATATATATATATATATATATATATACTACTGAAAACATGCTGTGGGATATTAAAAATATATGGTTTACTATAATATTAGGAAAGCCAGGAGGAACATTGGCTCAAATAATTAGGGTAAAAATAAGTAAATTTTAAATCTCCTAGCAGTTAAAAAATTGTTTATATAGCTTACAGAGCTCTGTCATTTTTAGCAGAAATAAGACACAAAACAAGATAAAAATCCCTCTCTAATATTTTCATCACTGTGTAGAATTTTAAAAGCGGACAATCTTTTTCCTCACAGTATGTGTTTATAAATGTTCGGTTTTGTTTTTCTGTTTTACACCCATAATAGAAAAATATTGATTTTGATATTTAATGAGTCCGATTTGTGTAGATTTGTATGTTACACTTGATAAACCTGCGATATACTTGGGCGATGGCGATGCCTGATTAAATTTTAATTAAGATGAGCTTGAGCATCAACATAAGTGGGTTTTTTGTTAGAAAAACTGGACAATATTATATAGATGCATTACCGGAGACTGCAGCTACAGTGGGTACGGAAAGTATTTTTCACTCTTTGTTTCATTGCAGCCATTTTCCAAAAATCAAAAAAGTTTATTTCTCAGTAATGTACACTCAGCACCCCATCTTGACAGAAAAAAACAGAAATGTAGAAATTTTTGCAAATTTATTAAAAAAGAAAAACTGAAATATCAAATGGTCATAAGTATTCAGACCCTTTGCTCAGTATTTAGTAGAAGCACCCTTTTGATCTAATACAGCTATGAGTCGTTTTGGGAAAGATGCAACAAGTTTTTCACATCTGGATTTGGGTATCCTCTGCCATTCCTCCTTGCAGATCCTCTCCAGTTCTGTCAGGTTGGATGGTAAACGTTGGTGGACAGCCATTTTCAGGTCTCTCCAGAGATGCTCAATTGGGTTTAAGTCAGGGCTCTGGCTGGGCCATTCAAGAACAGCCACGGAGTTGTTGTGAAGCCACTCCTTCGTTATTTTAGCGGTGTGCTTAGGGTCATTGTCTTGTTGGAAGGTAAACCTTCGGCCCAGTCTGAGGTCCAGAGCACTCTGGAAAAGGTTTTCATCCAGGATATCCCTGTACTTGGCCGCATTCTTTCCCTCGATTGCAACCAGTCGTCCTGTCCCTGCAGCTGAAAAACCCCCCACAGCATGATGCTGCCACCACCATGCTTCACTGTTGAGACTGTATTGGACAGGTGATGAGCAGTGCCTGGTTTTCTCCACACATACCGCTTAGAATTAAGGCCAAAAAGTTCTATCTTGGTCTCATCAGACCAGAGGATCTTATTTATCACCATCTTGGAGTCCTTCAGGTGTTTTTTAGCAAACTTCATGCAGGCTTTCATGTGTCTTGCACTGAGGAGAGGCTTCCGTCGGGCCACTCTGCCATAAAGCCCCGACTGGTGGATTGCTGCAGTGATGGTTGACTTACTACAACTTTCTCCCATCTCCCGACTGCATCTCTGGAGCTCAGCCACAGTGACCTTTGGGTTCTTCTTTACCTCTCTCACCAAGGCTCTTCTCCCCCGATAGCTCAGTTTGGCCGGACGGCCAGCTCTAGGAAGGGTTCTGGTCGTCCCAAACGTCTTCCATTTGAGGATTATGGAGGCCACTGTGCTCTTAGGAACCTTAAGTGCAGCAGAAATTTTTTTGTAACCTTGGCCAGATCTGTGCCTTGCCACAATTCTGTCTCTGAGCTCTTCAGGCAGTTCCTTTGACCTCATGATTCTCATTTGCTCTGACATGCACTGTGAGCTGTAAGGTCTTATATAGACAGGTGTGTGGCTTTCCTAATCAAGTCCAATCAGTTTAATCAAACACAGCTGGACTCAAATGAAGGTGTAGAACCATCTTAAGGATGATCAGAAGAAATAGACAGCACCTGAGTTAAATATGAGTGTCACGGCAAAGGGTCTGAATACTTATGACCATGTGATATTTCAGTTTTTCTTTTTTAATAAATTTGCAAAAAATTTCTACATTTCTGTTTTTTTCTGTCAAGATGGGGTGCTGAGTGTACATTACTGAGAAATAAAATGAACTTTTTTGATTTTTGGAAAATGGCTGCAATGAAACAAAGGGGTCTGAATACTTTCCGTACCCACTGTATATAATATTGGCTCAACGTTCAGTTTGTAACTCACTACTGGAACAGGAAGATTTCCTGAGAATCCTCCGGTTTTTAAGATTTCTTCAGTATCAAATTTATTCAGTGATAGTTGTCAGTACATCCAATGGTACACAGCAAACATGAACTGTTCTTAGTTAATTCGACAAGCAGTATATTAACGAATCATACAAGAATTAAAAGGTTCAGGTAATTTTCATCCAGCCACTCTAGGCTACACTGTTTCACCCTGACCTTTATTTTCTGAGATGGACGAATTTAGAAAGTTGCATTAGGAGCGTTGGACTTCATCCAGCCAGAGGGAACGACCACTGACCGTCCAGTGCGCCTGTGTGTTTTAATTATTTTTTGCGATTATGAGATTCCAAAAATCTGTCTCTGCCGTGATTTCTAAACTCTCTTTGTCTTCCGGCAAACTTTCGTTGAATTTATCTTTTTTTGTTTGTTTGTAAAGTCATCTTATTTTCTTTTTGTTGAAGTTATCAAACCGTTAAGTCACGCAATTTTAATTCAAGAACGACCAAGTTCTTTTTAAGCTTTATTTCGTCGAGTTAACTCACTCCTCCCCACGACAAAGTCAGGAGGCCAGCCACGTGGTTAGTTACGCAAGCAGTAACAAAGGACAATCAAACCGACAACCCGAGCCAAGGTTAGCAGGCTATCCCTGCAAATTTTCTTCAATAAGCCGACCAAGGGGGTACCAAGACGCCAAGGCCCATGCGCTGACTAGTCGTGGGGCCGCCGACCAGCAACCCGGCTGGGAGAAACAACAAGCAGTAAGAAACCAACGGCATTTGTGGTTGAGTTGATGTCCAATAGTCTTTTAATCAATTAGCTTTAATCCTTAGTCATTCCAGCCTAAAACTCCTAGACAAATTTAGCCGAGTTAGTATCATATAACCTGCGTTTATTAGTTCTATTTCTCCCTATGAATTAAATTCTCCCCACAATGGAACTCAATTTACATTGAACTCCACAACATTCTCATTGTTGGCATTCTGTTTGTTTAGTCATTGTTTATTTCTTTCATATATTTTACTGCATTCATATCCACCTTTACTTAGTTAATAAATTTCACTGTAATCACAGAGAACTGTGTGTATTGTTTAGCTCCAGGTCACTGTAACGGAGGATTTATGCCTTCAATATGAGATTGACTGACTGATTTTATAGAAATGATTAAGCAATTACTGATTAACTGATTACTAGGAATAATTGTGTAATTATTAAACCCATAACGTTACCTAGGGAGTCCGGAGACACTGGGAGAACTGAATTTCCAGTGGTGCCCTAACGAGGATTTATGAGTTAATATTTCTGAAATATTAATATTCATAATTTGTATTAAAAATCATACGTAGACATGCTACATATGTCTACCGCCGAAGAGGGAGCAGGGCACTGGAGTGTACAGGGCGAGAGAGAGGAGGTCACGGGAGCGACCTGGTGCGCTATGGACGGTCGGTGATCCCTCTGGCTTGATGAAGCCTTACACTACTGATTAGGCATGATCCGTGATGACAGTCTACAAAAAATACCATATTGTCGATATTTTAGCGACCCCCACAAAATATTACAAATCATGTTTTCAGGGGAGCTCATGTCTTATTAAGAGGAGTAAAGTTCCCCTGGCTCCCCCATAGTTCGCACCCTGGCCGTAGCCTTGAGAAAAAACCCTTGATAAACATATTCATGTATTTTCTTAGATCACTCAGGTAACCAGCTGCTTCAGGTCAGCCTTGACCATGCCATATGTGAGGAGTTGGGGAGTGAGAACGGGTATACAACACCGGTCAAAGATAGAACAAAACGCTGCTCCTTTGTTGTCCATTTTGGTATTAAAACAGAAAAAAAAAAAAAAACCCAACGTTCCCCCCCCCCCCCCAATTCAGTTGGGATTATACAGTAACACGGGGTGTGATTTTGAATCCAGCCCTCAGTCACTTGGTGATTTTGGTTTCCATTGTTAGGTAATTTTTTTCTCAAAAATGTATACAATATACAGTAAAGATTTTGAACTTTGAACTATTTCGTTCAATGAGATCTGATGTGTGGTTTAAACGTTCCCTTCATTTTTTGATCACTGTATATTTATCTAAGTAACACAGTATATATTTTTATTTTTACTCTATTCTATTTGTAAATATTTGCATATGTTCTGTGCGCCATATGCACATATTTTTTATTATACTTTTATATATTTTATAACTTGTCAATTTAATATTTTGTTATAGTTATTGCTATGCACAAAGTCACTAAAGTAATTTCTTTGTGTAAACTTGGCAATAAAGCATATTCTGATTCTGAAGGGAGCTACAACTTGAATTTCATTGTGCAGCCCTGTGTTGAATGACAAAATAAATGTAAATGTAACCCTAACCCTAGGCTGGGTAGCAAAAAAGCTGTGTGGACAACCAATAGCCAAATAAGTTTGTACTTAAGCAGTACATTTACATGAAAGTACAACCTGAGCTGAACACAAAAGCAGCTTTGGCAGGTTGGTTCTGCATGTTGCACAAACACAATACAAACCTCTCACCAGGGTGTTGCTGTTCTTTGACTCAATTCAATTCAAAGAATAAATGTTCCCTTTTTCTATTTCACATAATTGATTTTTTTGCAGAGCTTGCATCCTAAAAAGGGACAACATTAGGTTTATAACAAGCTAAACACACATTTGGTGCTTCTCTTGATGATGCACACAGTGGGTCATGTGGTTTGTGCATGTAGTTGTGGAATATGTAGCTTTCTACACTTGACTGAACAAAGATGCACTTTTTTAAAATTTCGTCTCTTTTTGTCAAAAGGAGTTGCTTGAGCAGTTTTTGTTATTATTCAACAACAGCCTGACTAACTTAAAGTGCATTCATATCTGTGAGCGCACACAGTCAACTGCTGTTGGCCCCTGTCTCACTCTGAAACACTTTGCCTAAAAGAAACTTTATCTAATGTTCAGGTCACAGTTGGCTTAGCCATTTCATATTTGAAGTGAAATAGGAGGAACCAACTGGTGTTGTTGTCACCTAAAATTACAGATTGTTTGCAACAAAAGTCCCAATCATTTGTAAAAGGTGCTGATAGGTATGCATCACACTTAAAATATATTTAGGGCTGTACAATATAGAAATAACATATCATAGCATTTTTTCCTTCCATTGTATGTTGCCAAAGTACATCACATTGCTCAAAGGCATCTAAACTACTGTGGAGGAGCTTTTGGGCCCTCGTCAGGCTCAGTTGTTTGTGTCAATCTGTGTATGTGTGTGAAGCATTAATGCATCTTATATTGTGTGGGAAACTAAAGGTTTTGGAAAAACTGTAGCTAAAATGATGACCACTACAGCACCGATCTTTTGACCCCATTAAGGATGTGAGAAGGTTTAACTGGAAGTCACCCTGGAGACAACAGATCTGAATTGATACCTGCTGGTTATCTCAAGTTAAACATTCTCTAACAATGGTGCAAGTCAGTGAGGAAAAATCTGTTCACTAATGTCATATTCCTTGTGCTGACAGGATGTGTGACACATCTGACTGCAGAAACCAAGTGCTCCTGGGCTGAATTTACCTGAGGACTCATTTTTTGGCACATTAAAGAGAGACTCAAGAGACTCAAAGCTCTATGATCTCTGAAAGCAAGAAAGCAGTATAAGCTGAGAGCTTGCTACTCTTGAAAGAACAGCGAAAAACAGGTGTGTTGTTACATTATGGCTTGGCACTTCTGAAATGGGAGTAGATTGAGATATAGTAAAAAAAAAAAAGTGAAGTTAGTGAAATATGTGCAAGGTATTTATCTGTGTGTAAATGGTGCAGAGGCACAGATGTGCAGGCACAGATAATTCATGACAGCTGCAGAGTTGCACACCTGATAAAGGAAAATAAAGTACCAGAGAAAAAAGGTGCTGCAGAGAGGATACAGATTAAAAAGAATGAAAGGACACTGCAGCAGCATGCAGCCAAGTGATCTATACAAAAGGATATATTTCAAGCAGGTGGGCAGTGTTAAAGCAATGCTTCTAAAATAGTGAGTTAACTGCTGTGGTTATGTGTCATTTCAAATTAAGACTTTTCCCAATTTTCATTCTAGGTGGCCACTTAGGCTTCTCACCGTTTCAAATAAATGAGAACAGACATTATAGGCATCCCCATGTTTTAAATAGTACAGCTTGTATTTGGCAAGATATTCTTGATGTTACAGACAATGTGACTTCAGTGGGAAATGAAAATATGTTTCCATACACTAGATTTTATTTAATTCAATTTACAGTTTGAGTGCCAATGTCTTGTTTTGGAGCTGTGTCAAATACATTTATTTGTTATTTAGCGGTTTAATTTGTTTCCTAAAGCCTAGGCCTTAGCCTTTTTGGGGCCCTAGGCAAGATTGTGTTTTGGGCATCCCCTAGTCATTTCTTCATTCCCACAAAACCACTGATAATCAGTGCCCAGTTATTTGGACCATTAAATAGCAGTGATATTAGCTTTGTAGAGAAAGATTCTTTACTGTATAGGTGTCTCTGGTGAGGTCTAAGGCTTCTGTTAATTTACTTCAATTATGTTATGTTGATGTTGAGTAGTGTTCCCTCATCTTGCTGTGTTCTTGGGCATGTACAAAATAAACTTGATAACCCCACTTTTGTGCCAGTGTCCTCCTCAGCTTTGCCAAGTTACTTTCTTGTCTCCATGGATACTGCATAGAGCCATTGACACAAATGGTTGGACTACACCAGAGAAATACAGACAGGTTTTCAGTGCGTTATTGTTGTTAATGAGCTTGTGCCAACACCTAAAGTGGCGGTAATGGCTTTATTTTTCTTTTAAGTAAATCACAAACACATTTTCTTTAGATTTATTTATTCTTTTCACAAATGATGCTAATTTCCTATCTGAGTGCACGCATTTTGGTTAACAGTATTCATGAATTATTTAGTGATTTATACCTGTCCTTTGTTTCTCCACATGCTGCTGCTGCTGCTGAGTCATCTGCCAAAGGCGGTGCTGGAGTTTGAGACTGCCTTTTATACTCCACCACAGGAAGTGGAAGGAACCAACTCCTGGCAGCGGGCAGAGGGACTCTGAACTACAAAAATCTTAACAACACAGCAGCATGTGGATATTTGTTTGCTAGATTAATATTGGGTTTCAGTAGTGTTTGTTTGTTATGGTTGGTTGTTGGGTTTATTTTGGGTCTTTTTAATTGTAGTCAATTAAGTTTTCTCCCCTTTGTGTTTGGTGTAGGCTAGCCTGTGTGTGTGTATATATACCCCTCATTCTGTGTCATTCAGGAGGTCAGGTTTGTTATGTTCAGACTGGTTTTGTTATTTTGACCTGTGTAAGACCCACTTTGAGTAACTCTGTTGGTACCTTTTTTTGTGTAATATGGTTTGAAACTTTATTTGATTTGTTGGCTAAATAAAGCCTAAACTTTTCAAATCCTTGACCTTGTGTCCCTGCCTTTACTGCTTGGTCCCTGACAGAGCTCTTACGGCGATCACTGCTAGATATACAATATAAGCTTCCACAGATAAAAATAACTAGACCAACACGACCAGCATCTCCTGACAGGTGGATGATGTAAAATGTAATGACATATGTCTGGTTCTGAATTGAATGGTGTATGTTAAATCATAATAAGTAAAAATCACATGGGCAGCAAAGTATTAGTACCGTAAAACTTAAATTTAGGGCTTGGGCTATTATTTGCTTCAATCTAGGCCTTTAATTCCTTTCATACAAAACTCTTGCTCAGCAAGCGAGTACACACGGTGCAGGAAGACGAGAAAATATTGTTTGTCAGTAAAGTGCAGTCTTTGTTTGACATACAAAGTTAGCAGAGAGTGAGCAAAGGACTTCACATGACAATATTCACAACTTGTTTTAATTTCTATGAAAAACTGTTTTGATTCTTTTTATCATGGACCCATACAGACTAAAGGAATATAAATAATTGAGTGCCTCAAAAGGTAGGAAGTCACCACTTTTTTGTCTCTAATGTTTACCATGCCAGTACATCTGAATAAATCACAGATATGCTTTGGTATCATAGTTTCCGTAAAATTTACTTAGATTTTCTCATTTAGCTTTTACTTAAAACAATTTACACTCGCTATATGTCAGAGGTCGCACGCCTTCGGAGCAACGAGGGGTTAAGTGTCTTGTTCAGGGTGAATCCAACCCATCTAACAATGTGACAAAAGTTCAAACATTTATATTTGTATGCACGATACAACTATCTCAAGCAGGTGACTCGTGGGCTTTAAGAGGTTTTATCCAACCAAAGAACTTCTATTAAAAAATTACCAGGCATCTAATTGAGAAACACGTTTATTTTTCAAAATGTAGCCACACCCGGCCAATAAAAGGGACTCTGTGTTGAAGTTTAACAGTGTGATTAATAGACATTATTTGAGCTTGTAAAGATGGACAGTTATGAACAGGCCTTGTTCAACAGGGATCTGCAATAAACTACACTAACTACTTTAGCTTTTGCCATTACTCTGCAATGGCAGAAATAAGTAGTGACACATACAGTAGCAAATTTCTTTGTAAGTGAGATATAACTGAAAGTGAAAATTCAAAGGAAGTAACATACACTTAGAGCTAGAGAGGAGTCATGCACCCACATGGATTGTATGAGTGACAGAGACGTGTCAGCTGATCGCATCCAATAGTTTGGCAGTTCAGTGTGTCTGCTCCCAAGCACCTTAATGTCAAGTTCAGAAATTGCCTAGTAGCCTAACTTAAGTAAACTATGCTTGATGGGACCAACAAAAACTATACAAAAACAATAACAACAGCACCAAAATGACTCACTCAAAAGACAACAGTTTTTTTCCCCCAGCCACTCAGATGGCAGTTTATTAAGTTAAAGGTATTAGTTTACAACTACTAAAGCCAGTAAGGTAATAGCTAGATTACATTCCTTCAGTAAGAAGTGTATTGGTTTTACAGTATTAGTTTCCTCCCCTCCTACTTCTTGTCTTTTCACTGAGCTTCAGAGTAATGTTACGTAGCCAGAAAACACGTGTGTAGTGGATTTCTGGCTCCACCCATTTGGGTACTCTGCCAATAAGCTCATGTCTGTCTGGAGAGCAGCTCTGACTCTGAGTAATGTTTGCATAATTTAAACTCCAATCTGCATGAAACTGAATTAGTTAGTCTTGCTGGTGCTATCCTTTCCCACATTTGACCTACACACAATACACATTACCATGTATCATGTGGCACAGGTCAATGACAGGCAACTGCTGATATTTAAGATTAAAAAAAACATCAAAACTAACTAAAAAAAAAGATCTGTCAAGTTCTCAAAAATATGTCTGTCTGAAAAATTTCATGTGTTTGATGCTTTGCAAAAAATGATGAAAAACATCTTCTGCTCAAACTTACTCTAGTCGTTTTTGTGTATTAGCCTTTAGTCAGTCCTGCATACTGCCCCTACACACCTACACATCTGATATAGATTTGAACATATCTGAAAATGTGTCCATCCTTTAGTGTGTGAGCAGTTATTATAAAGGTTGATTACAATTAATTATGTCTGTCTCAATGGATGATTTTCTTTGCAGTGTTACTGCTACCGAGGGCAGCTGTCTGTGTATGTTACTGTTGCTGCTGTGTTTTCTCTACATGGTAACGAGGCTGTGAAATTTCTGGCAGGGGGTTGGCTGGTTTTTGAGGAAATTCTGGCTGATCCCGCCTCCCACATCAGATATCCCCAATTGGAGAAGTGCAACAACCCTCCTCCATTCCCTGAGCTGCCTGCAAGACCGCCTTCAAGCTTCCTCCGGTTCAAATAGGCTGGTCTGCTGGTATGTCGAGGCATCTACCATTTCCCATGTAATTTGCCTCTGTGCTGGTCATTGTATTGAACCCGGTGTGTGCGTGTCCTTAGTGGCAACCATCTTCTTGTTAGTTGTGTTACTGAGAGTCGGTAACACATCCTGTTTTGAAGTGATTTGTGTTTGGTCTGCAGAATTGGGCCAGGGAACAGCTTATTACTGATACTGCATACACCTGTTAGTCATTTATTGTATTAGGCCCACCAGGTTTAGGGGTGCTGCGCTCCGTGTTTTTGTTTGTTCCTTTTCATGATAGTTTAGTAATCCCTCGTTTAAGTGGGATCTCTTTTGGTTATATTTTGTTCTTTGTTTTACGCAGGTCTGGTTTATGTTTATGTCCCCCTTACCCCTATAGCGAGCGGGGACGTAACAGCAGTCTAATCAAAACCAAATACCACACCAAGTGCCATTCTCTGCATTTTTATAAATGACACAAGACATTTACTTGCCTTAAGCACTACCTCCTACCCAGGCCCAACAGTATAATGAATTTATGAGGAATGGACCTTGTTTCTCACCAGATATGCAGAGCCTGACTTTGCCATTAAAGATAATTAAACTTGCTCATAGAAATGAGTCACAGGGAGCTACCGGGAAGGGTCTGATTGCTTAGACCCCATGCTATATATGTTTCATTCGAAACTAATCTGTGCAAGGTAAATGCATTTGCTCTGAACTTGAGGCCAAATAAAATATGTTGCATTCTACCATCAATTATGCTTGTCCACCAACAAGGCTGCTACAATAAGATTGTGGTAAATGTAAAATTAATGAAAAAAGGGGGGGGGGGGGGGGGTGTAGGGTAGTGTTTAAATTACCACCAATGTGGGAGAAAATGGTACAAAAACACATTCCTGGGATTTGATTGGTAACTATGGCATTACATAATCATACGTCATAGATTTATACTGTACTTACTTAATACTGGAAGCAAGAAAAAGAGAACCACTGCCATAAACTAGCTAATTCACTCATAGCTCCAGTTCTGTACTTAATGCACACAGAAGAGTGTGATATTGATCTTCTCATCTATCTCTAAAGAAAGTACATTCAGTGTATGTCCCAAAATGTTCTACTGCTTGGTTGCTACTTAAACACCAGCTGTTTTCAAAACAACTGGGAATTTTTCTCTTTTGTTTTCTTATATCACATGACAAGTTTTTCTATTCACAGGTAAAAACATACACATGAACATTCTTTTTCTGCCATTATATCTGAAAATGTTTTTTGCGCAAAAAATGTAAGGGAATGCAAAACAAATTTACACATATTGCTTTTGTACAAGGTATGCAATATTTTACATTTGATATCTAAACATAATATATTCAGACATTTATCATGGTTTAGTGTTGTTTCGATAACCATTTTAATCTTGACCAGATTAAACACAATACAGTTTTTCAGTACTACATATTTAGATTCAACATTGCAGAAAACAAAGCGAAGATTGATCAACACAGGTTCTTCATCACTGCTGGGCAATTAGGTTGGCATACTTGTGTATGAAGGTACACACACACACATCTGCAGCACCTATTAATAATTCATGTAGAGACCACACAACCACACAAGATTAACCTTGATCTGTCCTACAATAATGCATTACTGTATTGCACAAATTTTTAATACTGCAGCTTTTGAATCCACCTGTTTGATTTGTTATGTGTCTCTGTGTGTTATACAGAGGAGTCTGTGTAGGAGGTTGTTTACATAAGAAATGTGTACAGTGAGGATGTATGAGCCTTCCTGCATGCATTATGGGTTGGGGGAGTGAATGGGTGGGCTCAGTTCAGGAAATGGACAAAAAGAATGCTGCCATATAGAGTTCTCCAAGATATTCAGACATTTCTGTTTTTATTATCCACTTATAAATGGGGAAGTAGCTGGTAAGTCACCTTGGAACCATTTTGAATCTAAAGAGAGGGATTGTGAATAGACTGTGAATAGGTAAAAGACAGTCTCTCTCTGTGGTTGATTTAGACAACAGGAGCTAGCTAACACTGCTAACACTTACTCTGAATTTATACTAACAGTATTAGTAGTGAGCTCAATGAAATCTCAGACATTAATAAACACTGCAGCGTTTACGACCATGGGCGCCTATAGGGGGGGAAGTTAGGACAATTCCAAGGGCACCTGACTAACAAGGGCCCCAAAAATAATTATAAACTAATATCAAATTATATTATATTATATAAACCATCATCATTGAGTATAAACATACTTCAAATATAATAATGAAATGAATGATCTCTTTGTTTTTGGCAATATAAGTTAAATATCCCCATTGACCAAAAAGTAAACATCCACACTGACCGACCACCTACCCTGTATCTGCATGAAATGGTTTGGTCCTGCCTCATCAGTGACTGTGTTTAGTTGCAGTCAGTAGATGCGCCAGAAATACAGTGATCACAATGTTGCCAAGTAAACCAAAATCTGGTTTTACAAAAAGGAAAGAGAGAAAAGAGAGTGAAAGACAAAGGAAAGGATGTCAGTCTGGAACCCAAGAAAGGTGGGTAGCCTTTAGCCTGTAAGTAGTATTAAATTGTTGGCTTAATGTCCACAGTGAAATGAGCTAGTTAGCTACAGACTAGTGTTAGCCTACATTTCATCAACATTTAATCAGTGCAAGGAAACGTTTAGCAAGATATCCATATTAAATCATTGTCCCTGCCCCTTTTAGCAGACAACAGATGAGTCAGCAGCACCCCAGTCTCCCCATAACTGTAGCCCTCCCTGTCACAGAGAAGAAGGTGAGCAACGCTGTGTTAATGACAAGCCAGTTAGCATCATTCCAGGGAGTCTGTGGGGATTTCTCTGTCTCTCTATATATTTACCATAACATAAAATGACGATGAAATATTTCTTAATGAAATTCAAATGCAAATTATTTTCTCACATAATGATCATTATGAAATAAATAAAATAAAAAACTTCCTGTCTGGGGCGGCGCGGTGGTGCAGTGGTTAGCACTGTCGCCTCACAGCAAGAAGGTCGCCCGGTTGCCCCGGCCTTTCTGTGTGGAGTTTTCATGTTCTACCCGTGTCCGCGTGGGTTCTCTCCGGGTGCTCCAGCTTCCTCCCATGCAGGCTAGGTTCATTGGTGTCTCTGAAATTGTCCTTAGGTGTGAATGTGAGTGTGAGTAGTTGTTTGTCTATGTGTGGCCCTGCGATGGACTGGCGACTGGCTGGTGTACCCTGCCTTACGCCCAATGTCAGCTTAGATTGGCTCCAGCCCCCCGCGACCCTGTACGCAGGATAAGCGGTTGATGATGGATGGATGGACTTCCTGTCTGTACTGGATGGTGGACAGCAGCTTACCTCAGCCTGCATGCAAGTTACAGACTATATTATAATAATCCAGTTTAATATGTTCATTTAGATTGAATTATATATATATTAATGACATTTATTAATGACTTATTTATCTATCTATTATTCCCATCATGAAGGGCAATTTGTTTGAGAAGCTAATAGTGAACTGCATCCTCTTGTGCTAATACTAATATTGAACTACAAGAAGCCAGTCACTTGCAAGCTTTTAATTAGAGTTATGTAAAGCTTTTGATGGGACAGTTAAGTCATAGGGAAGTGGTGACAACAGCTGCGGAGAGGGTTTTTTTGTCATGGGGCCCAAAATTCCTGGCGGCCCCCCTGTTTACGACTCTGTGGAATTGCATGGGGGAGTTTGAATAAGCATTTTCGAGACTTGCTGAGGGGCGTGGCGTGAGCGCGGGTCTCGGTGTAGGTCAAAGTTCATCAGACCAGAAGGCGGGATTTGAAGAGGAAGACGATAACATAAAGCAATGGCGCAGCAGAAGCTGCAGGTAGGTAATCATAGCTCAGTGCAGCAAAAGTTGAACAAATTATGTTATTGGACAAATACTTATTCTTTTTAAATAGTTATTCATTGGAGCGGTTTAATGCTGTTAATCTAAATAATCGTATAACCTTTAAAAATAAGCCTTTTATAATGTTAGTCCAAAGTTTTATGTTTCTATTAAGATCCATAGTTCTGTGTTTTATTAATCTTATTTATTTATTTATTCATGCTATAATTCCCTGTGTATTTGTATAATGTTTTGTAAATAAAGTTTTTCTTTAAATCACAGGCTTCTGTCAACTATAACGTTCACACGTACGTGGTAGAAATTGGGCAGAAATAAGTATGCGCATGTGCAGAACAGATCATACAGAAAGGTGGTGCTGCCAATCATTACAGACTCTACCGCGAGGGGGCGTGGGGTGAGTGACATTAGGAGTTGGCTGGCTGGTGGAGTCCCTCTCTCCATGACTTGGTTTATTTATATATTTCATACAATTTATTCATATTGTTTATTTCATTATGTTTTCTTGATTTACACTTAACATACACTTATGGCCTCCATAAATATACTCATTCTTTCAATGGAGTTCAAATTCAAAATAACACCTACCATTATGCCAGGCCCATTAAGTGGATCAGCCAGCTAACAGTGGAGAACATGTTCTAATATTAGATTAGCTCAAGTTAGTACTTGTGTTCTTCAATCCCCAATACACTAACCAGTCACACTGTGAACCTCACAGCATTGTAATTCTAAGCCAAATTATCTCTACTACTCTGGCTCCCTTTTGTAATTTTCAGACTGTAACATTTGAAAGTTTTTGTCTGATCATCATTACTTTGAGTAACTTTGAGCACTGCAAAGAAGTAGTTGCTTTATTTTGACTTCTTCAAACAGCCAATTAATCTGGTTGTCTCCTTTGTTTAGTAAACACCACTTAACACACCTCTGGACATCACGGATTTGCATTTGAAGATGATCGTTCATCGTTGCTAGCCTATAGATATTTGTACTGTCTAGAAAGCATCAAGTGGAAAGCCCAGCCAATGTGCGGACCTCTTTAAAATTGCACTAGGAAACAATTGAACATGCACTACAAAACCTTCCACTTCATTCTCTGCTGCTCGTATCTCTCCCCTAAGTCACCAAACCCACAAGTTCATACGGCAGCAGAAGGAGCCGATTGCCCTGTGTAGGGCACGGCAAAAGCCTCGGCAGGACCCTGGTCCCTCTCACCGAGCCCGTTCTCATCTCAGGGCGTCATATACCGATGATTTGAGAAAGAGTGACAAAGCGTAGTTATTTGACGCTAAAGGTACCCTTTACACCCCGAAGCCGCTACGCTTACCACAACCATCACAAATGTTAGTACTTAAACCTAAGTCAGTGACTTAGCCTCCCTTGTGTTGCTGCAACGTAGCGTTTCATACGGACGCCTTTAGCCTCAAATAACTACGCTTTTTCACGCTGTCTGAAAGCGTCAGTTATGATGCATTGAGATGAGAATGTGTTGTCTCTCAACCCCGACTCGTCTTCTCAAAGAGGCCCCTCAGCAGCCCAGGGCAGAGCACCCCAGGCTTCAGAGGCAGCTGCGACTGTGTCTAAGAGCGGGATGAGAAGCTAGTACACCATACTCACCACTGTCCCCCTCTCAAAAGTTATACCCCACCGTTTGTCATCATGCCTCTTTGCCACTCGTCGATACGAGCATAATGGCAAACATACTGAGGCCGAAGCTCAGTGTTAAGCTGGGGTGTGATTACATACATGTTTTGTACTATACACTGCTGTGGGCAAAGGAGTGATAGGTAGTTTTTTCTTTGTTGGTGGTTGTTTCTCAGCCATTGTGTTTGCTAAGTTCATCTTGAAGCCAAGCAGTTTGTTTCATCAGTTAATTGTTTGGTCTAAAAAATGTCAGGAAAAAAATGCCATTCACAAATTCCCAGAGCCCAAAGAGACATCTGAAACTTAAAGCCAAATAGGGCCAAACAGGGGTCACTATGTAGTTTCTATAGCAAGCACCTGTTGTCCATTTAACTTACTCTAATGGAAAACAGTGAAAAGCAGCAAATCAGTAAAGCAGCTGGAAAAAGCTAATTTTATGAAATATTTTATCAATTGACTAAATGTCTCATTACATAGCATTTTCCTCTTTTGTGCATTCACATTTTTGTCAGATTTGTATTCATTTGATGAGCTCTCATTCAAGAACAAAATGACCTTAAGACATTTTAAATAAAGATTATGACATTAAAAGCAAACCAGCATTCATACCAGCTTTGCATTAATAAATGATTCTTGTTCTGAAAGAATGTAATGCTCCCCATGAAGGACACCTCACAATCTTTTATAGTCTGTTCTGCCAACATTTCTCTGAATTGTGCATTACGCTGCTCAGCTTTCTTTAGCTCACAAATCTTATGACCATCTGTATTCATTCTCCACCAGGATTTGGTGAAGAACTCACGTTAGTGTAACCAGTCTAAACTTTTAGTTTGAATAAACATTTAATGTTACATAACTTTCATCAGTAGGTCTCAGTTGTTGTGAGAAATACCTGTTAGATCCATATGCCTAACAAGTCAACATGTGCATGTACAACACAAAATAGCACCGCAATGCATATGGCTTTACGCTTCTTTCTAATTAATCTGTTTTAATAGAAACTGAACACCCAAGCTGCATGAAATATAATAGGGTGTTAATGGACACACTGCACTTTTACACAACACTACATGCAACAGTGTTCATTTTACCCCACTGTACTCTGCTCAGACTGCATATTACAAATGAACATAAAGCTGTTTAAGCACTGACAAAGTGATCAGCATGAGTGAAAGTGAGGCATACCAAAGTTTTCAGATCACCAGTGTTGATAATATGTAATGCCTACTTTTTTTTCTCAATGTCACAAAGTTGAATTCTAATCCAAGTTGAATAAAATATGTTATCCAAATTTATGCTTATACTGACAGTTGTGAAACCATTAGCAGTTAGAATAAGCATACATGAATTAAATTTACAACAATTTTGACATACAGTTAATCATCCCTTTGTCAAGCAAAAGCCCAAGATTTTCTGCTTGTCTTTGTTTTATAGGATTGTAAATTGGCCATCTCATTGGTTTGTAATGGTAAACGGACAACAAGAAATTTGTAGACATCACCTTCAGCTCTGCAAACTTGTTGACTATTCTTCATGATATATGATAGACACTTAATCAAAAGAAAACTGACAGATTAATAGGTAATTATATTAACGATGCCAGTAAATAACCATTGTCATTTCTACAATGTAGTAGCTTGTTGCCATCGGTGTATACAGACCATTCAATAAAAATAACATATTGAGCATGATCTCTTGTTTTTGATATCACAACATGTTAAAGGGGCATTATGGAGTTTCCAGCGGCCACTAGCGGTGCGGTTTTAAGATTGCAACCAGGCGTGTGCTCGTACGCGTGCTTGCTTGAACTCATGAGCGAACATAATCCGAAACACAACTGTCATACAGAAATCCTGCAATAAACACCAGCATGCAGGCTGTGGCTTTTCACACAGACATGTTCAGGCTACTTCAATGTTCCCGTCTCAGAGGCAGCTCAACACCGGCTCCGTAATGTTACTTCATTCAGCGCAGCCAGCTGCATATCAGCACAATCCTCCCGGAAAAAAGGTGGAGTGACACCGGCTATAGACAGGCAGGGAGACTGTTTCACACAACATGCTGGAAAGTCAGGTAAACCCCTACTGCAACGTTACAGTAATAGTTTTAGAGGCTACAGGTTGACCTAATCCATGCTCGTTACATGATCACGGTACATTTACTGCATTTAGCCTGCTGCTTTCAGTAACTATCTTTATTATCTGTGTATCTTTCACCAGAGGCTCAGCAATGTCAGCACAGCTAAATGCATTGAATGATAACGCAACGGGCAGTGAGCTGGGCTGATTATTATAACGAGATTGTGTCACACTTTATAACAGTTAGACTGCAGTAGGTAAATTTACTGTAGTGTTAGTGGATGGCTCTTCCTCTGGGTTGTATATTATGTGGGTCACGTTAGTTACAGCGACTGAGAGGTGGAGAAGCTGTATACCTGTGTATCGGTAAAAGGCAATAAATCTAAATTAAACTTTACGAAGCAAACAGCAGCAGGTCCAAGCTAATGTAGCGTTAGCTGGCTGCTCCTGGCTGCATCACTATAGGATAGTAAACAAATCGCTCCACATTTTTTTCTCCAGCTTTACTAATGCTCACTTTGTTCTTACTGGACATCATCTGAACCTGTTTGGTCTGATGGGCTTCAGCACATAAACCTTTATTGTTGTATTGTATCCTTATGTGGAGCCTGTGTTTTGCCGTGAGCTGGTTGTTTTATGGTGTTAGTGGGCTGCATGTCGTGAGCTGCTGTGTTGTCGCTGTAGTCAGAGAGAGGCTCGGGAGCGATCACAGGGCTGAATCCGACCCGGAGACCTCACATTAAAAGCAGAATAGTGGCTGATGCAAGCAACGGAGAAAACAGGCGTGTGCTTCATTTCTAAATGAGTTTTGAGCCCACTGACAATAAGGCAATGAAAATTTGATTTATTAAAATCAAAAACTTACATACAGCCCCTTTAATGCGAGTTGGCACTGCGCTTTTCACTTTTGCAAAGATGTCTATTCCATGTGTGCTTCTGTGTTAAACCAATGTCTTGTCAGGCACATGCATGAGTGCTTTGTCTGAGTGCAATGTGAGAAGTAGTTCAGAGAGGTAAATACCACTTGCATAATAAGGGTTTGACAAAACATTCCATGGCAGCTTCTTTCATAGGACGTTTTCAGTGCACTCTTTGTGCCAATGCAGAAGACCTAATTCAAATCTGCTCTTTCCATAAACCTGATAGGTGTATAACTGTGTTTTTGTGCATTTTAGCTTCTTTTAAAAAGAAATATTTAGTGAATTTTTTGCTTTTGCTTAATTGCTGTTGCTGGTACTATAGTTCAAAGCTTTGACATGTTTGTCAAAAGACAAGCTGTTCATGTTTTCAGCATTAAGGTATTTTACAGTTCAAATTTTTTTTGGAACTGCTGCACTTTTCTCACCAAGGATTATGAAAACACAGTGAAATATTGTCATGAATCTGCCTGAGGCAATGCTTTTAAAATGTGGCTGGAAAGGTGTGCATTTCTCACCCTTATGAGACACCTTATTTGTCACTAATTTCTGTGAAATGGTGGATGAGATGTGAAATCGGATGTGACAAAAGTATTCCCTCTGGAAACATACAGTAGAACATGGATTAGTTGAGCATTTGCATAGAACAGCGTTGATGCTCTATTATTAATTTCCAGAATGGGAATGATGAAAATAAAATGACAGAGTGGAGCGTGGCCTGTCCTTAAAAGTTATGCAAACATTGCTGCTTCAAAAGAAAGTGTCCACTTGCTGACTGAGGCTCAAATATGTCTATATATATAAGCAAGAAGAGAGTGCTGGTTTGCAGTTCAGGCTACTGCTTACAAAGCCAGAACATTTTAACTAATGAAAATGTGACACGTGATTTGAATGTGTTGGTATGCTAGACAGGAAGATAAAGAGCAACAATGACAGTCTCCACTAGGAAAGTAGCTTCTCATGTTCTCCAAGAAATACTTCCATGGTTAATGTTTTGCAAATAAAAGGGGACAATCCCACAAACAAATATTATTAGCCAGTGTTCAGTAGCAGTTCAAAGGATTAGTGCTAAACAAACCCTTTGTTCTAAGTTGCAAGCATATCCATCTGACAATCACATCCCCGCCCCTTTGTTTTTTCTGATGAAACCCCGGGCCGAAAAGCTCTGTTACTTCAAGATGTCCTTTAGAAGACATGGTAGAGTGGCTTGTCTTGCTAATGGCAGTGTGTGTCTGTTAAAACCCAACACAGTTGGTATGCCACATGTTTATATTCTTACTTTGTGGTCATATCAGCTGTCTCCTCCTTACAATAAGTATTAAAAGCATCACTGTATTATTATGTATCGTCATGCCAATCACAAGGTAAAATGTAGAAATACAACATTCAAGTTACAAAGTTATCTAGCAGCAACGGGTTGCACAGCTTGCACATATCTGATTTGCCAGTGAAACACATCGCAGAATGATGTTGAATTGTGTTCTGGCAAAAGTTGATGTTTTCAACTTCTTTCCCAAAGCAGCCAAGCCCTCTGCTTTGGCACCCCAAAAATTGTGTTAGTCTGTCTTCCTGCCTTACACCCAGAATAACCCGAATTTAAGATGAATATTCAGACGAATTGCAAACTCACTGTTACTCAGTTTGACATAATGTTCATTTTACCTGCTTTGTTTACAATTTTATTAGCCTCTGATTGGCCAACATGGCTTTATGGTTAGGGTCATATCGCCTGGTGGTTTGGCATGCTCTCATGCACAGCGTGGCGTGTTTTTGCGTTTTCATGTAAACAGAAAAATAATTTTTAATGGAGGAAAAACTTATAAAATACCTGTGTACGTGTGGACTAGGCCTAAGATGTGAGTGTTGATATGAAGGACTAAAAGAAGATTAGGGCTGAAGCACATCTGTAACAGATCTTTTACCACAAACAAGTGGTTTTTGACCTCGTAACTGACATCAATATGTACGACGGCATTAATTATTTTTCATTCTTTTTAATAATTCTTCTGTGTATTTAGCTGTTATGATGTGCATACAACATTGTTCAGAATTTAACTTTCTACAAAAGGTGTTAGCTCCTCATCTCAGCAGAAATATGGAATATAAAACGTTCACAAAGCATTATAAGTAAAGCATTTATAAACAAAATTCTTTGAAGAGAAAATACCACTAAATGCTGTGGTAAATAGATGTCTATGAAGATTCTCAGTCATCCAGGTCATAGTTATCCAACGAAGGTTAAAATGAAGGGCAACTGGACTTGGTTGAAGCTACTGGAAGACGTTTCGTCCCTTATCCAAAGGACTTCTTCAGTTCTTCCAGAACTGAAGAAACGTCGACGAAAGGGGACGAAACGTCTTCCAGTAGCTTCAACCAAGTCCAGTTGCCCTTCATTTTAACCTTCGTTGGCTGTGGTAAATATTTTTGTTTCTTGAATAATGGGGTATTTTCAAAACAGTGAGGCAAAGCCTACATAGGTTGGGTTTCCCTGTTTTCCTTTTACCTTTGCCTCTTACAGTGCTGTGGTTCGACAGACTGAGAGGACAAAAGGACACAGGAGGGTAACAGGAAAACGGCAGAAATATCTGGTCGAGTATAACAGAGTAGTTGCTGGCCCTGGAGGCTCACTCACTGTCCTCCAAAGCAATGCTTCAATTCCCCAGACTAATATTCTGTGAATCTGTCCAGCCTTCAGTGTCTATCTCTTTTAACCCCCTGTGTTCTGGATGGAGTGAGTCGCACAGTGATGGAAATTGTCTTCTAAAAAAAGTAAAGAAACATGGAATTCTAATTCTTAAAATTGGTAAATAGTTAAACTGAAATCTGCAACTGAGAACATGTTAGCTGAAATATTAATATAATGACGCTAGTGTTGGTAGTGATGCAAGTGAAATCAGAGCCAGTGACTGGAGGGTAACTAGCATCACCCAAACTCTCCATCATGGTCAAAATGACTTTGAGCAACATACCAGATGTCAAGGTGTTCTAAGGTCAGTGCACTAAGCAGAGTGTATTTATGCGCAAATGGAGCATGAAGAACTATTGTAGTCTAATGTAGAACTTTTAGCATCAGACAGTGAAGATGACACATGGCCAAAAGCTAGTGCATCAAACATCATTCAATATTTGACCAGACACAATGGGTCCTCTCAGTACTGGTTACAAATATTATCATACATCGCTAACAAGCCAAAGACTATAAGCGAATTAACTGAGAGATCTGTCTGTATCACCCGGTAGCAGGGTAGGAGGACTCAGAGCACCGGATCATGCCAGGCTGAGGATTACTACCTCCACACACACACACAGCTCAAAAGCTCTCTATTAGATTAAAAAGCACTTTCTGTGCCATCAGGACCCAGATTGTAAGGTTTGTTGCGTGTTATTTTTAAAGTTTTTTGCAGACCAGATAATTTTCAGATCCCAATATATGGCTCATGTAGTCACTGTTTCACTGTATGTTATGTTCAGTGTTTTGAGAAATGATCCGGAGCCAACAGTGCATCAAAGATTGACAGGAGAGACTGAGACGTGAGCTGAATCAAAAGCAGGTGCACCTAGACAGATGGATTATTATGTATACTGAAGAGGTGACGCTGATCCTGATCTGATCCTGGATATCTGAAATGGAAATATGTGGAAATGTGCATTATATGTAGATTCAATGTTTGTTGAAAGGAATTTGTTTATACATTTTGAGAAAAGCACTTATTTATCGTCTTTCTGACACTGATTTCAATATTTTGATCTCAATCTCATGTTTGAGCATAAAGTAAGAGTCATGACAATTGTCCTTTTTGTTTAACCTGTACATAGACAGAAAAGTAAAAACAATTTGTGGTTTTAATAGGAGTTATGTGCTGGAACTACTTCTTGGCGAACAACAACAGATCACACTGACTGCCAGGTTTGATATCACCATGTCTGCATAGACACCAAAACTTGTGCTCACTTGTTTAAGGATATATATAAGCAGAGTGTTGTTTTCTTATGAAGACAAAGCCCTCATGCATAGCCAGCTCATACCTGACTTCTAAAAAAGGCTTGAACTGGCACGTGTGTAGACAGATTTGTTTTCCAGTGTTCCATGCACATTTTCTAAATCTGGCCCCAAGTATCAAGTTACTGACATTTCACAAGAGATTCAGAGTTGTTGTAGCTCAGTGTTTGCTGTTAGGACATTGGGGCATAACATTTGCACTTTATTATCTGGTTATGTAAGCTTAGATGGCTGTCGAAGTTTGTGTTTGTTATTATCAAGTCTATCTATTTTAGAGCAGCCAAATAGCAGTTGTTATAAATTAAATAATTACTGTCATTATAGTACCACCTCTTAACTGTTTAGCATTCAGTTAAATAGAGAACATTCCTGTTATATTATCATCACATCTGTAAACAGCATTATTGCATTTGGATTTCATAAACCAAGAGAAAGATAAACACAGACTGTGGTTATTAGGCAAGTGAAACACAATTTGAGGCTTTAATCACCTTGTTGTTATACACACCAATGTTTGTTTGCTAAGCAGATCTGTTAGTGTGTTATGAAACCGCATGGCAGAAAATTATCAAACAGGTTGATCAACATAGTTTGGTCTTATACATGATTTGAGGTCTAAACCCATACAGTCTAACCCAAACTGTGTAATTTGCTTTCCTGCCATCATCAAAGGATTCCACTTGTGATACTGGGCAGCTGATGAGGAGTTTGAATTTCTCTCCCAGAAATATTGCTGCCAGCTATTTGACTCAATGTGTTTTTAAGCTGTCATTTTTGGGGCCTTTTAATTGTATTTGTTTTCCCTGATGTAGAAGCACTATGCCATACAAACAACAGTGAATTGATTAATGTATTTGTTCTGGTTTTGTTGTTGAATGTATTCCCTGCATCATTAACAACTGTATATACAAAATTGTGATACATCCAGTAAAAGGCTCTTCTTCCACTGGGGAATTCTTACCAGTGTTTCTCCCTAGTTTAGCAACATCTAAATTATTCAGTTGAGGAGTACAATATGTTGTGAAATTTATTTGACCAATTTCGTATATTCATTGTACTGACTCCACAGGATCTAAACTACCAACGGCAATGTGTAAACATTGTTTTATTTATCCTATCGAGTGAAATAGAACATGTGGTGGGGTCATAGACTGTATATAAAAACGGTGGGGTATAGCTCGCGATTACTATTAGCCTACTAGTGGGGAACTGATCAGATTGCTACAAAGTAAGCATGTGTACAGAGTGCAACGAGAATGCCAGTAACAAACGGCAACAACAGTTAGGGCAGCTGTAAAATGGATCTGAACTGGCAGCACAATTGATCTGCCCACATGTGACCGGGTGCAGGAGGTGACAGCAGTTCCAAGAATTGTTTGTACTTCTACCCTTAGGAGAACCACAGAGGCTTGTAGTGGTATAATCGCTATATATTTGAAGAAACACCTACACCTATGTCTTGTTAGATCAAAAGGGGGGCACCAGAGGTGTAATTAATAAATACCGTTTCATGTTCTCCAGGAAGATATTAAAGAGTAATTTTGGAGAGGAGATAGGTGAATAATAAATGCAATGGCACATGACTGGAACTTGAATCAATGAATTTCACCAGGTCTTTCAGTACACAGCAAGACAAATTGGATTTGAGTGTTTAAAATGTTGCTACCAACATATCATAATCTTCAAATCTGTTGGGATTTTCACTTAACAATTACAATGTGGGTATCAAGGAAACAATGTGATGTTCAAAAAGAAGTCTAATTAAAACACTTACCAAAAGCAGAACAAAAGACTTTGTATTGTCTTAACGTTAAAGTTAAGATTGACCTACTATTGTGACTTTCCCCAGCAACTAGGTCTTCAGGGAGAAGATTGAAATCAATTCACTCCTGATGAGGGCAAAAGCACCCTTGGCACAGCAGACACTCATCAACACAGTCTTCCCTGACAAACACAGAGATACTTCAAATGGTTCAGTCCTTAGAAGTACAGCATCAACAGAACAATGCTAATTTGGACTGAATACCCACTTTAGATTTGGATGTGGCTTTAGATGACAGACTTGCGGCGTTTATCTGGGCCCCAGATTCTCAGTCAGAGCCTCCTGTCCTCCCCTGTGATTTTCTCCTCCCCTTCTCCCAGTTAATAATGCTGCACATTATTTCCCATGCAGATAGCCACAGAGCGTGAATTCAATTTAAGTGCAGAGGAGTGTGAGAACAAACTCAACTGGAGAGGAATGTCTGAATTTCAATATTTTCCCATTTAATAAAGCATTCATGTGCTCTGTGATTTAATAAACACTGCTCAGGGAGGGGAGGGCTCAAGGTAAAGGCCCGATCACACAGAGCACACTTTGCAGGTTGAAAATGTGGCGCACTGCACTGCCTTTTTTGTTGAAGCCTACAGTTGTACAAAAAGTAGCACAGTGCGAATCATCTGTCCTTAGCCCAACCCTTATTTTGCTGTGTAGTACCTTTTTATTGAAATATAGATGAATAAATAAATGGATAGGCCAGGGGTACTTGCTCTGGCTGTTATTTTAGGATGAGTCAGGGATAGTTTGATAGTCAGTTGTCGGACTTAGCATCACAAAAACTACAGGGTCCTGCTGAGTAGCTGAGAATTTGTTTGCGGTAGGTTGTTTGTTTGAAAGTGAACTCTATATTTTGGGTTTAGGCCTTGGTGATGTGAGACTTGTTACTTTCTAACTAGCTTAACATTGCAATGGTAACATTAACTTAACACAAACCATAACCTGTATGCTACCAGTTAACTATTAGTGCAGTTTAAATGAATGAAAACAACACTAATTTCCCTCCAGGCCAGCTATTTTTTTTCAAATCATGTTAACAATGGTTAGTAAAATCATGTAGCTCCATGTATCTAGCAACAGCCACCACTAGTTTTTCCTCCACTATTGTTGTCTAATTGGAAAAAAACAGGCAATGACGTTGGGTACTTTTCTACTGAGTTGAAGTTTTTTCTACTCAAGGTACTCAGAGTGCTCCTGCAAAAATATGAGGTGCTCAGAGCGTCTTAAAACACGGGGCACGCAAGGTGCATTAACAGTACACTTGTTGAATGCATCAATTATATATTTTTTCATATATTAGCAATGCTTATATCCTATCTTCCACCATTACTAATGTTTGTTTTGTCTTATTTTACTTTGATAGAAAAGAATCAAGATTGGAGGAGAAGAGTTTTTTGCCAGTAGAATGGCATGCAGTAACTGAATATTTAATTCTTTTACAGGCAAGTTCAGCAACAGCAAAGGTCCAGACAAGTTACTGGGTACGTATTGAACACAAGCAGAGTTGCCTCTGGTAAGTAGTGACAGAATGAGTAGGAGAGATGAGATACAGGATGGTGGAGGTGGGTCAGACCGTCAAGTCACTGAGCTGTGCCCACAATAGGTACTGTACACCAACCATAAATAAACCACCTTGACAAGACAGCGTCATTTGTCAACATTAGGTTCTTGTGAAGCGAAACCAGATAGCCAGCAGACAGTCATTTACAAGAAAACGTGCTTTGCTGAGATGCTGGAATAAATCTCTTATATTTGTATTACCTGCATTGTATTTATTACATGAAAATGTGAAACCAACAAAAAAAGAGACTGAAGTGAAGGACCATGATAGGACTTTGGAGTCCAGGATTATTAGTAAAACTTTGCTGCAATGTGTGTTGTTAGATAAGATTATCACTTAATTTAATCTTTGGTTGTGTATTATCCATGTGTTTACATATATAAATAGTAATATAAATATGAATAGTAGCATTAAAATGTTACATATGCAATTACAAAGATGAAGAAAAGCACTAAGTTATGCTAGCGCAGTTAACAGTATTATAAATGCTTTGCTCATATATTTTGGTATTATAGATGTCATCATGTTATTTAACCCTAACTTTTAAACATTTAAGAGGGATGTAAAAAGGATACATAACCATCAACCATAAGGCCTTGCAAGAGTGAATCAATTTAAACTTAACCAACTTTTAAATTTAGTAAAATTGCAGACAAATAAGTGATCTCGGCTCGGTTTCACCATCTGGGAAACAGATGGAATTTAGCAAGAACTGCTGGACTGTTTACCAACACTCAGCAGACCACAACTACATTTTACTTCCTCTTTTACTGGATTACCCTGCAGCACCATCAATACTTTACATGGAATGAACAGGTACAGTGTGATCAATCCTCCTTGTTCTTTTCCTCGTCTGATTGGATTTTGAGCTTAAGTCCTTGGTAGCTCTCCCCAGGATTTGGACTGTACTAAAATCATTCCTGGGCTCTCTCTGTGAATGAAGCTTTATGGTGCAAATGCTGAACTTTCTGTAGCCCGAGTAATAGCCCTTACAAGTCTGGTTATATTGGCAATATAATGCCTTGAAGGGTTTCTCTGTTGGCAGGGTAGGTCCTTGGCAATAGACAGGAGCAGGTTACAACTTTATTGCAGCAGAGTTGAAACATATCAGGAGTTTTAGTATCGCTGCTTTTAATTATTATTTCATGACTGTGACATTATGGAGTGTGACAAATTTCACCATCTGGGGAATGGATTATTTTGTTACTATAATCCCCCACACACACACACACACTTGTAATTTGAGGCTATGATCTTGAGCCATTTGGATTGTAATAATGTAAAAAGGAATACTTCATTATTATTAATTATCCATATTATGCATAATTACACTCTAATGTGATGTTTGTGATGCCAGGTGCTGTCATGTCAGGTACTCAATGAATGTGATTCAGTTAGTTCTGGCAAGGTAAAATTGCTGGAGTACAGTAGGGTGTAATTTTATCTCAAGTGGTACACATATTTATTTTGTGCCAAATTTCAAGTGGTTTTAGAAAAAGGAACACAAGTATTTTCATCATGTAAAAGCTAAGTATCCATGCATAGTACCATGCACTCTGACATTACTGTCAGAAGAGAAAATAAACAAGCAATTCTGACACCATTCAATTAATATAGACAAAGGGAAATTTTCATTTCATTTACCAGCTTAGTATCATCATGAGTAGTATGTTCAAATGAACAATGTTCCCTCTATGTTGCCTGCAAAACTAGAGCTGTTGTTCGAACACAGATTGTACTTCTGCATTTGTTGTATTCCCACCTCCACAGACAGTCGGATCCTGAGAGGAGAGGCTCTTCACCATTCGAAAATCAAAACATCCTGTCCAAAATCACCTGGCTAAAACAACCACAAGAAGACAATAGCAGAAGGCAATGTTCCTGTAGATATGGAAGAAAATTATTTTAATAGAGTAATGCTGGAATCTGTTCAAGACCAACTTAGTACATACACTGCCAAAGTTTGTTACCTGGCAGTGCAATTGTTTAGCCTTTTTGGAGTTGGGGAAGTTTACCCACTTCTGAGAAATGGCCCCAGTGCATTCTGGATGTTGTAGGTTTTCTACCTTTTGAGCAAAAGGGACCACCACAGTCCTTTCTCTGTTTTCTTTTTCATCTAGCACTAATTAAAAATAATTGAACCTTCTATAAATTATATTTACAGAAGGTATAAAGAAAATATCTATAAATACCCTGTTCCCAATAAGTTATACCTAAAATTAAACTTAAAGAAAAGTCATTTTCAGCAAAGTAATTCTCTAAAAATGTCTTTCAAAGATTTGCTTAAAAAAATCTATATCTACTCTCTGAAAAAAACTTAAATTAAAATACATGATAAATGCCTCATTATGCCAAATGGTGGTTACTGATCCCTTGCTTAACTAAATTGTCTTGCTTTCACCTTCATTTTTATTTTCAACAGAGGAGATTTACTATTATTAAAGGCTGCTCCAACTGGACTTGTTGACAGATCCTACAAAGATCTTCCTCCAAATAGTGAATTCACACTGATCACGTTGGATCCGGACAATCAAAGTTTCTTATTGAAGTACCCTTTGGGTACAAAAACTAGTTAAGAGTGTTTTTCAGGATGAAGGCACACCCTCTGAATCAGACTCACAACCAGTGGTTAAATAGGTTTCCTACTGTTCACTTGAAAAAGGGAACTCCAGAGGAACAGGGCTGCCTTTGTTTCCAAGCAGCAGTGGGGCAGAGTGGGAGGGGTGTGATTTTGCCTGGAGTGTGGAGTTGGTGTTTTAAAAGTAAAAGTGTGTTCCTTCTCACTCAAAGAGACTGCTGCATCCCACAAGCAAGCTGTGTTCAGAAGCAACTTTTCTGGATTTATTTGGCCATATTTGACAGCTGGACCGTTTTTGCAGTCCATCTTTTGGCCACAAATAGCCAGGAGCCTTGTTCCCTGACAGGATGGACGTTTGATGTAATAACACACATCCAGTCTGTGAACAGTGTTCATCTGTGTATGTGTGAATGTGACAGCTCAGACAGACAGATTTCAAACTCAACTCCAGCTGTTATTTTCCGCCACTCCAGGCCATCTCTTTCACTCTTACTCTTATTTTACATTAAGGAAGTGGAATCATAAAACTCTGGATAACAGAGAGTAGAATATCTTTACCTAGAGCAGACACATCTTTCCACTGCCAACATAGAATCTATGTTTGTCTTTACTTTGCATCTTTTCATTGTTTTTTATACATTCACACCCATCACCCATGCAACTTCAGGCAGTATTTGCCATGTTTGCTATGGCAAACAGTTTGAGCATAGAAGTGAGGAATAGGCGTGTAAGAAAGCTACTATTTGTATTTATATCTGTTTATGTCACAAAAATATCTGGATTAATACCTGAAGAGGGTGTAGTTTAAACCAAAAGTGAAATGAAATTGTCTGGTTTGCATTAAATTGCATTGACTCATTCCATGAGTAATCCTCATACTGTACACATACCTATAGATAGCTAGCAACAAAATATACAAAAACCTGAATTAATCAAATAATAAGGCATGATTTGTATTGGAACAGCTCCTTCAAAAAAGTAAAGAAGTCTAATAAAGGCTGTGTAACTGTTATTTTTGTCATAACCAATGGCATTCTGTTTCTTAAATTCTAACATATAATAACTGTGTTGTCCTGCTTATAATTTAAGCTCATGATACTATCATAATCAGTACAAAACTATAAGCAACATTCCTTTAGTTAAAAGCCTCATAAGAGTATCTCCAGAAGAACAATCTTTATTTAAGCCCATTGTATATGTACACTTCAGTCAATCATAGAAAAGTGTGTATTTCTTTGCTTGTATATTAATTGCTTTCACCATGACTGGTCATATACATACGTTACATGGCAACCACATTTGTAGCAACAAGCATTCATTAATCTCCATCTCGTCAAACCAGGCAGCCCTCCAATGTGAGTACCTTGGAACCATTCATGAGAATGTTGCAGATCACCACATGTATTTAAGGTTGCTTCTTCCTCTCATTAACAAGTTTGCTGGCAATTATGTGCTTGTGCATGCTATGCGTAAATGGTCCGTGCGAGTGTGTGTGTTACAGGGTTTATAGTATCTTTCTCATTGCACCTTTGAAAATGGGGGCGGATGGTATGTGAAGATGTTTTGAAGTGTTTACAGCATTTCAAAATGTCCACATGCAATGCACTGCAATGAAATATCCATCTTGACAAGTAATTTTGTCTGCAGACCACTAACATGATAGAAGTACAGGTTAATTAAAAGAAAATCCTAAAACAATTTAAATCACATTGGTAAAAGTTAGCATTTTAATCAACACAATTTTTACACTGATTAGAAATTAAATATGATTTTAAGATCACTTATATACTCAATGATGTGTCTGTGTGGAAACCCATGTAACATGCCATATTATGTCAAAACATTATTAATGCAGCGCAGCATCTCATTTAAACAAAAATAGAATTTGTCATTTTCATTTCATACAGCACATTAAGCACAAACTTGACTGTATTTTAATTGGCTTCTCATGCGCCAAATGGTAAATTAAAAAGATAACAGAATAAATTATCGATGAAAAGGTGACTAAAACTCAAAATAAATTAACAGCTGAACACATGATGGAAAAAACAACCCACGAAAATAAAACTAATTCACTTTTAAAGACATTTTCACTCTCTTTCACTCTTCACTAAACCCTTGTAAACATTCTATTAAACACTAAATTAACTGGGTAAACAAAAGATTATCACTTCCCAATCTTTCCATGAAATGGAAACATTAAGTTCAAATCAAACAAAACAGAACAAACATGTTCTCATAGCAAATTTTGTTAATATTGTTTTCATGCTACAATCGTTTAGGGGTTAAACAAATGTTTTCAGGCTTTAAGACATAGTGCAGACTGTAAAAAGGAGGTATGGTGCAGTTTTAGGAGACTGATTTTAATATTTTGGACACAAGCATCCAAGTATGTTTAAAATCTTTTTTGGCCACTCATCTATTTATGTTCAACAATCTAATGAATATGTGAGATAGGCCTGCTCAGCAGCCAGAAGTCTCTCTAATAAGGTTGAGCATTGATTGGTTCAGTTTGAAGATATCTAGCCACACCATACACCATTGACCTTTACTCCAGCATGAACCCTACAGCTGCAGTAGAAAGTGATATTGAATGTTTAATGGTACATGTAGTCAATGGCCAATTCTCATATTTAGAGAGCAGGGCTGCCGATGGCCAATATATTATACCAATATCAAGAATTGTATGTATAATTCCATTATTCCATGCAGAGTACAATCCAATATACATAGTTATCTTAGCCAGTAAAATGTTAATGGCATTTTATTAATTAATGAAACAGATAAATTATACATTGGGTTATGCTGTAGAAGTTGACTGGTGTTTAAGGGAGAGTGGAATATAGTTTGTCAGAAGTGATGTCACTGAACTGCATTATCCTCTAAAGTATAACAATATATATTTAAAGCTTGCCAGTAATGGTCTAAGATTAGATCTGTTGTCATTTAGGATGATGTATCGACCTAGTGAGTGCAGGTATTGGCTGATGCTGATAATCTCAAAATGCCAGCCCAAGTCATTATTCAAAATTATACAATTACTCAATGCAATGTGTGTTAAAAAACAACCTTCCAAAAAAACTCCTCACAGCTAAACACAATTTTACTAACAAAATGCTTGTTTTTTTAACCAAAACACAACAGAGAAAGATGTTATCACTTGAATATGTAGAACTAAACCTTAACCATTACTGTTTGGATTCAGTGAACAACTGACATGTGTCAACATTTATTGACCTGAGAACTCTGACATGCTGTGTATTCACCTTCGATTGGTTCAACATGAATAAGTCAGCTCGAGACTCCTCCATCTTATCATCAGCGGTTAAGTGATGGAATAGAGGTCAGCCTGTGCAGCAAGCAAGACGTGAGATGTTTCTATGCCAAGGGATAATAAGCACAGGCAATTGAGTCCCATGTTGTCAGGGAGTCACTATCTGCCTTCCGCTGGATAACAAGAGGGGATCAGAACCCCGCTTTTTCAGGGCGGCGAGGGAGCCGAGTTGAATGTCACTCTCCAAAAGCTATTTCCAAGAGCTCACCTAACATCTCCTTTTCAAGGTCAGGAGACAAGAGGATTTGACTGGGATGTGTTTATGGGCTGATTGCCAACACCAATCCAATTTTCCAAATTCAGTCAGGGCATAATGTCCTGAAATTGTATTTAAAAATTACATGCATCATCTTTTCTCAATCTTTGGCCTATCAAGGGACATTTTCTTATGGACACGATAATATAATGATAGCCATCTTAATTTATCATGATTTTTCAAAACAAAGTCACAAAATTGATACAATCATACAATAAATGGGCTGACTGACTGTAAAAATTAAACCAATCACCTTTTGTCCTAACTTTGTTTTTGAGAAACCTTGACAAGTCAGTAAGTGCTTTACAGTTAAGCCCGACTGATGCATTGGTGGGGACGTTAGCTTATTTAATTTAATATACATTCCATTTCATTCATTGCAAAAGATACATTTGATTGTCACTGCTGAAAACAGACTCCTCAGTAAATAACTTCTTCCAAATTCTTTAATCACCAAATTTAAATGGTGAAAAATGTTGTTAATTTTGACAGTGCTCAAAAATCTAAATGAATGGTGAGGTCTAAAACAGTTCAAAAGCTACACGGATAAAAGGGAAAAGAAAATCATAGACAAGTACTTCCACAGCAAAAGCCTGATCAGCTTTAGTCTTTAATCTAAACACAGGAAAAGTGCAAAAATAGAAAAGAAAAAAGTGAGGGGGCCCGCAAAGCCTTCAACATAATCACAAAATTCAATTCTACAATGAGCAGGCACTGAAGAGACACTAAATCAAGCAGAAAGAAGGTGCAGTCTATTGCATTTTGAACATACTGGAGTCAAGCCTCTATTTCTTTTATTTATTTCTTCTACTTTTCTTGGACAGCCTTAACAAAAGCAACCATCTAAACGCCAGTGATTTTACCCTCTTATTTCAGTATTTAATAACAGATAAGCCTGTGCAGTAATCACAAATCCAGTATTATCATCAAAGCCATTCCATCTCTTTATTGTTAGATTGAAACAATGGATCAAAATCTGAGAAGTGCCTCATTTTGAGTAGGTGTTTTGTTCTCAGCTGCAGGAGGGGAACAAAAAGAAAACAGTTTGACCAATACATTTCATATGAGCATAGTCTTTGCTAGAGAGCCAGTGAACATGTCAGATGAAAAGAAATTAACATCTAAGAAACATTTGCAAACAAATAATGTGAACAAAAATGTTGAAAAATGTCAAAGTAGATGTGGGAAAGCAAGCCTCCTCGGTAGAAGCTGTCTGACTGTTTTGTGTTTATGGCCAGCAGGCATTTGCTCAGTATCACAGCGGCTTGTGTGTCATTACTCCTCAGAGTCACAAATGAGCTCTAAGCGCGCCGCTGCCAGCAGGTAGAAGCAGGGACATAGAAATGAATATTGATAACTCTGTCAAGAGCACAGGTAGAATGTCAATAACATAGTTACACCAATTTATATGGCTTTCTCTCATTTTGTCTTGAAAATGCATCTCAAAGAGGTATAGATTTCAATAACAACACATGTATACAGCTTAGAAGAATGCAAGTGTAAAGCTTGAATGAATCATCATTGCAGCTCCACCCACTGTGACCATCACCTCGCACACAATTTTTTTTCTGCAGGCATTATGTTTTGCAGAATGGAAGGCTCTGGGATCTGTTACCTTTGTCCTGTGCTCAAAACGCCCCGTGTTATACATCTGTTTACCTTGCCAATCGAGGCTGCTACTCGAAGCAACTGTCCTCTTCTTCAGCAGATAAAAATGGATATATATCTTTAATATATCTCCTGTAGGTGAAAATGTAGTCCTGCAAGCCACACTGATGCCTATGTATTACAATAATTGTATGCTCAGCTAAAACTAGTAGAGACCAGAACAGCAACATGTAATTCCAGGATCAACATCTTAACTGGGATGCAGTTGTATAAGCTATGTGTTCTGTTTTGTTTAGTTTTTTTCTAAATTGAACTTGTAATTAAACTCGATTCCACATACATCAACAAGCATAATGCAAACCATTCTGTTTCTATTAACATAAAGAGGAAATGTTGATACTGAATGTATCAGTAAAATGTTGACTGACAACATATTTCATTTATTTTGCATCTTGCAAAACACTATTCACTTGTAGAGACAACAGCATTATTTAACTTGTTACATTTAGGCACTGGCACTACTACTAAAAAAGTCAGCAGTGACTTGAGATTCAAGATATTTATTAGTATTTAAGTAATATCACAATCTTTCCCAAACCTAAATCAAACTGCCTTTGTTGGCTAACTTTGCCTTCATTTGGTTTGTGCTCAGCACCCTGGCAGCGACACAGTAGTTTGCATTACTGGAGGTAACACACCTGTGTTTAATCACTCATCGGCTTTCCACAGTTCACCGCATATTTGGAAGGAAGAGGGTAGTTAAAATGGGCTTGCTTTAGACCTTTTCTCACAGTGGACATTTTGACTTGTAAAACACAGGTGTAACTAATTACATTAATTACGGCTGCATTCTATTTAGGCGTTTCAGTGCCAGAGCTCTGGTATTGGGCATGCTGACTCACTACACGGCTTACTGGCAAACCTAAAGAAAACAGAGCCATCGTTAATGTTATTAGGTAATATTATTAGTTACACATGTACTTTACTTGCTCTGACAAGTGAGTTTAAGCAAAACATAACAATATTGAACTGTTTTGGTTTTTCTGAAGTTTTTCTGAAGTCATTGTATTTTGAATGCTTCTACCACTTTATTTTTCTACCATTCACATCAAGATCCTTATGAATGACTGGGGAAAAAATATTGTTTTGGAAGATCCAATATATTAAGACCAAACACCATCCAAATATGGAAGCTTCAAATCAGTCAAAGGCCAACATTTAAGGTATATAGTAATTAATAAAGTAATATGATGCCCAGGCACAGAATGCACAGTTGTTGTTAGGAGCAATGAGATGAAGTTAAGAAGAAGAGGTATAGATTTCAATAACAACACATGTATACAGCTTAGAAGAATGCAAGTGTAAAGCTTTGAAGTTTTGTTTGTATGTCATGTGTTAGTAAGATAGCATCACTTGATAAACTCTGAATTATGTTTTGCTCTATTTTGTATGTTTATTGATTCCATTACAGTATGGATCCATTTTAGGAACTAAACAACAACTCTACTAGATGAAAAAAAGGCTGTAAGGATGCAAAACAGGTGGAATAACCAGTAATGAGTAAAGCAGAGGTACAATGACATTGGCAGCCACCTTCTCCGTTGTGAAATGTCAGTCTTTACCAACAGTCCCTTTCATCCCGCATAATTTAAATGCAGCAAATGCCTTCTCCTTCTTTTTCATCTTCATGTACTACGGAATGCCACCAAAGACTTGAGTTGGTTTTCATTTATTCTCCAATCAACATTGTACCACCTCAGATTAAAATCAGATTAAAAAATAACTATCCTTTATTATTTTAAAATCAAGGCGATCTGCACACCAAGCACATTTTTGTAGCATTTCCCGTGTGTGTGTCTCTATGTTGGGCAACCATGCAAGTGTGCACTTGCATTTTACTTTCTTATCTGCACACAAATACACAGCTGTAAGCAGCAAATGTATTTTTGTACCTGGCTCTCCACACATAACACACCTGGGCGATCTTCCTCTTGGGACAGCTAACAATAGGGCAGTCAACTATGCCTAAAGCGAATTAAACCACTCCATTAATTCACAACTCCAGAGGGATTCAATTCTATTTTCATGTAACACCGGCGAGACATGAATCTTCCAGTGCTATTCACATGAAAACATGTGCCAAAACAACAAATTAAATTTTTTCAGTAAAACCTTAAACTCACAAATGTATGTCTGTTAGACATAACATAGGTCAAGTGTTATTTTTATGAGAAAAACCTTTTTGTGATATATCAGTTTGAGAATGATGATCCATAAGCTACAGTACACTAGAAATGCATTTATTTCGGCATCACGCATCAATTCTGGCATCTCACTTCTGCCATTTAGGGGGAAAATGTGAACCCACTTTCAATTCCAATTACTAGAGAAAATCCCCCCTGCCAGTGAGAGCTAGAGAGCTGTGTTGGAGATCCTCATTGCGTAGCCAGTGTGCATCGGTCATTAGCTTCCCACTGGGTGCAGCAGCACGCATGGTCTCCCAAGCAGCCAGACCACTCCACATCCTCCATCCCTCAGTAAACACCTCTCCCCACACCACGCACATACTCCACAAAACTAATGTATTAAATCCAGTATAATAAAACACGTCTTATGGGAACAAAACTGTGCCATGGTGGTTCAAGGTTTTAACTTTTTTGCACCAAAATCAACAGCACGTTAACAGAATTTCTGTTGTTTGCTATTAGCTCTCACTGCTGTTCTAACAGTAATTAAGGAAATTTAGCACATCTTCATATCTGTGTGATTCCACTTTCTGTGTCTGCAGTTTGATGGAAGTTTGAGTAGACTTTCCCCTGCCAGTTCCCTGGTGTTATCTGAAATGCCATGCAGAGGATTGCATCAGCATATTGAACATAACCAGGGAATGTGGGAAATAAGGCTCACATACATTTTAAACTTTCTTGTGGAGTGAAGTTAGATTTAATATAATCTTTGCTTTGTCAAGAGCGAGGTCAGTGGTGTCTTTGCCAGCTACATAGACCTAACATTTTCTTTAAAATGTGGAAAACCATGTTGGAGGAGCAGCAGGAGTGCTGCTCTTCACTGTGACACCTTGTTTGATTCTATTCTCACTCTGCTTGAGACTTGCCAAGGGAATTGATTAATATTCATGGAGAGAATCAACACTGCGTTTGTCTGAAATTCAAGAGGAAATACTGAACATAAGAAACAACAATGCAAAATTAGGGCAACACAATGTGAGCAATACATGCTAATCATAGAAAATCTATTTGTGGCATATTTGAGGCTTCAGTTTATAGTAAATTTAAAATTACGCATCACACATGGCCAGCTTGTGGCAGAGATGGAAAAAGTGTTTACCTGTCACACACACATTGAGATATGACATTTATCTATCAGATATGACTGTCCCACTCAAAAGTCATTTTTGTTTTGCTTCAGTTTGTGTAAACATATTTGGCGCATAATGGAAGAGAAACAGCAGGGCAAAGGTAATAGTTTTTTGTGTATCCTTAACTGCGTATTTGAAGAAGCCATTTAGCCCATTTGAATGCCAGTGCTGAATACCCATTCCAAGGCACAGTCATGAATTCAAGTTGAGGGGAGTGTACTGACAAAATATTTCACTTAAAATGAAATTTGTGTCCAAAGAAAGAAAGAGTCTAATCTCTTGACCTGAGAATAATCCTTTTCATTAAGCTGGTTTGGGAAATAGTAATAACCGCAGCTCTGATGGCTATAAAGAAAATCAGTATTAGTTAGTGTTGGTAGTATTCATGAGTTTCAGCTTAGAAATCTTTACCCAAAGAGAAACACTTGAGGCTGCTTTTTAAAAGCTTTGATTTAAAGTTATGATGATTTACAAAGACAGACCATCATTTTATCCTCCTGATAAAAGTGTACATTCTTTCAGACTTTCTTACTTTAATGTTGTATAAAGCTAAGAAAATGGAATCTTTTTTTAATACACTAGAATTTAAAGTGTCTAGAGTTTGCTGTATCAACCTGAGTGTCGGAACCCCTCAAAGGGTTACAAGATAAATCTGCGGAGTTATTAAGATGATCAAAAGGAAAGGAAAGCAGAAAGTGAACATTTATGCTACACACAATAAGTACACTTAAAAATCTATATAATCAGCAGGGAATTGATTGATCGATGGACCACATCGGTTATAAATCAGAGCAGCACACCCTAATGTCGGGAAGTGAGTCTTGACTCAATAAGACAAACAGTCCAATCTGTCACAATCAGGCTAAACTTACAACTTCTGCTACCTGATTTCCTAGAAGAAACTGGAAAAATGGGGGGAAATAGCTCTTTGGTTGACCTGGTCATAACCCGTAAACGTATAAAAACATGATTATGGGTGATAGATGTTTAACTAAAAGGGGGATTATCTTTTTGAGTAAAGGAGTTTGTTGAAGTTGGATGATGACCATTACGATGTTTTACCTCCCTTTGGGCTGGTAATTGTCATGGGGTCAGCCCCAGCCTGAATGATTAAAACTAGGAGACTTCTGAATGAAAGAGTTGGTGATCATCCTGTGAAAATACATAGAAGCACATTTTTCTAGGAACTTGAAAGTGTAGTGTCATTACCCACTATCATTTAAAAAGTATTATCATTTGTTTTAGTTTCTGCTCTTGTTCATGTTGTCAGAGTAGAATCCATTTGTTTTAAATGGAGGAAACTCTTATTCGTCTATCCTGTAAAGTTTCAGCTGCAGGCTGTTGGATTTTATAGCCTCTCTCCTCCCCTGTGAGGAGATCACAACACTATGAGAGAACAAAAGATATTGCCTGCAGTGTGCACTTCCAAGTTCAGTATAACAACCAAACTGGAATGATGAGCAGTCCCTTGAACAAAAGAGGAAAAAAAGAAACTAGGGACATTTTTGCTGTTTCATTGGTTGTTTTCCAAATGTGTAATAATATTAATGAAATTGTCACCTCTGGGCTTGTAATACTGTTGTTCATACCACCATTTTTAATAGGTTTGTTGTTCTTGTGTATCCAATAAGTGGAATCAGCCCTTTGCTCAATGTGCTGCAGCCTAAAGCTAGATGTGCTGTATAAACAACAGCATAATGAAGAACATCTGTTGCTGAATGCCTGCATCCCACCTTGATAGATCAGGAGGAGGAGGCAAATGAAAATGAATCAATGGAATAGTGTGCCTCAAATATCCATTCATTTGACAGAAATTCTGTTGTGAGGTTTACATTTCAGTCTTTCATAGCTAATGTGCCAAACACATTATACTATAAATGTATATTATTCCTACTCCTCTGTCTCCATCACTCACACCTGCATACAAATCTATAAGTTTATCAAGATCATAAGAGATGGAGACCAGGAACATGACATACAGCCAGTGTGTTCCTGACTAAAGAATTAAAAATCTCACCCGTTTCATAGGCCAGCTTCAATGTCCATATGACAATATTGATGCAACGTGGATATAAATTTGACTTTACTACATTTTGACCTTAGCTTATTATGTCCGAAACTGCATTAAATGTAAAGAGTCATTTTAGGACTACAATAAATGTACTGAAACTATAAATCTAAAGCCACGTTTGAATTCTGTCTTTCTTAATAGGAACTTCATTTGTATTGAAGGAGTCTGCATCTCATGTGTGTGACGTTGCTGTAAGTCTGTCAATAAATTACACAAGGTCTGAATTTTGAAGTAGGTCATTATTAATGGGGCAGCACTAGCAAGCATTCAATAATATACCCCCGACCTGTTTTCAATGGATTAAATTTCCATCCTCCAAAAGCGCAAGGAATATATTCATTTCACTGCTTCTATGATGGCAGTCATCCAACTCAGTGCTATAATACGACACTGCTTCATTTGATATGGGTGTATTAGGAGCAGGGATATCAACAAGAGTCTACGCGAGTGACTGAAAATGAGCAGATTCCTGAAGACTTCCTGCCAAGGTGATGGGCAATGTCCCATTTGTTTCTTCTCAAACACCTCAAGCACAAAATAAATGCTGTGTGTCAGCGATAATGGAAGATTGATTTGATGCCAGGACAAAACAATATATTAATGGCAGTCATAAATGCTGAGCAGTGGGGTGAAACTACTACATAAATGAAAAAACAGGGGGGGGGTTCCAGCTGTGATCAACAATTCAAAAGAATGTAGTGAAATGTTGCAGAACTGGTTGTGCCCCCAACAGGATAATCATTCACTTGACATTTACTGAGCTCAGACTGTTGGATTTGGTTGCACCTTGAGAAAAAGAATCATTCACATTTGTGCATCACATTTACTGCAACCCAGATTTCCTCCCTACATAATAAGCACCTTTTACCCAGAATGTTACAAAACAGTATAATAACATGCACTTGTAATGCACATAAACTTGTGCTTAAGTACATATTCATCTTTCTGCTACTTTTTAGCCTCTGAAATCCTTGTGGCACTCATTAAACTTTGCCTCATTGCTTTTCTACTTTTGTGTTGAATGTTTCTGAATGTGTATTTTCCCCACTGGTGAGTCTAGGGATGGGAAGAAATTGAAAACTTCTCAAGCAGAATTCACAACTCATCATCCTCCTTGCCTCGCAGATGAGCCACATATTGGCCTCGGTGTCACAAGTGAATCTATTGAGGTGATGTGTATGCCCTAAATCCCTTATATGACCTTTTGTGTTTTTATAGTATGCGCTAATTGGAATCTCGTGTGCTAATGGCCATGAGCATCCAGTTTAATAAGGCCACCAAGACAGTTTATGAATATTTCTGCGTCATTTCACACAAAGAAATAGTCACTTTGATTAATATATTGCATGTGTATTTGTAATCATTTCAGGCAGGAATTTAAATTTGGTTTGATGAGATTCCACTGTGAACGATGCACATAAGCTGGCAATCTTACAGGGAGCCCTCTCTATTTTTAGATCTGCTCTTTAATTTTTCATAAATTGTTTGCTATGTGTGTTGCCTGGTTTTCCTGTCACTGTGGCAATGGTGCGAATTCTAAATTGCTGTTGTGCATATTTTTCAATTGTTCAAAACCGTTTTGGAAGTGTCTAAGCCTTAGTCCTTGGTGTGGACATCAGTTGAGTGACAAATGAGAGTGAGCGTTTCAAAGAGCTGAGCTGCCATGCCCTACCAACTGTAACATGTCTGTTAGCCTATGAATGTTGACACAAACATAGGTTTTATATTTATTCAACAAAGTCACATATCAATCTCTCATTACTGATAGAGCTGTCTGTCCCTTTATAACAGTAAACATTTGTGAGGACACATCTTGCTTTTAAGTTTATTTTATACAAGGAAAGTAGAAGCTGGCCAGCCAAGCTTGCTAGCATCAGCAACAATTTCCAATAAACATTTTATGTTTTGCTTGTTATTTCAGCATCTGGTGATTGCTAATGGCCAATTCTTGTAAACCTGAAGTTGTTTGTGGTGCCTTACAAAAGTTGCGTTAGACTTTCTCATTGTCCGTCATTTTGACAGACATGGTCGTAAAAAATTCTGTCATAATCTATTATAATCTGCCATTTTCATGTTTTAATGATAGTGAGACATATACCCTATATAATTTTCAAAAACAACAACTTACAGATTATTAGGGCTGTGGCGATTCATCGACGTAGTCAACATAATCAATTAAGTCGACTTGCATTTCCGTGTGTCGAAGCGGTGCTGCATCCGGTGTTAGCAGGGATTCCCCCGGCGCCTTCGACCGTCTAAAGTTTGGGAGTATTTTAGACAAACACTCCAAGACGTGCTGCTCGGTGAGCTCTGTGAACTGGAAATAGCTTCACTGCAGAACAAATGCTGTCCACAAGTACGTGAAGCAGCATGAACACGTGAAACGAAAGTATACGGGTGCACGTTGTCTAGACAGCAGCACCGCAAATTTTTACTTTCTGTCTCCACACAAGCACAGCACATTGTCAGCACTAGTACACCATACACCACATAGTCCGTTAAAATGTATTTTCCCCCATCGCCTTCATGTAAGTAAAGTAATTTCTGCACTCCTGCTGTCATGGTAATGTAACATTACACTGTGTGTCATCTAACGTTTGGCCGTACCATATTTTCGGTTTATTTAATGGCCATATATGAGAGAGAAAGCAGCTGAATCTAACAATACAGATGATCTGTGACTGTACAGTCTGCGAATCATTTCAGTTGTTTTCTTTGCCCCACACTGAAGCAGAAATATATTTGATTATCATACTGCATTACTCAATATTGAAATAAATCCATGTAAGAAACATTTAAAGTTTTAAGTAGCCCAATTAATGTCTGTTAGTCATTATCACAACAGATCAGTGACGTGGAAATTGGATTAATTTTAAGATATGCTACTATTGTCATTATTGAAATGTGCTTCATCAGGATGATTGAATAAAATATTGATTTTTTGATTAGACATGTTTTTGATATTTATTGTGGATAAATTGGTATGTTAATTGAGTAATAGGCAACATTTTTTTCTTTAGATTAAACAAAAATAATCATTAGATTAATCAACTAATCAAAAAAATAATCGATATACTAATCGATTTGAAAAATAATCGTTATGTACAGATGAACAAATTTTATTTTACCACATGAAGCAGATTAATCATTTACCATCTTGCTGCCACTTCCTTCACCCATAACATTAGCTGCCACTGGCTGATAAACGCTATGAGTTATTTTGCTTGTCCTTCACCATCCACCACACATCCCTCTTTTTCCTCCTTTATCATCCAGAATACAATTATTGGGCTTTCTAAAAGAAACTTCTGCTGTTATATAGCATGTGTGTTATCCATTACGACACCTGGGCCCAGTTGTTCAAAAAGTTTAATCTGAATCAGAATGATCTGGATTTGGAAATCCCATGTTTTGCTATCCTGGATCATGTAACCCCTCTTACTTTTGTGCCATTTTTTCAAAGCAACATTTGATGGGATCACTATGATCCAGATACAAACTTATCAGGATTACCAAATCAGGATTTCCAGTGCTCTAAAGACCCCATCTGACCCACAACAAATGTACATTATTCACAGATACACTGTGGATATTTTAAGCATGTGTTGTCCAATCATTTCATCTCCATGTAGTCTGTAATGCTAAAATAAATATGTTAATGTACAATGGATTTATATTCCTTAGCTTCTGACCTTTCAAAGGAAATCATAATTATGCATCTAGGCCTAATGGTTGAGGTGATTGTTGAAACTGATTTATTTTGGGTATGTTATTTTAGGCGTTTTTCCTGGAAATAGGCGCCAGGGTTCATGTGGTTTTAACAAGGTTTTAAATGCTTTGCCAAGGTGACGCGCCGGGCCTGAAGTTAACTTCCGTTCTGTTTGTTAATCACTGGGTTTGTGTTTACTGGCTAATATGATGAGTGATATCCAATACAGTGTTTCCCATACATTCATTTATTTGTGGTGGCCCACTACATTATCAGCACTGACTGCCACATATTGATTTCCGTTTTATTTTAATATTTAAGATTTGCATATTCGCTCAGCACCTCCTCTCCCTCTCTCTCTCCCACAAACACACAGCGGACCAGTCTGTGTATAGAATGGTTAGTATCATGAACATCGCTGCACAAATCCGTCCAACGTCAATGTCGGAGATCCCCCCGGCCAAGCTTGCCACAGTTATGCTTTCATTCTGTGGGAAACACTGCGGTAAATCAGACAGGTTGGTAGAAAAACATTCTTGTCTCAAATTTTTGTTCAACGGGCCTAGAAGTGTGACCACATCACATTTCAGTTTGGTCAAGTAACGATTCTTTTCTTCGACTGGCAGCTAAGGTTATTTACTTGTTATGGATTGCTTGCGGAAGTCTGCCGGAAGTTAAGTTTGGGCCAGACTAACGCACGTGCACAGTACCGTTTGTTTATGTTGTTACCGTTGAAAGCGTTTATGAATGTGGTAACGTTATTTTGCAACACTAACGTTAGATTTGGTTGAGACCAACGTTAACAGTTAAATATGAATCAGTTACTAATTACGTTAACATTTACTTACATCTCAAACAAACAATTTAGAGCAAATCAATTGACCCTTTTACATAACGTTATTTACGAGTGGTTTATTTGGATGTGACCTGATAATATTACTTGTAATAAATGTAATAAGTTAGCGGTAGAGTCCTTAGTTACATGATGGAAGCTATACACCTTGTAAAACGTTAAGCCTCGAATATCCGCAGCGGACTACTTCTGTTTATACTAATTTCTGCAGTCAGCTGGCAGACATCTTTCACACATGCGTGGTAGATTGGTTGGTGCCCTGGTAGCGCTACTCGCCACGCGTCCTGACACGGACAGGTCCGCACGGTCACAAAAAATGAGAGGCGCGTGGACCCTACGTGTACCCCCTCTGATGACGGACCCTCGCGGACGTGGAAAGTATAAATCTTGCCTTAGCCATGGCTGTTTTCACATTAATTAATTCCCCACACCGCTATTTTGAGTAACATTGCTGCTGTCGGCAGGGATGTGTGACATTATTGTCTGGAATAGGACACTTGAGAGAGAAAGGTACTTTATATTTGTCACAAGATTTTAGTGATCAGTTCTAGTTGAGGATCTGATGCCTCCACATCTGCTACTCAAAGCTTAAACTGTATGTAACGTTACAAGGACAACTTGGCTACAGGACATTTGACAACTGATATTAAATTGTCTGTCTTAAAAGGACAACACAAAAACATTTAAAGACTGTCTCCCTTGTTCCATTTTCTCCCACGTATGTGACATAATAGTGCTGTCAATGTTAAAACACTGAGGCATCTTTTAGAGGACTATCAAAAAATTAGAATACCATGGAAAAGTTCATTGTGAACCAGAACCAGACTGAGATTAAAGGCTTCAGAAACCTTTGCAGATGTATAATTTACAATACAGAAATGTATTTAGGCTATTCTAAAACTTTTATACATATTGAGATACTGGAGTTTTTATTTCCATGAGATGTAAACCATAATCATAAAGATGAAAACAAAAACTTCACTCCACTTTGTGTAATGAATCTAGAAAATATCAAAGATTCACTTTTTGAATTAAATTACGTTAGAAAAGTAACTTCTCCACTTCTCCTCTAGTATCTTCAACCAAGTCTAGTTGCCCTTGACTTTAACCTTCTTTGGATAACTATGACCTGGATGACTGAGGATCTTCACAGATAAGTTCTCCACAATATTCTATTTTTTAAAGACTCACCTATGTTGTTCACTTTATATTTTTCATCACCTTAAACATTTATTACACATTTTCCTCCCAGAGTCACATTGTGGATCAGATGTCCCACCTGGCGCCCAGAGAGCTGCAGAGACCTGGGAAGCCTCCTCATTGTGCTGTTAGCATGGACTGAGGTGGAAAGGTGTTCTCTCCTTCTGTTTACTTTGAATTTTAAATATTGTCCATATTTGTGTTATAGGTCTATTTAAAAGTCAGTCAGTCAGTGTCTCCTCTCTCTCTCTCTCAGCACTCCCTGTCTTTAGTACTTACTGAAAAGTTAATCGTATACCACAGATAAAACCTGAAGCAAAGCTGAACTCATCAGTCTAGTATAAGTTGAAAAGTAAAAATACTCCCAACATGTTTCACATGAAATGTTGAAAAATAATTAGGCAGTGTATTTCAGTGTGTGCCGGAGTATTTTTACTTTCTACCTTATACTTTACTACAAATAAGGAGCCACACACCCAGTAACAGAGTCTGAAGCTTTTGAAGAGTGCGTTGTGTTTGCTGCTCTGATATAAGTCTAGTTTAAACACAGAATAATATTCATATACAGTGTGCATATCCAAACCATCGTGTGGGTAAGTGCTAAAACAAAGAATGATCTGCACAGAGTAATTAGGAATCCCACTAAGTGGTATTTATTGTGACCTTGCAAACTCTGAGGTCTCAGAGCTGATTGAATGCACTTTTGCATTCTATACAATGTAAGCCACACAAGACCTTCTCAGAGGTCGCAATAAATGACACCTCCTACAGGGCTTCAAAACTATTCAGTGTGCAGATAATTCTTTGTTTCTCAGAGTAATTTCTCAATCAGTCACATTTGTCTCTTAAAGAAATGTCAAAATAAAACAGTATATAACATCAACCTTTCATTTCTTACTTTCTACCAACATATGCAAAATTTTAACCTATAAATACCATCTTATTTTCATTCACAGCTGTTAACTATAATATATTGTTGAGATTAGAGATTAGTCATTCAATATGTACTTTGAATCAATCATACCCTCTGATGAACTCACAAAGAATAGTATATTGTTTTTAAACAGTACACTTGGAGGAGCATGGCTCTCCTCAGCGATCAGGCAGAACTCTGCAGCCGCTCTCCCCTCAGCTCTCTGCCTTTAAACCCTTCGTGTCCCTCTGATTCAGGTGCAGCCACTTATAATAGTGTCTGACTAGTATCTAACTGAACAGTGACTCCCTTACAGTATGAAGCCAAATCTAACACTGCCCGTTTGTAAAGTTTACTGTTTACATAACGTCAACTGACAGATCTGAGCCAGAGACATTTGGCTGAGCCTTTACTTTACAACTTCACACACGTCTTTTCTTCAAAGCATTATCACCCTAATGTCTAACACTAAGGTTAATCGAATACCGTAAAACTTTCAATAATAGCCCGGGCTTTTATTTGCTAAAATCAATGTATTGATCCTGCCTATATTTGGGACTGGCGTCTATCTGGTACAGGCCTTTTAATTCCTTTTGCACAAAACTGAAACTACTATGAAACAGTTTTTCAAACAGAATAATACTAGTATAAAAATTATCAAATAATATCAAATACACGTCATTCATTTGATCTAGCTCCAACAGACGGTTTATGCACTTTTGTTTTGAAGTAACATCACGAAAACAGCACAGTGCAAGATGAGAGAAGTGTGGCTGAAGTTAGCAGAGAGCAATGGACTTCACATGACAGGATTCACAATTTGGATTCATTTTATGAAAAGCTGTTTTGATTATTTTGATTGCTGGACCCTTACAGACTAAAGGAATATAAGTAATCAAGGAACGGACACATTTGGATTTGAAGAGCGACTTAAGTAGGAAGGTAACGGCAGTGAGCACTTTTTTTTTTCTATCCTCACTTGTACCATGCAGGTTACACCAGTAAATCTATAGGAATTAGACTTTGGGGCTTGTTGTTTCCGTTAAACGCACTGAACTATTGGTATTGTGGAGAATCTAACCGATCTAAGATGTGTAGCATGTCCATACTGACATGTTGATCATACATTTAAACATTAATCTTTGTGTTCACGATCTAAGCAGCTTAGAAGCAGCTAAAGTGGGCCACCACGCGGGGTTTAAGAGGTTTTATGCATCCAAAGAACTTCTATAAAAACCAGACCTGGCGTTTATTTGTGGTGTGTTCCCACACCAGGCCACAGGGTATATACAGGAATCCTGAAGTAAAATTCAATACCTTTTTAAGACCTTTTCAAGACTTTTTCAACACTTTTAAGACTGCCGCGGAACTTTGGGCTGTAACCGATTAAATCAGCCACATAACTTTAAAAGGGACATTTTTGAGTTTTTAAAAGGAATTTAAATATATTTATAACATATTTATTGCCTATATGTCATCAGGTTGTAATGCCACCTAAAAATTGAAGCATTCACCTACTCTCTCAGTTACCTATAACGACCTGTATGGGCCAACTGTTCTCTATGTGAAGGACTGGTCAGGTTTCCTGCAAAAACCCACTGTCTTACGTAGGCTAGGCACAGTGTAGACACAGTGTAATTTTGTGTTTTACTTAGTTTAAACTAGATAATGTGAGCTTGCCTGCAATGATATGTGTGATAACTTTCATCGACCACTTGATCAATACAACAAAATTCAAATAGGCCAGGGGGGAACAAAGATGAAGAGAATAAACTGAGTGATGAATAACGTTAGTAGTGTAGGCAGTGTAGCACAGGCACAACTTGGAGGAGGAACGGGTCTAAATGACAGTATTAGTATAGTATTATAACATTAAATTAAAAGTATATTGTTAATTTAATAGTAAACTGTAAATTTGATATTAATATATTCATTGTGTTAAAATATCCAATATAATTTCATATAATAGTATGTCAATAATCATACCCATTTACGCAGAAGAATCGGTTCAACATTTATAAAGTTTGTTGTAGCACATCAGACTTTTTTTTAAAAATCGCGCTCCATCCAGGCTGTGATTGATCGATTCACAAAAAGTGACATTGACGAGAGCATTGGGTTTATGAAAAGTTGAATGTGTTTCAATAAAAGGCAGAGATTTAGCTAAATAGCCAGCTAACGTTCGCTAAACCCCAATTTTCCCTGTTGTCTTCTTTCTTACCATTCCGCTGCTGGTGGCGCATCTCACTCTTGTTTTTCAGGAACGGGGCTGTTCAAGTGGCCATAGAGCGACCGGCCAACCGTGTTAATTCCGTTACTCTTCATCGCCACTCCGACTATGTTTTGGACAATTAGCATTGCAGTTCTGGTGGGGTGGGAGATTAGGCCTACGGTTGGTTGTACTCGTAAATCATTTTCTGGTTCGCACGGATCTATTTTTTTGGAGCGTTTAAGAGTGAAATAGGCGCACGGTAGATCCCTGCGCCTAACGTTACAGAGACGTATCACACAGTCACTACTCACTGCCTGTCTAGTATTTTTGGCTATGCGTTCACCTACACTTTTAGCAAACAAACGTTTGGACAAACAGGATTTTCCCATTGAAAAAAATATCTTCAAAATTGAATACCTTGTTAAATGGCGATTAAGACTTTAATACTTTTTAATGGCCTTAATTTTCATAAAATTGATTTATTACCTTTTAAGACTTTTTAAGACCCCGCGGACACCCTGGGCCTGTAAAGGAGATAGGCGGCTATCTGGGACTCTATTCCTATTAATTGAAGTTTTACGGTACATTTTGTCTTCTCTCCTTTTGCTGACTTGTCTTTGACTCCTGAAAAGCTGCGGTTAGAACATACTAACTCCCATTAACTTAGCATCATTAGCAGCTTGGGGCTGCTCGTATCTGGCTAATTAGCGTAACGAGCTAAGCCAACAAGCTATATGCCGACAGCGATACCTGTTAAATATCGTTAACACATGATTAAAATACAGGAATTTCACTCACCAACTGGAACACGGACTTCTTGGAGGTTCTCTCTCCAATAAACCGCACACCCTGCCATTATTCATCTGGTATCTGCATGTAGAAATGTCCAAAAGGCTCAAACAAGCTGAGCCTCAGAGCTCTGTGTATTAGGTGAGGTGAGCTAACAGACGGCAGTCACTCGGCTAACAGTGACAGGGCCGGAGCCACCTGTCAATCAAAGCAGCGACGCCTCTAATAATGCAGAACAAAGGCTTAATATAATTTAAACAGGTGAGTTATAAAAAAAATTCACCCCCCCTCACTGAGGTCACGAAGGGCAAAATTAGCTATATACACTAAAAACATTTTTTTTAAACCAGGCTGTAAACATGTCTGTGACAAAGTGGGTTTGCTCACCACTTGATCCATATAGATCATTATCTATTGAACACCTTTCTGTTTTATATTGTATAAGTGTTTATTTTTGTAATTTATAAAATGCTTGTGTAAAAGTACACCACTTACTATCCCTGTCGTTTGTGTTTGCATTACAGCAAAGCATATAATAAGTTAAAGTAAACACACAGTCATAAGTTAGTTTCAGTTTCATTTTATTAGGTTGCAAGTTTAAACATGGTTTAATTGTTTTCTTGTGTTAATACTTACAATTGTTTGTTCCTTTGTTCAGTTCTGACAATTATTTGGGGAGGGGCCGGCCTAAGCATTTCCTATTTTACAGGAATAGGGTGGTCATGGATGACATCACTGGGCCAAACCAAGTAGAGGGTTTTCTTTCTTTATAGGAATGTTTCTTTTGGTTGTTTTTGGTTATTATAAATAAATGTGTAAATATCCCTGAACCTGTTTTCTAGTCAGTGGAGTGAACTGGTAACTAAGTTCCAAATGTTAAGAGACATCTAGATATTAATGTTATGGAGTAGATCAACCTGAATCAGAATGGGATGGGCTGCAGCAGTTTGGGTGTGAATTGAACTCCCTATATAAATGGTGGGATTTGTGCTCCCAGGGAGAAAAAAAAAGAGGCGAGGCTGTGCTGCTGTGAACAAGTCCCTTTTGTTAGCGTTGCTATAAGTTTATTGAGGGATTGTCTTAAGTCCTTTTGTTTGTTTGTTTGTGTGTTGAGTTATCCATGTACTGCAGACCACTGTAAACAATCACCTCTGGGAACATACCATGTTTGAGTCTGCCTACTTACCACCTTCCTAGCTACTCTGGTCAGGCTACACCACATTTGGTGGCAGTGATGGGATGGCTTGCCGTGAGGTCATTGGAGGCGTGCCCGGTGACCGTATGAGGGACCCCCAGGGTGGGGAACCCTGGGATGGGAGAAGTACGGTTGGCGGATGTGTGAGGGGCGCCTGTGTGCGTGAAGTGCATGGGTGTGCTTCCCGAAGGAGAAGGCAGTGTGACGGTGTACCATCATCACTACGGTTAAGAATGTGCTGTGACTGCCATACCAACGAGCCTGGCTCTTTGGCGTTGCAGTCAAGTTGCATGTTTAGTATCCTGCAGACGTGGGTTTGAATCCGGGCAAGGTTACTGCTTTCGCCCTTCGCTACAATGTTTCATTCTGTTGTAATGTTGGGCTTTTTAACATGGGGGCCAATGGAGATTAACTCCCTTCTGTAGCCAGTGGCCACTTGATGAATTGCAGGTTTTTGGTCTTCCCGGAATGGCTTCTTCCCGGAAACCGGAAGTTTGCCGCTTGAGGGATCCCAATCCTACTAAAAAGTTTTGATCAACACAAACTGAAGGTTTGATCCAGATCAAACCCAGGATTAGATTACGTGATCTGATCTAATCCTTTTTTTCTTTTGAACAACCCGTTTTCTAGATTTGATCTAATCTGATAGCCGAAATCCAATTAGATTACTTTTGAACAACTGGGCCCAGGGCACACTTATCTGCCTCTTAAAATTAAGTAAAGTGAAGTAAGGAAAACCTTGAGCATGCAAGCCCACAAATGACAATATACACTCACTCGCCACTTTATTAGGTACATCTTGCTAGTACCGGGTTGGACCCCCTTTTGCCTTCAGAACTGCCTTAATTCTTTGTGGCATACTTTAAACAAGTTGTTGGAAACATCCCTCAGAGACTTTGGTCCAAATTGATATGATAGAATAGATATGAAGAATTTGCTGCAGATTTTTCAGCTGCACATCCAAGATGTGAACCTCCCGTTCCACCACATCCCAAAGGTGCTCTATTGGATTGAGATCAGGTGACTGTGGAGACCATTTGAGTACAGTGAATTCATTGTAATGTTCAAGCAACCACTTTGAAATAATTTGAGCTTTTTGACATGGTGCATTATCCTGCTGGAAGCTGGGTACACTGTGGTCAAAAGCAACAATACTCAGGTAGGTTAAGGGGCCCAAAGTGTGCCAAGAAAATATCCCCCACACCATTACACCACCACAACCAGCCTGAACCGTTGATACAAGGCAGGATAGAGCTTTCATGTTGTTTAAGAGAAATTCTGATCATCTATCATTCTAATCCTACCATCTGAATGTTGCAGCTGAAATTGAGTCTAATCTGAACAGGCAACGTTTTTCCAATCTTTTGGTGAGCCTGTGCGAATTTTAGCCTCAGTTTCCTGTTCTTCCTTGAGTGGCACCCGGTGTGGTCTTCTGCTGCTGTAGCCCATCTGCTTCAAGGTTCGACGTGTTGTGCATTTAGAGATGGTATTCTGCATACCTTGTTTGTAACGAGTGGTTATTTGAGTTACTGTTGACTTTCTGTCATCAAGACCAGTCTTCCTAATCTCCTCTGACATCAACAAGGCATTTTTTCCCCACACAACTGCTGCTCACTGGCTATTTTCTCTTTTTCAGACCATTCTTTGTAAACCCTAGAGATGGTTGTGCGTGAAAATCCTAGTAGATCAGCAGTTTCTGAAATACTCAGACCAGCCCAGCTGGCACCAATGAACCTTGCCACGTTCAAAGTCACCTTTATCCCCTTTCTTCCCCATTCTGACGCTCGGTTTGAACTTCATCAAGTTGTCTTGACCACGTCTACATGCCTACATGCATTGAGTTGCTGCCATGTGATTGGCTGATTTGTGTTAAGCAATTGAACAGGTGCACCGAATGAAGGAGATGCACACTAATATGATTTTCAGTGTGGGCAATAAAGGGAATTTGGGGGGTTTATTTGTATTTTGTCACCAGAGATGCAGTGCCCTACTCCCTTTAGCACTATTGTGACAGTATCACAGTATGTGACAGTGTCACTAGTTGTAGGATGTCACATTTAAGATGATCTTTATCATGCTTGCTATTGCAGGGTGACAAGCACTAGGCTGCGTGACTCTTGTTAGTTAAAGTGTATGTAAGGACAATGTTTTACCGTCTACCACTAATCCTCTGAGCTGTAATGCTGACAGAGGTTTTGCTTTATTCTAGTAATTTAAGCAACAAGCATGAGAATCCATGTGATTAAGCAATCAGAAACTGTAAAGATAAAGGGGATTCTCATGAGATTATTGTTATGACAGTCAGGCACATTTGACAGGCACATTTGTTGTTTGCAGTAGCCATCTATCTATCCATTTAAAAACAACACGAACAATACTAATAATAGTGAAAAAACAAAGGAAATTTTTGACAATGGGCATAAGTAAAGTACACAATGTACACAATCATATTTCCATGTTGGGAATACCAATTACCAATTAGGAAATAGTCAAACACCTATGTATCAAATTCAAATAAAATGGAGCAATTCACATTTCAAATTGAAATTTCCAGACAGCGATATCTAATGGGAGCCTCACATAACGCTGGCATGAGATCAGCAGTGCAGCTATCACTGGCGCAGGGTTAAAACTATCTGGCTCCTGTCCAGCTGAGTACCAGATCAGATGTGAGATACATTCAGAAAGAACAATGCAAAGTACAGCTGCACCTCCACAGTTCAAGACATAAGTTGCAGGGCATTGGGCAGGAACTATGCACAGATGTAGGAGTGTTTATCCCCAGGTTCCAAAGACCTCCATCCTGGTTGGAAAGTAGGCCATAAAAAAAAAAAGGGAAAAAAGAGGCCAACAGCTGACTAGCCTGTGGCTGAACATCAAGCACACGGTGGAGCTGCACTTTGTGCTGCAGGAGGAGGGACAGAGGGTTCTGAATTGCTCAGTGCACCAAGTGATATTTCAATTTGATTTCCTGGATTTGTGCTACGATTAAAAAAAAGTTAAAAAAAACATTATGATTCACTCGCTGGTACACATGAGGAATAGATTTATTTCAACCCTGTTAAGAGAACTATACATATATAGAGTGTAACATATTATCGGAGGGAAGTTTCGCATAAATCATGAAAAGAACTACCTTAACAGAGGTTAAGGCGTATTTATCTGAAAAAAACAAAAGGCATAAATGTTTGTATGGAAAGTATAACTGATCATATTCAGTCCAAATATTTCATTTGTAGAGCTAGTGGTTTTTGGTGGCATTCTGCTTGTAAAATCTTGTGGTCTCTTGTGGTTAAAATAAATACAAAATAAATGGACAAAATAAAATAAACTCCTTACAATTTAAGAACATGTAATACATTTTAAAGCTTACTATGTTCTAGACTTAGTTGATGTGTTAAACAAACTCAGTGGTTGATGCTAAAGTTTTACCTTCTATTGAATTGCAATATAAATGGTATATGTTCCTGTTATTTTGTCCAACCCATGTATCATTACTGACAGAAATTATATACACCCCCTCTTTCAGAACTGTATTGCTGCTGCTGTGTTGTGTTCGCTTACGTCACTGAGATAAAGAGCTGTCTGCCTTTCTTTGAGGCATTATAGTGCTAAACTCCAACAGGCAGGCTGAGGCAAAGCAACTGATTTCTTTCACTACCATGGAAGACGGAAAAAAAAGATAAATATTTTTGTTTTTGGGTGACATTCCTCTCATTGTCTTACTGACATGGCAGCAGCGGAAATGCACCGATTGCTTTAAAGGGTTTGGAAATACCCACAGAGAGAGGGATAAATGGTTTGGGAGTAAAAAGAAAGAAAAGGAAATGCACTGATTGGTTTGGGAACAAACACAGGAAGAAGAATACACTAATGTAGTCAAGTGCTTTAGGGTGTTATGAGTGCTAAGGCGAGGTGTGCTTCCTGGTTTAAATTCCACTTTGCAGAAGCTTTGTTTGCTTGGATTGCATTTAGTTAGAACCTGCTTTCACTCAACTGATGCAATAGCAATCTTAATATTTGACTTTCCTGAGGTATATAAATCACACGCTGCTGGTGAGTGGGTGAGGATTATATCCAGCCTTGTATTTATTATAATCCACTCCATGTCAGGCACACTCGCAGCAGCAGGATTGTAGTCAGTAGGGAGACTGCCTACCTACCTAGTTTGTTTTAAATATTACCTACAAAGTCAAAAAAACTCAAATAAAATACTTTAATTGACTTGGTGTATAGTCAAAGTCTGTATGTATTTTTTTCTTACAGTTAGCATGTTAAAGTGAAGTAACTTTCCGTCAAGCTCATGGTGGAATGACCACTATGCGTACAGCTGTTTTTAGACCAAAGAGAGGGCAACAATGGAGTAAATCCCATCTGCCAACACAGACAGACAATCTTTAGAAGTTAACAAGTAATAATATATAAAAAAGACAGTTTTGACAGCTTTGCTCTTCTATATCAGAGTGCGACGGTGGGCTATTGTCCTTGCTTTTATTTGTGCATGCCTTTTAGTAATGGGTTTTCTGATGTGAAAAGAAGTTATCTCTCAATAGCAGAATGTCTCTCTTGGGCATACGCGCCCTTAGGAAAAAAAACTAACATTTTTTTCGTTGTTTTAAGAAAGGGTAGCACTTTATAATAACTACACACTATAAAGCATTAGTTAAGCATTAGTAAATAAGGAATTCATTTATAAAGCATTGTTCATACATTAATACACATTAATAAGTAATTTACACGTTATGCTGAGATTGTTCATATTCTTTCTCGGGAAAGTATCAAAAAACAGGCAGTTAACCTATGTAATAATTTTCTTACACTTTCCAAATTATCTTATGAACCATTAACAACTCATATATAAATGGTTTGTCATTAAAATAATACTTCATTTATAAATAGTGAACTGATCATGTATAAAGTATGAAAATAGAATTATTAAGGACATTATACATGCTTATTAATTAAGAATACAACATGTATAACTGTTTATAAATTACTTACTAATGTGTATTAACCTAAGAACAACGTTTTATACATGATTAAAAATGTACTAATACTTAACTGCTTCACAGTGTGTAGATAACACAGAATACAACATGTATAACTGTATTTATGAATGACTTACTAATGTGTATTAATGTATGAACAATGTTTTAGAAATGATGAATTCCGTATTTACTAATGCTTAACTAATGCTTTATAGTGTGTAGTTATTATAAAGTGCTACCTAAAAAAGTTATCGTTTTGGTACAGCAACAAGGAAGACTTCAGCAAATGTACTTTTATTGACTCAAAAATGCTTTACTTATAATTAATCTAAGTATGTATTACAAGCATGCATAACTTGCGTCCTCTAGGCCAACTGCTCTGCCACTTAACATCATAATGCGCAAAACACAACGGTGGATCTACGGTATTAGCCGAATATCGGTTCATGCACAGGATTATCGCTGTGGTAAGAGATGCACATATTACATTTTTCCTGGCTGATTCCAGTTACTGATTTTTTAACAGGTCTGACCTGCCGGTTTTAATTTTGGCTGATTCCAATTTTCTTTCTTTCTAAGATCTATAACTGACAGCATACACAAACATTTGTGTAACTATTTATTGTAAAAATCTATTTTGATTAGGATCCCCATCAGCACCAGTATAAATGTTAGCTATTCTCACTGGTCTCAATTGTATGGTCATAATGAAACACTGATTATAAAATAACATTTTCAGTGGAAGGAGATGAAAATAAATTCCACACCATTTTAATTCTACTTAATTTTCCAATTTATTTTTGTGTTTGATCACAAACTACAGTAATCTGCTCACCTTTCTTTTCCCGTCAGACACATAAGCACACACCTACACCTGTAGGGGGAAAGCAGGCAGTGGACAAAACCACTGTGAGGCAAGAGAGGGGGGACTCAAAATGTTTCAAAATCAAAAAAGCACTTTAATTGCCCTGTTTGTATGGTTTTACTATTTTCACAGTTATTTCAAGTATATATCATTATATTATTTGATGGTTTTTAAGGGGGGGATACCTCTCTGATAGAGGGAGATATGTCCCCCACCGTGATTTCTGCCTATGATTACAATTTGGTGTGCCCCTGATAATTTTTGTTACATATTTGTTCAAATTTCCTTTTCATGGCTTTACTCTTTGTTTTACTTGTAACTGGTCCTTTCCTCTTACATGAGCATTTAGGCTCAGAGCTGTGAGGTCTCAGTGACTCTAAAATCTAAATCTTCCACAGCTTATTGCTGCCTGCTTATAATACAGGGGATCTAGGAATTGAAGCTTAATCTGTTTAGTAATCTGCTAAGTAGGTCTGAAGATGTGAATCACTAAAATGCCTATGATGCCAAATTGTGAGGGAATGTGAAAACATTATTATGAAACACAACTAATTGGGATGCTAAAAGCCCTACCTAGCACCATTACAATTCTTAGAACATTATGAACTGCTGTTACAATAATATTTAAATGCTCATTTGACAGCATTTAACACTGCTCCTTCAAGAGTGTTCATTATGTTGTTACTCTCAGGATAAAGATAAAGATGAACATGAATGTCAGCCGAGGTAAGAAAAGAAAAAAAAAGAAAAAGTGATGCTCTTCTCCAGTCCTTTATTGGACCTTTAAGTGCAGTCTCACAGAAATCATTACTGTCCCAATACTGTCCTCATATTTTGATTCTTAACTTTATTCCAGAGAATGTATGATTATGTATTTTTATGTCCTACTGAAAGAGAATCGAATTTCTTTAAACACAGTTATACATAGGATTGTCCAGTACATCGACTTCATGCTGGTGGCTTGTGAACAATGTCATAATAATAAAGATGAAGGGTTGAAAACTTGAGTCAGTTGAGAGTTTTTACAGCTGGTCCTAGGAGTCAAACCATACGCCCTAACATCAGAATAACATTTTTACTGTCACTCAAGTGATTCTACACTGAACTGCATATAGGTCCAATTATATTTTTGTGATATATCAAACCATTTTACAGGAAAATCCTTAGATTGACTTTGATTATCTTATTGGGAATAAACAAAAAAACAGCTATATAGAAAACTGGAGAATAATAGTATCCCATCCCACAGTCACAGCAGTCAATTTAACAAACGATCACCGCTGTGTAACATTAAAACACCACAGTTATAGCGGTGACTGCCTAGCTTCACAGATTGTTTGGTAAAATAAAAACAGAATAAACTCATAGATGTGTACAACTAATGCAGAGGTTTAGTGTGTGTCTCAAAATATAAATTCATTTCATAATTGAAGTTTATATATTCATATATAGCAGGGGCTGTATTACAGAAACTTCTTAACCGGCAGATCCTATCTTAACTGTTTGGTAGCCATGGTAATAAGGGTTAGGAACTGATTTAGGAAAAAAGCCATTACAGATTAACTAAGTTAGGGCCCGTGGTCACTAAAGTGTGTTTTTCCGATGCCAGCGTCTTTTTTCAATTCATTGCAATGGGAGCTCCGCGTTTTTACCAGCTCGAAAAAACGCCAGCAGCATGACGAGGCGCTGAGCGTTTTTTTCCACGCCGGGTGCTGAGCGTTTTGTTCTGGTCGCCGAGAGTTGAAAAATGTTTGACTTTGGGAAAACGCTGCACTTGTCACTTTTACCCAGCTGTCCAATCACAGTAGAGGAGGGGCGGGACAAATACCACACCGTAGCAACGGTTACTATCCAGGAACCGGGCTTTGTCGAACCTCAGCTCTTGGACTAAACGGTGGTACTCGCCGAGATGTTTCTTTGCCCACAAAATCACATGAACCCACATACACAGAGTCCTCTCTCTCAACCTGCTTCAGCATTCTCTTCACACAGAGCAAGAGCCAGAACAAGTACTCTACTCTGTGTTGACATTTTTACAACTAGTAAAGTTAGCTAGAACTACTAGTGTGCTGACAAACTGCCTGGGAGCTCCTCCTCCCCTTCAATCAGTGGTGAACCAGGTGGAACAAATCTTCCAGGCAATCTGAGCGTGCCAGTACCTGGCTTTAGACCGCAGTGGAAGGAGCATATATAGCACCACAAAACCAAGGATCTTGATCTTTGTCATTAAAGTGATTTTGCAAGACCAAGCCCTCCACAAAACTGTGAAGGACAGCCGGTAAGCGCCATATTGGCCATGTTTGATTAGATTGACTTAAGCAGTGTAGTGCTAATGATGCTCTGGAAAAACAGACTCTTAACTCTTGCTGACTTTGATAGGACTTTTTGCAGTGGTATTTGTAAATTCAAATGTTGTTTGGTTTTATCAAACAAGTGGGGAAAAGGAAAGATAAGAAAATATACATTTTGACAATTAAAATACCAACTGATTTGGTTTGGTATAATGTATCTAGTTGTGTGGCTACATACTAGTTGATACCTTATAATAATTCTTTACTAGAAATATATGGCTTAAAACTAATGATTAGAAAGTAAATAGAATTTTTTACTACTAAAAATTACTAAAAAATATTTTGTATTGCATTTGACTAAAATGTGAATTTGACTAAAAATGTACTAGCTCTGATCATTTGATTTAAAATTATGGGTATTTATTTGGATAATATTTACTTTAAAATTGGAAACCTTGTAACTTATAATGGCAGAAATATGTTTGTCTGAGTTAAATGTGAATAATTTCATTTTGGCTGTTAACTCGGATAATAACTTGTATTTGTCATCTCTCTTTTGAGGTTTTTCACCTGTTTACTGCCCACCAAAGATTGGTTAATAAAAGACGAACAACTGATCCCATGGCTGTTTATTGAGTGAAATCCAGTTAAAAAACTTCATGTGGAGGGATTGTCCTTTTCAAGTGGGGAATTGCACAAGAAATAAATCAAAACTTGACAACTAGCAACAAATGTTTCAAAGCAACCAAAGCAGTCGGAAAAAACGCTCAGCCTCAAAAACGCCTGCTAGCGCTCGCTGCTGGGAGTTTCCAGAAGAGCAGCTGGCACTTTTAGCTGGCAAAAAACACTTTGGTGGACAGGGCCCCCAAAGTTTCTTTCCTAACTTGAGATAGGAGAAGTGTATTACAGAAGCATCGTAAAATCTTAAACTCTCCTAACTTTAGGATAACTATTAAGCTGTCTTAACTAACATTTTCACTGTTTGTTAACTTCTTCCCTTTGGCTGCTCTTTTATTGCTTTTGCAAAACCAATGATGTCAACAGGGGTAACTTATTCATTGAGAGGCTTATCGCAGATCCTATCAATGTGTGTTTGACGACAAAACGTTCATTGGTAGGTAGACTACCCCGAGTGATGATCTTACAGTTAGCCGAGCAACTACAACCAGCTTTGGAGAGGCCGACCCGGCGACACGGGGCTCTACTGGTTGTGGTGCAACTACCAAATGCGCTTCGTTTTTTTGAAAAAGGCTATTTTCAAAATGAAGTGGCAAAAATATCTTAGCCCACTATGTCATGCAATTTAACAGAGGTGGCAACAGCAATTAGCAATTTGGCAGATCGTTACATACAATTTCCAAGACGGGATGAACTCACGGCAATCAAGGCTGCTTTCTACCATGAGTATCAGATGCCTGGTGTAATTGGACTGGTTGATGGGTTTCTTATCAAAGGCCCCAGTGGGGAGGATGAGGCAACATACATGTGCAAAGAATCCCATGTCATCAACATCCAAGCATTTTATAGCGAAGTGGCCCGGCTCAACTCATAATGCTTTCATCTTCAACACAAGGTAAGCTGGTATTTCAGGACTATCCCGACAAAACAAGAAAACTTACAAACCTTATTACCTTCACTACAGCACCATCTAGTGGACCTTAGTAAATTTAAAATGACTGAAATCAGGGACGATTTATAAGCCCCATGCTGTCCCCTGAAACAGCACTAGAACACATCTTCACAAAATTTTGACTCTCGTTGATTCCAAAACAAGGAATAGTTGGATTGATTTTGGAAATATATTTTAAAGTTTTTAATATTAGTTATTTTGGCCTATTAGTTAAGCTAAGTAGCCTGTGTAAGCCCCTTTTTAGCAATACTCTGCACTCAGACAAATAGACCTACATTCACAACTAAAATTTAATTTACGCCAATAGGCATACAAATATAAATTTACAAGGAATAATTTTGTTTCATCCATCCTTCTAGCTTTGTTTTATTTCTGAAGCATTACACTAACAATAACACAAATTAACACTTAAGCATTTGTCTGCAGTGACATCAGTGCTTATCTGGAGGAAAGAGGTCAGTCCAGTACTTGTTTCTTTAAATATAGCAACCAATTAGATGGTCAAAAAGTATCAAAGAAGAGTCCAACAAGGTGTGGGAGTCACTATAAAGCACCATTTGAAGGCAGAACTTCCTTTTCTGACACTTGGTCACAGGAGCAGGTGGCGTGAGAAGACAGCCAGATTATTTGGTTTGGAAATCTTCTTTAAAATGACATGAACTTTAATTAAATAAAAATATGTTTGTGTGTATGAAGGTGTAGAGAAGCCTTTTGTTATAATAAGATTGTTCTATGTAAATAAAGAGCAGGATTCGTCTGTTAGGTAAATCCCATCTGACAGCAGGGACAGTGAGGAGGAGTGGAGAAAAAGGTTTGAGCAGAAGTGAAATAATCCTAATAAACCTTCAGAAGTTCTTTCAGTAACTCTGGTCGCCATTCAAATGACTGTTATAAAATGGTTTATACAGCAGAGAATATACAAAATGGGGGGTCAAATATCAAGTTGTACGTATTCTTGTTGTATTTTCATTGGCATTGGAAACTTACCAGTAACTTACTGGTATCTAGGTATCTGTCTATAAAAATATATAAAAGGGAGTATGAATATGAAGACACCGATGAAGATGACTCCCATCCCTAACTAGGGTTGGTTATCATGAACCATTTACAAGAATAGTGGATTCAATAAGAAATGTGCGTTTGGATTCTGCTTATCAGTTCCTAACTTTCTGCATATTTCACTGGTGCTCCCGACTGATCTTATCTGCCTGGACCTGCTAAGCGGACCTAATGTCCCGTCATTTGTTACGCAGTACGTCAACAAAGCAACATCTCACGCTCAGGTACAAAACACAGGCGAGCGGACATTCACCTTTTATACTGAAGGGAAACAAATGATGTCTACAGATGATTCCAATATATAGGCTATTTTTCTTGGACACGAGTCCCCAGAGACTTCTTTCACTTTAGCCATGAAGGGGAAGATGAGCAAGGAGAAAGTGGATAAAGGTCACAGAGTGGTGACAAGATTTGTGGTGAAAGAGTTGGAATCAGAACAAAATCAATAAGTAGAATTGGAATCAGATTTGGAATCGATAAAAGTAAAACAATACCTAACCCTATCCCTAACCAGGATGTTGGCTTGGACACTAGGCTACCTCACACAGGAACACCAATAGTAATAAAGAACTGCTTTTTGAAGTTTCACAGGGAGTGAAATGTCATTACATAAATATTATATGACACGACACACTACATGATACAAACCTATCAAATCCAATTGATCAATGTGTTTCAAGTCATTTTTCCTTTTTGCTTAATGATTTCTTGCCATTTTTTAAAAAGATTTATGATTTTTTATTGCTGTCTGAGCATTGTCTTATGATCTGTGAATTCATAATTTTCTGTACGATTCTATACCATTGTTGCACAATGTTCCCCTGGGGCAACCAAAAAATATTTTGGGGTTTGAAGGGTTTGAAAAGTTTTATTATAAGAATGTCCCAAAACGAAGCAAGAAATTATGTGGAATCCTTTCCATCATGTACCAGAGACAGGAGCATCTGTTTGGAGTCTGGAAGAGCAGGTATTAGCCAAAAAAAAAACCACCCCACAACAACGTTATTGAGATGACAGGAGGCTAAACATCTCAACATGGGCCTAATCTTGTAAATATTGTTCAAATATCAGATTCGATGCCATGACATAAGTTGAGGTCACCACCAGTATTCACCAGAGAAAGTGATATTAATCATCAAAGCTATAGCAGTGCTACACAACCCATGTAGACTGGCAAACCTCCCGGGACCCTGAGATGGACACCCATCAGAAGGCGATGAAGCTGAAGAAATGCAGCCACAGGGAGTTAACACTGGGCTCCAGATGAGAAATCAGCTAAATCCAGGATTTCTTTGCAAGACAATAAGATATATAATATATGAAAAGATAGCGGATATTAATATACATAAATAAATAAGTAATTTAGAATCAGAATCAGCTTTATTGCCAGGTATGTGTACACATACGAGGAATTTGACTCAGGATTGTACATTGCTCACGATGTGCTTACTGAAATAATACAAAAACACAATAATAAAATAAATCAGACACAGGCTACAGTGTAGACAACACAAATATACACACTATGAACAAAAAACGATATATTGACAAATAGTGCAGTGAGCAGAGTGCAAAGGATGCAGGAGTATTATTAATATCATCATATCATCATTATTATGTACATGTCGGAGGTGGAAGTGATATACAGATACACATACATGCACACATGTACACATGTACACAGTGTGATGGAGCATAGTTCAAAGGATGTATATACACAATATGACAACAGTATGAACAGCACTGAAATAGTGAATAAATAAGTGATAACCATTAAACAGGTGGCTGATTAGAAACAGTGTTCCTGGATTATTGCACAGGAGTTGTTCCTGAGACTGTGAGTCAGATGTCATGACTCTGGAAATGTAAGTCCTGAATGGAAAGCAGGCAGGCACCGATGATCTTTTTTGCAGTCCTGACTGTCCGTGGAGTCTGCTCCTATCCTTTTTGGTGTCAGATCCAAACCAGACAGTGATGGATGAGGAGAGGACAGACTGAATGATATCTGTGTAAAAGTGGATCAGCAGCTCCTTAGGCAGGTTGAGCTTCCTGAGTTGGTGCAGGAAGTACATCCTCTGCTGGGCCTTCTTGATGATGGTGTCAGTGTTGGGCTCCCACTTTAGATCCTGGGATATAGTGGATCCCAGAAACCTGAAGGATTCCACAGCAGACACAGGGCTGTTGAGTATGGTGATGGGGGGCAGAGTGGGGGAGCTCCTCCTGAAGTCCACAATCATCTCCACAGTTTTGAGCATGTTAAGCTCAAGGTTGTTCTGACCACACCAGAGAGCAAGTTGATCAACCTCCCGTCTGTAGGCTGACTCATCAACGTCACGGATAAGGCCGATGACCGTTGTGTCGTCAGCAAACTTCAGGAGTTTGACAGATGGATCTCTTGAGGTGCAGTCGTTGGTGCAGAGGGAGAAGAGCAGTGGGGAGAGCACACACCCCTGGGGGATGGCAGTGCTAATAGTCCGGGTGCTGGATGTGATAATCCACTGACAGGTGGAAGCTGGCACAGTGAGCTGGGTGAGTTTGGTGCGGAGGTGTTGAATGATGGTGTTGAACGCCGAGCACGAACAGGATCCTTGCAAATGTCCCTGGAGAGTCGTGGTGATGCAATGCAGTCCCAAATTGACAGCATCATCCACTGACCTGTTAGTCCTGTTGGCAAACTGCAGGGGATCCAGCAAGGGGCCTGTAATGTCCTTCAGATGGGCCAATGCCAGTCTTTCAAAGGATTTCATGACTACAGATGTCAGGGCAACGGGCCTGTAGTCATTTAGTCCAGAGATGGAGGTTTTTTTGGGGACCGGGATGATTTTGGAGTGTTTGAAGCAGGAGGGAACGTCACATAGTTCCAGTGATCTGTTTAAGATCTGTGTGAAGATGGGGGCCAGCTGGTCTGCACAGATTTTCAGGCAGGATGGTGACACACTGTCAGGTCCAGGAGCCTTCCTGACCTTCTGCCTTTGGAAGAGGTGGCTCTCATCCTCTTCACAGATCAGGAGCGCAGATGAGGGGTCAGAGGTTATACAGTTATACAGGATTCTGTCCCCGCTTCTGAAGGCCTCCGCTTTGGTCTGACGAAGCTGCCTGAGTTTTGCTGTGAACCACGGTTTTTGGTTGTTGTGCGGAAGATTTTGGTCGACACACACGTCCTCACAAAAACTGATGTAAGATTTCACAGTGTCAGTCAGTTCATCCAGGTCAGTAGCTGCAGCCTCAAAAACACTCCAGTCAGTGCAGTCAAAACAGGCCTGTAGTTGCAGCTTTGACTTGTTGGTCCATCTTTTTACAGTCTTTACAACAGGTTTAGCAGATTTAATTTTTTGCTTGTATGTCGGGATAAAATGAACCAGACAGTGATAGAGAGTCCTAAGGCTGCACTGGGGACAGAGCGACAGGTGTCCTTTAATGTTGTGTAGCAGTGGTCCAGTATGTTGTTAATATGCTGTCTGTACTGTGGAAGTTCATGACTGAGGTTTGCTTTGTTAAAGTCCCCAAGAACAATGAGAAGGGAGTCTGGATGTATTTTCTCCACGTTAGTTTTCTGGTCGGCCAGGTGTAGTAACTAGTGATGGGAAAAGTCACTCTTTTGACAGAATCAAGTCATCAAATCCCATTCATTAAAATGAACTAATCTTTTTTTGTGTCATTTCGTTCATTTTAACTAGGCTGGTTATTGCGGCGCTGCAGCCCTCTAGTGGGTGATTTTTTTAAAAACAGCACAGTTCTCAAACACAGAAGGCTGCCTGGCTTGCTCTAATTGACAAAGTATAATGCACAAATTCACCTCTTGATCTTTCTCTGTCATGGTTCTATAAAGCCCCATGGAGCCACAACCAAATTCAAACCATGGAAACGGATTAGGCCACTAATCCGGCTAAATCCGTCCATTATACCACAGTCTTTCCTGAGTATACTACCAGACCAGCCATATATATGTATATAATTATAATTACTATCTTTATATCTCTAAAATGCTCATTCATACACCCCTATCTATGAGTAAAATCTATATATTAACATCAGATTTGCGGGGAATATATTGAAGTAATAAGCTTGAAACTCTAGATGAATAAAACAAACTCTTATTAAAATTTAACAAATTTAATAATAATCTCAAACACTGCCAGGTTGTTCACCAGCTGTGAAACAACAGCACAGCTCTGTTGCTAAATAAAAAGTTACGTTCTCTGGTGGACCGGATCAGCTGTTAGCTGTAAACACACCTCAGGGCTAACGCTAACGTTGCTATGTGGCTGTGTTTTTGTTTTAAGGACCCGGTCCCTTTGTTTTGGAGAGAGACAAACTCAGAGGTAATTCGGCTCCCGGTAGACCCTGTCAGGGCTCTGAAGTGGAGCAGACCCAGAATAACTCTCATCAGCTGTTAGCTGTAAACACTAGCAGGACTTAAGTTATGGTATAGCAGTGTTAAAACTATGGCACAACATCACTGCGCTGCACTAATGTTATGCTTTGTTAAATGTCACACGATTATCAAACTGACTTGCCTCTCATTCCCCGGTGCTGGCAGTAAACTCAGCCTGCCGGGTGACAACAGACTCCGAGGACCCATGTGAGTGGTGAATGATTAGTTCATTCCTGCACCACACTAGCCTATGTCACGTGAAAAATGAACAACTCAAACCTAGAGACCCACAGTTATGAGTCCTGAATTTATCAATTCTGCTTCCTGTGCTGCCTGCTAACCACAGCCCTGTAGCCAAGATGCCACGTGACAGATGAATGACTCAAACCCAGAGACCCACAGTTGAGAGTCGTGAACTAATTAATACTGTTTACAGTGCTGACGGAGCCCATGCAGCAGCCGTATGACGAGTGAATGTAACAGTCCAAGACTATTCACGCATCCGTGAAAATTAACGAATTACTCACTGATTCAGTAAAACAGAGGGCGGCAGATCTGCAGAAGTCCGAGTTAGTTCTGTTGAGGAGAAGCAGTTCATCTATTTTGTTGGCCAGAGAGCAGACATTTGCCAGGTGGATAGAAGGGAGCGTAGTGCGAAAAACCCCGCTGACTCAGCTTAACCAGCACGTCAGCTTGTTTCACCCTATGGCGTCTGCGTCTCCAGTAGATTACATACAGAGCTGCTGCTCCTCCAACTAATAACTCCGGGAAAGTTCCGGGTTCGTTAAGGAGCGGTGGAAATTAGCCGTTTAAAGTCCAATATTTAAGAGCTCTTCTCTGGTAAATGTTATGAGAGAGGGAAGGCAGAAAACAGAGTTATTAAACAAAAACACAAAAAGCACAACGGAGCATAATCCAGAGGCTGCCGTATACTATGATCTGGTGGATCTATGTATACATAGATCTGTTATAAAAATAAAACTAGATTGATAAATACTATATTAAATAAACAAAAATGAAAATGGATTGCTTATATTTCATTATTGCACTTTTTGCCCAGCAGTTTTGCAATGCACTTCTCTAGTGTGAACTTAATAACTAACTAACTAAAATTAAGTAAAAGCTTTCTTCAGTCCATCTTAATAAACCAATTAAGTCCTAATTCATGTATGTTCAAGTGAATAAAATCAAAAATTTATTGAACATATTGTTATTGAAAAAAATTATATCGCGATATTTAGTTATTGTTTAATTGTCCAGCCCTAGTATTTAGGATTTCCTAACCTGAGATAAGGTAGGATGAAGTAAGATAAAATAGTATTCCTAAAGTTATCTAAGATTTGCTTCTGTAATACCAGTTTGGGAAAAATCCTATCTTAGACTCTTTCTATCTTAACTTAAGACCACAAGTCTAGACTGTACACTTTCTTATATTATTTACAGAGACGCAACAATTCTCACCATGAGCAAGCAGTTGGCGACAATGGCCAGGAAAAACTCCCTTTTAACAGGTAGAAACCTCGAGCAGAACCTAGACTCAGCTGAACTGTCTAGATGACTGTGCAGCGAGAAAGACAGAGAGGACACAGTAGCCCAACCATTGACTGTATAAAAGAAGTGGGCATAGTCATTGTGATGTCACCCATTGGTTTCTTGACTGCCGTTTTGAAGCCTCGAGTTTGGCCGTCACCATGTTAATGTTTTGCAACAAGGAACCAGGTGTGACGATATTCGGATGAGACCGTGGCGCTAGCTGGCTTTGTTAGCTAGGTGCATCCATAAATCACTTAGCCTGACACGCTGCCCTGCCGACATCTCTTTCGCCGAGTGGTCACAGCAAATCTAGGCTAGTCCACTATAGCCGGAGAGAGACAGCCAAAGTCAGGTCTCTCTTGGTATAACCTGGTTGGTTTTGTTTCCTCCACCAGCGGCTCGTAGCGCCTGTTGCAGCAGGCAAGGCTGTCTACCTGCCACTGCTTCTCAGGGAAGCTGTGAGCTTGAGGCTGACGTCAACACTGGGTGACGTGTCAACCACAGTCACAGCAGCTGTGGTGCGTTCAAGGCCCGGTCGTCCTTTTCCAACTTTTTTGAATGCAGCCCTTGGAAAAAGTCTAAGCTTTATTATTTATTTAAAAATAATAATAATAATAATAAAAAGGGTGACAGAGGGACAGAGGCTGATGCACACCACCAGACCTCCTCCCTCCGTTATGTGTCCAGCATGCATTTATTTGTGTCATGTGCTGCTGTGTACACACTGAAAATGCTGTGAATGTTCAACTGATTAAATACAGTACATTCCTAAAGAGGATTCTCCTCCCCACTGAAACCCCTCCATCTTCGGCTCGGTGTGTAACACGCTTCAGTCTCCACAAAACTGTACGTTCACCAATGCTAAGCTAATGATCCGACCTACGGCCCACACTGCTCTCCTTGCTAAGCTTGAGAGAGACAGTGGGAGGGCCCAGGTCTTTGCTGCGCTATTCAAACCTCTGGGACAAAAGCCCATGTCCCACATCGCTCTCCTGGTGGTATGCGAGCGAGACGGTAGTAGGACCTGGGCTTCCTCCTTGCTAGCCGGCTGTCCGGCCCGCGCAACTGGTCACCTACATCGCCTGGCAGCCGAATGAAGGGCTGTTGCCATGACGGTGACACAATGCAGCAATGCGAGCCAACTCTGCGTTCGCTGCACTGGATAGCAGGATGCCCTGTCCTGACTCGGCTTCACTCGGAAGCTGCGTTGTTATTGACTGCTTCACTGACGACACGCTCACGGCGACACTATTGCACTTTGAGCCGTCATTGGAGCAGCGAGCTGTGGTGCGTTCAAAGACACCAGAGAGCAACCGGCCCTGGTGCGTTCAGGGACACTATAGCCTGTTCAACGCGGCCACCTGAACCAGCATAATGGACAAGAGGGCGTTTCCACATGCTGATGATCAAGAAAATGCTGGAGCCAGTGCAGCCCGGCAACTGGTTCACCGCCATCGACCTGAAAGACGCCTATTTCATGTCGAGGTGACACAGTAACAGGGAATTTCTAGGCTTCTCCTCTCAGGGGGTAGCCTATAAATACATTATACACTGTCAACTACTCGCTAGCCCCCCACACACTCAGCAGATGCATCGCACTGCAATCGTTGTGCGAGAAGGGCATGAGGGTTCCTTTCTACTCACAACCTCATGGTCATGGAGATTGAAGCCTTGAGTGATCTCCACACAGCCCAGTTGATTTTGCACCTCAACAGCCTGGGGTTGCAATCAATTGGGAAGAGAGCTCCCCCCAGCCGCCGCAGCGAACGGAGTTGCTGCTCGGCAGGGTGTCTTCATCCATGTCAGTCTTCATAGATGAGTCACTGGATGGGGAGGGACCTGCCAGGGGAGTGCAGTGAGTGTTGTGGCTCCCCGAGGAGAGCCGAGGGGTCACACACCACAATCCACTCCAGGTGGTGTTTCTAGTGTGGTGGTGCATTTCCTCCAGCGCATACATCAACAGACAGGGCGAAGTCCAATCCACGGCTCTGTTGGCGCAGGCAGGGAACCTATAGACGTGGGCATCAGAACACCTGCTGTCTTTGAAAGCCCTTCACGTCCCAGGCTTGGAGAATGGCAGTGGCTGACCTCATGTTGAGGGCTGGCCCCCAACTGAGCGGGTGGAGACTGCACAACAATGTGGTTCAGCAGATCTGAGTTCGCTTCAGGAGAGCCGAGGTGGATCTGTTCTCAATTCAGCCACAGGACAGCTCACACTTGGGGATGGATGCATTACACACGCCATTGCTGTTTGTATTCCTCCCAACCCCATCTCACTCCAGTTAGGTGAGGTGTCAGTCATTCGTCATTCTGGTAGAAGTGACGCAGCCTACAGTGACAGAGCCCTGGCCTGTACCTATGGTCTGGGGGGCTCTGTCTCAAGGGTGAGGCTTCATATGCACAATGCTGGTGTTGGACCAGCCTCTCTAGGTTTTTCTCCTAAAATTGTGGAGAGGCAGACTCAGGCTGGTCTAGCCACTGAGGTCACACAGACCATCCACCACGTCCTGCTGTAAAGCTAAGTGGTTGGGCTTTCAGCGTTGATGCATTGAGAGGGAGACGGATCTGCCTACCTGTTCGGTGGGATCCGTTTTCTCTTTCCTGCAAGATCTGATAGAGAAGGGGCTGTTGCGCTGCAGCTATCTCTCCTATCACAGGGAGTTTGGTGACAGAACAGTCTTCACCCACTCCCTCGTGATGCGCTTTCTGCAGGGTGTGAGAAGACAGCAACCGGTGTCCTCATTGAAAATGCTATCTCTCGAACAGCCTGCACCTTGCTCTCACCTCTGCTAAGAAGGTGAGTGAGCTGTGTGCCTGTCGGTTCACCCCAGCTGCATGCTGGTTCTTGGTGTCCACAGTGCAGCCGGATTGAGACAACACACCTCCTTTGTTCTTAAGAACATAAGGAGCATGTTCAGGTCCAGGAGAATAAATCTGGATGCTTTCTACCCCACTTGGGGTGCAGGGAGGTGAGAGTGCATCTGTTGTTTCCATGTGTGCTAGGCTAACGTCCTATGTAGAGCACACAGCCCCCATTCGATGCACTGGTCAACTGTTCATCTGTTTTAGTGATCGTGCAGTCAGTAAAACCCTGTCCAAGAAGAACCTGGCCAGCTGGCTTTGTGAGTGAACCTCCCAAGCCTGGACACGGGCGGGAACAGACCCACCCTTAGCCGTGCGTGCACTAAGAAGTGTGGAAGTGTCTACGACCCTTTTTCAGCGGGGTGTGTGTCGAAGAGATCTGCACAATGGCATCTTGGCCCTTACTGTGCCCGTTTGTGCGTTTCTATCTTTTAGATATGTCGGGCTCCTTCTCGGGATCCACCTCGCAAGTGCGACCTAGGATCTGAAAAGTGAGGATCTGCTGACTACTGGGTGTAGAGGGGGAACATACACTGGCAGTGCCTGACGTTTCAGTGAGAAGTCAGGGCAGTCCAGGTGTTAATGGTCAGGCCAAGCCCCTATTAGTCCTGCGACCTTCTCAGGGGTGTCCCACCACTCTGTCACTAGGTGAAGTGGTGGTCAGGGTTGGTGTGGTGGCTTGTCGTGGCTAGGACGGACAGTCATCAGGCTGTGTGAGATAGAACGAAGGTTACGACATGGTAACCCTAGTTCTATAAGCACAGTCGGAGCCCTCTACCGATGAGCCCTGCCGCTCTGACGGCGTCTGCTGAAGAGGCGGTTGGATGCTGAGGCAGTAGGGACACTGTTATTTATACGTCACACATGTATCGATAGCAACGTCCTATTGGTTGGCTACTTGCACGATAAAATTTCAGTGGGCAAGTGCGTGCGTGTGATTGGAAGTGGTAGTACCCATAGAGTCCAGTAGAGGGCTCTGCCTGAGCCCAATGCCAGTTCTACATATGTAAAACAATATTAATGTGGTAGTGGTACAGATAAAATCTGTAAACTGAGTCTGTATTTGTCCAGTATCTTCAGCACTTTCAATAGTCGAATGTGAAGTATATTTAGGATAGGGTGCCAAAATGTCTGACATCATTTTCCTTGCCAACTTTTTCTTTTCAAAGTCACTGCTGGATGAATTGATTCACCATACATCCATCAAACTTATTAAGAAGTGAATTATGAACAGCTCTCTGATGGACATTCTTACTGAGAAACAGAATAAGAGTTTCCTTTATTTCTATTGTCTGAGACTTTACATGAAGTTTTAGCCCACAAGTGAGAAGTATTGGGCATCTTCTTTAACAGTTTCTCTTTATTGATGCACATAGCACTGCAAGTACTTCCTTTCTTGTATATCATCTTCACCATTGTTACCTTCATATTTTAAGTCTTTCTCTGTATTCTCTTTTCATCCTCAGCTGATCTGAAGAACTGAGGCTCAAAGTGCATTTAGATGTGGCACATAAAAGTCTACTTAAATCCCTGTTAAAGCAATAAAGTCATATTGTAAGTAACTGTGTAACTAAGTATTTGTATTTACCTTATATCAATATATCATTGCCTTATCTATATCCTATTACAGTTTAAGTTTAATATAATTTGTCCCACTGTTTCCTAAATATTGGAGTCAGTGGTAAATAGTGAGCCACCAAGAAGTTTGGTCTGTGTCCTGTGTTCTTCAACCTACTGACCAATGTTAGTTTGTTTTGCATGTGTCTACTGTTGGAAAGTGTAATAAACAGATTACAGCTACATTGCATTGTAGACCTGTGAAGCTAAGGACTTAATGAAATGAGTTCCAAAAAGCAGGAAGACTGTCATTTTGATGGATATGTATTCTGTTTACTGTTCATTCAACCTGGCAGTTTTGAAAAGTGGAGACTTAAAATTATTGCAACTGAGTTTAAGAGTGACTGACACTAACCATGCATTAGTGGGCTGTATTGTTGATACATCCTTCTGGGTATATTGAGGCGTGTGTCACAACAGCAAAGATTGACATTTACCAAATCCTGAAAAGCTCATGGATATTTACATGATTAAAAGTGTACCAGGAGCAGATTTCAAAACTTGGAGAAACTTTACACTCATACAGTTTGTTTTGCAAAACAGATGTCAAAAGGAATGGATGACTTAAGGGCTTAGAACCTGAAGGTCATAAGTATCTTGACTGACTTTAGAAGAGAGATCAAATACTTATTCCACTCTTTGAAATGCAGATTAAACCTTTAATGTTTTGTTGCATGTTTTTGGCTCCAGCAATGACTTTCTCTTTGCTACTTTCTATTTTACTTATTAATTTATTTGTCAAGGACAGTGAAAAAAAAAAACAATAAAAAAACATTGGTCACTAATTTTGGCAGGAGTGTACAAGTCAAAAGGAGAACCTAGGTGCACACCATGTGCAGACAGAAGTGCAGGCTGGACTGTACCTTCTGGTGGGCTGTAGGAAAAATAATATGCTGTTCATATTCTGTCAAACTGATTTTGGTGACTACATAACTGTTATCTCACACATTACAATTTGCATAGATGGCATTTACAGAAGCATAGAACAATCCCTGAAACAATGCTCAGACTGACTTTTTATAGGCGTTTTATTATAAATAAAGAATTGTTATGTGTTCCTTTCTGATGTTCTAACTATGATTGTTCTATTTTAAAAAGAAAAGCCTTAAAAATGTTTGAAATTGTGTTTGTTGTTCCTGGGGTCGAAATGACACCGAACACAATACATGTTACTCTCCTTGATAACAGATATTCTTTTTTTTCCTAATGTTATAAATAACAAAAATCTGCAATTAGAAATAATATCAAGCCATTAAAACACCAAAAGGAACGTTCTTTCCCATTTTTGGGTCAACCAGTAAGTTTTTATGGTAATTTGCATATATTTCAATGTCACGTAATAGGTATTTTGGATGTATAAGAGGGGGTGGGAGAGGGGTTATATTTTATTAGAAGGATGTGTACATACATTTTTAATATTGTAAATTGTCCATATTGTACATCACAGTGCTTTAATGTCACCAGGACAAATCCTCTTACTGTTATCATACTCTGCTTTTAAAGTGTGCCCGATTCTAGTATATAGACTCTAATAAGGCTCAGTCTATCAATCCAATGCAAAATGATCCCTTTACCCCCTAAAAACATTCATCACATGGATAAACAGAAGCTGCAGTGGTGTCATTCATACTGGGAAGGACAATAGCTTCCTGTCAGATAACTGTCTTCACCCATACACAAAAAACACAACCAACCACTGTCAGCTCAACAGACAGCAACAAACAGTGCCTAAAGTAATGATCTCTAACATTTCATGTAAATGCTTTTTGTGACTTTAACATGGTTTGACATAACACAACATCAGTTCAACATAGCAAGAGCGGTGTGTTTGGAATAAATAAAGAAACAGGATGAGAAGAAGAGGCAGTGGAAATGGTTGAACAGACAACAAGACAAGCATCACCTTTTTTCATCAACAGAAAATTACTCATTCGATTACACTACTGACAAGTCCGGCAACATGTTGATTTACAAAAGCCCCAGCTTGAGCCTCTCGTGCATAATCATTACATTACTGGATTCAAGGTAAGCATTTGATTTTACAAACACAAATACCCAAGGATCTTTGACAAACCCAGAAGGTCATTTGACAACATTTACTGAGGATATTTCTAGAATCTTAAAAAAAATATAACTAAAAAACCAAGCAAGTTAAATTTTGCGCAAAAATAGAAAATAAAAAGAAGTAACATGACCATATACTAGTATGTCTAAAAAGTTTAATAAATATTTCATTTCATTTCCATATATTTGGATGAAGAAAAAGCCAATTTGGGGAAATGGGTTAATAAATCTTTTTATTGTGCTATTTCATGAGAGGCACAAACTGTAGGCTAGATATCCAAATGGTCTTTAGCAAATATGATTTAAAAAATGATTTAAAAAAAATATTTGTTATATTTTCTGTGGCAAAAAAACAAGAATATTTGTAATGCTGAATGAGCCTGCCATGGCTTTGATCTTTACAATGTTTTTTTCTTTATTATTAATTTTGTCCTCCTCAGTGCTACACTCAGCTTTACTTAAATGACTAAAATGGAAACGAAAAGTGTCTCGACAGGAATCAGAGAAGCGTTTCTTCTCTAAGAGTCAGTGGTTTGCTGAGATGTGTTTTTGAAAAGTATGTTTTATTCACATGGGCAAAAGACTTTATCCTTTCTGGCCCAGTCATTTTCATCCCTAGAGTTCTCGGCACAGAAAGCAGGCCTCATGTAGACTCATTTGTGGCAATTAAAAGTATAATTCCTTTAATTTAATGATTTTGTACCTTTTGGGTAGTTGAAAGCTTCTCTGGCTTCACCCATCATTTTTTTCCAAACAAATCACTGAGCACAAGGTACTGAATCATGAACATGCACACTCAAATCCAATATAACTAGATTGGTTTTATAACTTGTGATGAATGACTCTGCAGCAGCTGAATATAGGTTACCTTAACACTATTCTGTCTTGTTCTGATGGGAAAACACGCCCCCAAGTCGGTTAAGATTCAAGATTTCTGACTTGAGGCAACTAAGTGGGAATACAATCTGCTGGTTCTGTACAATATTATAATGAGCCCACTTGGTCAGACAGTTAACATTAATATTCTTTGACTGAGAACACTCCTTTAGTACATGTTGCTCTGAGCTGTGATTAGCTCTTCTGTCAAATCAGCCATCAACCCAACAACATCCAGATTATTGCAGATTATGCATCAAGCCTAGTACATGTGATCGTTTAACTCCTAATTTTAACAGAACTGCAAACTCTCAAGGCTTCTACTCAGAATTCCTGTCGACTCTCTTCCTTCTCGTATTCTCTTTCTCATACTAGTCACATAGAATAATTAACTCAACCAAATGGTGTGTAATTGCAGTGTCAGTCTAATCTGCATATGGTGCAAAACAATACAACATGTTAAATAAGCAGTAAAAATATTAAAATAATTTCAGAGATATAATAATCTTCACAATTAATTTAAAGTAAATGTTTCTTATTAGCTCAAAATAACTAACACATCAGTACAACTGTGCAATATAACCCAGTTTATAAACAGAACTGGTTTAGATTGCATCACTCCTTACGTGGACTACAGATCAAAAGTTCCACATGGTGATTTCTACTGCCAAATAGGCCTACTGTATTGTCGTAGTATATATGCAAAAACAAGTCTCAGGAGCCACATTGTAGCTACCTATTGAACATACTGTGAGGAACCTCTACAATTTCGGATCTGTCCTCTGCTGACCCAAACAGAAGCTTAAGGACCTGTTTAATAATTAAATCATCTGTTTGTATAATTCTGCTGCATATAAAATATGTTTTGAGGCAAGAGGAAAACTACTTTAGAATATGAAAACCATGTTAATAAGCATGCATACATCATTTCTAAAGCTTCAAGGTAAATGCATGTGTATCCATATTTTCTGCAATCAAAGCGAAACCTTTACAGTACATCTGACATTAATGTTGCCACGGAAAATGCATAAATCATCAGTGCCACAGTGGAAAAACTGCGACACTGCAGGTCATCATGTTAGTGAATGTACCACGGTTGATGAACTTTGGGACTACGGTTGGAAAATCCCATCAGTTATAATAATATATACAATATGTCCCACCAGTGTTCATGTTCCACTTCTGATTATGAAATGCATTATTCAAACTCAAATATCAGCTGAATTATTTGCATAGCCTCCCACTGTTCTCTGAGCAAGAGTGTAATCTGTTTCATTCCGTCTCGGCCCTGTAAGGAAACGGTAACTTGTAATCAGGCAAGCAAAAGCAAAGTTAAAATTAGGATTAATTCAGATTTTGGTGTGTTGTCATGTTTTCCTGACTGGCAGATTATTGGAACTACACTTAAGCACCTTAACTTTGCGCAGGCAATTTAGCAGCATTATGAGTTTGCATAAACCTTGAATAATGCTGCTAGATGGAGGGGTTTGCAGTGCATCTGAGGTGCAGAGAGAACTGAATTTGAATGCCACATAAAACCTTTGGAGCTGGCATCACAGTGCTGAATGTTTGGCGAGGCTTTGGGCATATTATCCTTAGTGAAGTGCTGTTTTATGATTGTGTGCTACCAGAGGCCAAGTTACTGAACAACTGTAACCACTGATCATGTAAGCCTTCAGAGGTCATGACACATACAGCGCAAATAATGTTTGTTAGCTTCAAGTTCCCTTTCACAATAGTCAGCGTGTGTGTTTTCATAAATTTTTGGTTGTTTTGCAAACAACTAATCCAGTATTTCACTTTGGTATTTGAATATGGCCCTGGGCCTGGAAATTTGTCCTACATAATATATTTTTTTTCTGCCTCAGCTACCACAGTGTGCAGTCTCTGTTCCAATTAGACCTCCTGAATTAGGAATCAGTTCTTGATTAAACAAAATTGATCAAATATCATATTAGGAAATTTTCCACATTTTTTCCCCTCGCCTATTTTTTCATAGTTCATTTATCAGCTTCTCATACCCTTGGGTAAAAATTGTTCTAACCGAGTTAAGTGCTTTTGCAAAGCTCCACTATGGTGCTCTGATTTATACATTAAGATTTATTTACTCCTAAAGTAAAGTTGCTAGAGGGTTTATGTTTTGATGCTGATGAAAAAAGAAATATGAAAAATGTTTAAGCTGTTGGACGGCCTCTAGTGAGATATCCGAGGACAACCCAGTATGAATTAATACAGTTTTTATGACATGCCGTGGTGTGGTTAATCAATGTATCCACATATAGTTTTATTTTACAATAAATTAAATCTCTGCATGTAAAACTAATACCTGCTACATATCTATAGAATAGGATGTACATTGGACAGAGTAATTCATCTGTGCCTGTGAACATACAGCTTTGTCTTTTTCGATTGCTGAGCTATCCCTTGCCTGTCCACATCACAAGCTGAAATGAAAAATTTAGCTGAAACTTTCTCAATTTCAGCCAGTTCTTGGCATACATTATTTTGAAATGTGTCATTGGTTGCTATGTTTAATTGGGAGCTGTCTGCACAGATATAAGCCCAGGAAAGAGGGATGGGCTGACAGCAAAACAACATTTCCCACCAGAGAGCAAAAACCTGCCAGTAATAAAAGATGTGATCGGCTCTTTGTGTGTTTTCATATGACAGTCCATTAGTAGGAGGGGAATATGGGTTCAGGACGGATAGGCAGATCTGTACATTCTGTAATGGTGTTATTAGCATTAACTGCATGGAAGGAGACAAGAAGCAAGTGTGTGTGTGTGTGTGTGTGTGTGTGTGTGTGTGTGTGTGTGTGTGTGTGTATTTCCTAGTGAGTGTAGCTGGACTATACGCAGTACAATAATGAAAACATGTCTATGTTTACTCACTGACTTTCAAAACTCAAAGCAATTGAGCACCCTTCACACATGCATGTAGTTGCATCTGCAGGCTGAGGGGTCTTTATATATTATTATTATTAATGACAGAAAAGGGCTTATTAGTCCAAATTAATGTGAAGGTCAATGGTGAGGAATCAACGACTTAACATCAACACATTGCAGTGTCATACGGATGCCTTCCACTATTCATTAAAAAAGGCCCCGGGAGACCATCAGCAACAGTTTGTTTAAATGCACTATTAAATGCAGCCATTTTCTTTTCATAAATTTAAAATCAACATTAGCATAATTTGAGTCTTACAGATTCTGTTAACATAATGGTGAAAAAGAGATGCCTTTTGATCCTGCTAAAGCCTAGTTGGCGCTACACAATTTTAAGCCTGATTTGCCAGTCGCCGAGCTCACCGACCATTGAGAAGTGATCAGGGGAAGATCACCGCCAATCGTTATGTGTGAACTACTCAACGACATCAAAATGGCTTGCCAACGCCAGCCAGATATTTAGCATGCTGGAGGAGTCGGCCGACTCGCAATTCACCTCCAGCCAATGAGAGCAGGCGGCTGGCAGAACAGGCAACTACTTTTTCACTACAACACACTTTTTACTCACCTCCAACTTTCATTTTTCCCCCAACAACTATCACTATTGTTGATTTCCAGTTTGATTGAGACATTGTAGAAGTACTTTAAATTGCCAGTGGCTCAAGGAGAGTGTACTAAATGTGAGAGTTTTGACGATTGCTTCATTTTCCTAACCTTCATCAAATGGTCAACTTGCAAAACTAATAGTCTACAGTGACAAATCTGTGCTTTGAGCTCAACACTTACATCAGCATGATAACAATGACAATGCTAACATGGAGTTGCTAATCTTTTATACGTGAAAGGGCACCAAACTTATTAGGACTCGTCCTCTGGGCACCATGGATATCTGTATCATATTTCACGGCATCCATCCCTGGTGGTGCAAGAGAAAAAGTCAGGGGATCAGCAAAGCCTGCAGATTTTAATGGCAATCCATCAAATTTTTTCAGTTCGAGTCTGGACAGTTCATGGTGGACCACCTAACCAACCAACCAACATTGCAATACCTATGCTGCTAGCATGGCTAAGAATTCTGCAATTGCAATGAGACAATTTGGAGAGTGGCCATTTTGTACATAAATAAATAAGCGACTAACATTCTTTTGATTAATCGGCAATGCAAACTCAGCATAATGCTGAATTCTACCAAGGCCTTAAAAGCAGAAGATGAGATGCTCCTTTCACCGTCTCAGCATAACTCATCCTCCCCGTCTGTGCAGGGTATACTTCTGGGAGAAGTGTAATGTATCGTATGAGCTTTACCTTAGGATAGCCTCTAAATGACTCCTTTAAAGTTGGACTGACCCAGCATGTGTTGGAGACAGAAGTGGGTCTGAAAAAATTATTTCTTGTTATTAATTTCTGTCTAAGCATTTTGTGTACAGATCAATAGAGATGTATTGGTATGTCAGCTTTGACTATAGGTTTGACTAATTCCAATGGGATAGTCAATAATGAGTAATTATCACCTCATTCTTTGTTCTATGTGAGTTTTAAAGAACAAAGTTATCAGACTCTCTTTGGCTACCCAGGTCAAAATTTCAACTGAATTACTAACTCAGCTGTATTTTGTTTTGTTAATTTGGACTATCTGGGGCCATTTTAATCCCATTTTGGAATGACATCAAGTGTTTCTCACAATTACTGGCTCAGTGTCTGAATTGCAAGGGCCATATCACCAGTGATGGGTTATTCTAACATTACTTTTATGTAGAGCCAGTTAAAGTTTTTTTTCTGGTTTTGCTCTGCTGTGGATGATGCAGTGTGATACACAATGCATTGCCCTGGTCCTGAATTGCCAAGGTTTCTTCTAAATTATTTTACTGCCTGGATGACTGACTGAAATTTTCAATTTGCATAGGCAAAAATCAAATTACCAGCCTCCCCTGATAATAGTAATGCAGCCAAGAAGGGGCTTTAGTATGCACAAAATGTGTTTCCTATTCATAGGAAGCATTGCATGGATCACAGCATAGGTGAAAGTCTTGTTGTTGTTGTTTTGTGGGTTTCATAAAGAAATGCTCATGTACACAAACCTCTGAACTAGAGGTGTTTGAAAGAGGTGAGAAATATCTGAGGGTTGTGTTTTATCTGATTTTAAAAAAATAACATTTTAGACATTCTGATTGCAAGAATACAATCATGTATAGATGCACACAGGTGGTTCACTCTTCCCGCTCATTGTCCTCCTTTGCCTCCACATCACCGGCCCCTCATCAGAAATTAAAATGGCTCACTGAGGGTGAGCCATTGGGTGAAGCCCTGAGCAGCTGGTTCTCCCAGAATCAGCCATATGGACCACTAGGGTTGGTGTTATTTTTGCATTCAGTCCTGTCGAACATGCTAGGGGAAATTAAAGTTCAACCTGCCTGTCTGTCTGTGGATGAGTCCACCAAGCTCTGATCCACGACAGAAATTCATTCCGACTGTAGTCATAGCAACAAGCTAGGTTTAATTTGCTCAGCTTGAAATGACCAGGAAGCACTTTTACTGAAGGAGACTTTCTCCCATCTTTGTCTCACACACTCCTAGATGAGGAGAAAACATCAATATCTGCATGTACTGAAATTGGCACACGCATTTTTACATTTTCAAACTGATTTCATAAATTGTGTTCAGTGCATTATTGGCATAGGATGCAATGCTGTTTTTATGTGCTGGTAAAAATACTAAATCCAGATGAAATCAGAAGTTTTTTTTTTTTTTTTTAAACATGTTCTTTTTGGAAAAACAAAAATGTAAAGCTGTTAATTACTTTTTTCCTAATTTCCAATGGTCAGTGAGAGCATTTTGAATAAACCAGACTACAATGCCACAACCAGCTCCATGATGCTGTACTTACTGAGGTACTGAGCCTAATGCTCAGTTCAGCATGCTATCATGCTCACAATAATGTTGCTAACAAGCTCCTGTTTAGAAAGTATGATGATTATAATGTTCACCATCTTAGTTCAGCGTCCTAGCATGCCGATTTTTACTAATTAGCACTAAACACCAAGTACAGCCGAGGCAATGGACAAGTAATTTGTTTTGTAAATGTAGCCAGGTGAACCAGGGGTACAGAGTTCAATAGTGTTATGTGGGTTATAATGTTATGTAATTGCTGGTGGGATTATTTCAGCAATAACGTTCCTTTCTATGTAATGGCACTGCCACTTTAAGAGTAGTACATGGGAGGGATCGCGCAAGAGGGTAGAGTTTCTGACGGGACACAGCAAAAAACGGAAGTGTCGGACTGTGGAGTAGAGAAACGGCAAGAGTTCTATTTTGGTTTATCGATACCGAGGATATCTGACCAGTAGTGATCAATACTAAAGTATCGACATGCCAACGTTACCTGCTCTAGGATCGATACTCATATAAAAGGATCGATATCTAAACGCAGTAATTAGGAGTGAGTGTGTGTTTATCATAAGTATCTTACTGTCACCAGGATGGTCTAATTATACTCTGTTGATAGGAACTACTTCTCCTTCCGCCTGACAAGTCACGCTAACCAAATTATATTTTGTGAATGGATGTACTTTATGTTTTCGGGTAAATTTAAATATTTTACCTTGAGTTATGACCTTGTGCATTCTGTGGCTAAATTAATGTATTTATTTATATTTCTGGGTTTTTGTTTGTTGTCTCTATTTAGAAAAGGTCACTACTGTTGTCTAGAATGTGGTGATTTCTAGACTTTGCTGCTGTGTAGACTTTTTGTTGAAGTCTACCAGAGTGACTGTAAACTCCTTTATGGCAGCTGTTTACATACTGTGGTATGGTTAGGGGGTACTATAATGTACTGTTAGATCAAATAGTTGAGATCAGATGAAATAAGTAAATGACAAGTGATTAAGTGAGAGAGTAAGTCCTGTGTTTATTATAACCTCCAACTGCCTTAAATCCTTGATTTTACATTGTTAATGCTGTTCTCGTTTGAGTCCAGTCAGGGAATAAAAACCCATAAAATTTATTGTGTGTTTGGCCTCATCATTCCTGGCCCGGCCACATAAATATCTGGTCTTAAAGTATTAGGCAAATAAAAAATGTGACCTGATGATGGTGCTACACAAAAAAGTTAAGGATCACCAAGGTTATTAATCCTGTGGGGCACGTGAATGTTTGTACAAAATTTCATTACAATCTCTCTAACAAGACATTTTACTAAAAAAAAAACCCACAACACTGTCAGTCAGTGGAGCACCTAAGTTAGTAGTCTTAGTAGGCTAAAAGGTTTTAGGAGCCCTGGTTTGATGGTTAATAAGTAACATTCCCCCAACCTTACGGTCTACATGCCCTTCATCAAAGGACTAAACTCTCAGTAGTTAAAGATTATGCACTCAACCATCAGCATGAAGAGCTGAATATGAAGGAGGCTGTTGCTGGAGAATGCCTATTCAGTTGACTTTCCCTGGTTAAATAAAGGTTTAGAGAACGATTGGACTATAGTACAAGGGGGGGGGGGATCTTAAGCTGCATCTTCAAAGAGGAAACTCTTCATAGCAGAGTAGCTCCACCACCCACTGGGTTTTTTAATCCTGAGAATCCCAGTATCCTCCGTGTCCTGGGAATGAAGAAGGTTCAGGAGATGGGGTTAAGCTGCCTTCCTGAAATGGTGAAGAGTTGGAAATTCTGACTGTCTGCTGGAAAATAACAACAGAAATTTGAATTTTTTTTCTTATTAAGAGTGTCAGTCCTGACAAGTAACAATATTACTTTATTTATTACTGGGTGATAAAAGTAACTAGTTATGTTACTCTTTACGTTACTATATTACTTTCACTACCACCCCCACCCCCAGAAAACAAACCAGTCTCAAGTAAATCCCGAATTTTGAACTACTGTTTTTCTGCACATGTATTTCTAAGAGCAAGATTCAATGTTTTACAAAACGTTAAACTTTGCTTAACGACACTTTCTCCCGACTAGTCCGAGCATCACTGGCAGTAGCGGCCAGAGTTTCACGTTGCTGTGCTGCTTTAGCAGATGCTTCAATAAATTAAAGGTAGAAAGTTGAAAGTTTTTTGCTGGTTTAATATATATAGCACTTAATTCAATCAAAAGAAAAAAAACCCCCTAAACATAACTATCTTGTGAACATACTCAAGGCAGCACAATGTCACTGGGAAGCCAATTTAGTAATATAAACTTCTTTTTCTCTTTTCCAGAAGAGAGCTTGTAAACCAAAAGGACATGATTCCTACTCTGAAGAGCATTATAGTAATGTGCTTAAGCCAGTCAATGACAATCTGCCATTCAAATTTAATATTTTATGCATACAAGATCTGAAAGTGGTAGCACTAGTCTTTGTCTGCACATGGAGCTTGTCATACACCCATATACCATTGTCAATTTAACTTTATTATGATGAAAAAAATCTTGATGTTACTCAAGGCAGGAATATTTTTAGATCATAGTAAACCCTCAGCACGAGCCAAGACGCATTTCAAAATAGAGACTATTGTTGATGTTGATATAATGTAAACATCATGTAAACACAAATACTACTTTTAACATCCTTGAATTGTTAGTGATGCATGAATATAAATATTACAGAAGAATCACTGAAATAATGTTTAAAGATACTTTTTTTTTCAACATACTATACCAGAATTTAACTTCCAAAGCTGAATATTCCATTTAAAGCTTGAACAGAAATAAATTCAACAGACCAAGGTCTACACATTACAAACATAAAATCTTGTTTTAACTGGGCCTCTGTGATTATGTTTATGGTTTAGAATACTTAAATACAATCCCTGATTAGAAACTCAACATTGAGAATGTAAAAAAACTTTTCTTGGTGTCTGTCATTCCCTGTACATTGGCAACATTGTTGAACCAAAAGACTTATAAACAACAATAAATATAAAAAAGACTGCTACAATCTGGGAACATTTACATAAAAACATCTCATGATCATCCCATCGTAGTTTGTGCTGCCAGTTACTATGCAAACCAACATGACGCCATAACATTCCCAGACTCTGGCAAGCAAAGCCATCGCCTTCATTGAGCCAACATTGCCAAAACAGCTTTAATGGTACTAAAATGCTAATGCTATGAAGTAAAAAAAAAAAAACGAAATTGATGTAGACAGATAATGAGATGTACCGTGATATGCCCCCACCCTAACGTCTCCCCCTGTCTATGCTGTTCACATGTGTCATGTTTTCTTTTATGTGAGAGAAAGTCACATTAGTACAGACGCAGGCTGCTGAGGCTTTTTGCAACCTGACATGAGTACAGTGGTGTGGATGCTTACAGTGTGACGCAAGTACAGCAAATGGGGTCAATTTTAATTGTGGGAAACAGGAGGATTTGTAGGTTAAAGTTAATTTATCATTATTTTTTCATTTCTAATCCCACATGTACAGTATGTTGATGTGCTGGGTGGTGGGTGTGATGAACCAACTTTACTTTATAATGAATTCAAGACAGTGATGGACAAGCCATGACGTTTAATGACATTTCTAATTAGGTTGCCCATGTTATGTAGCTCTCATGATATTAGAGGGTATATAAACATTTAAGGAAACAATCAACACAGTGTAAGAAAAAACTTCAGTGTGACAAAAGCTTCCTGAAATGTGTAGGCTGAGGTCAGTTCCGCTGATCTGCACTCAGCTCCCCATTCCCTAAAAATATCAAACACTTTAACATTATATGTTGTCTTGATGTTGCTGTCTTAATATAGATCATAATGCTGTACTTTCATACACCAAACAGCCAACAGTGTGTGAAATTCATGTCTTGCTTTCCAATTACACTGATCTGTTTTTCAGCTGCATCATTCTACAAAAATACAACACATGAACAAGCAAGAGGACACAGAACAATATAATTCAGTTTTTTAAACTTTGGCCCTGTGTTTTCTGAAGTGCTGAATATTCAGCCAAGGCTATTTTTGAGAAGTAACTTTATTCATGTTGACTCTACAGCAGTGCCTGCCAAAGACCTAGACATCAAACAGCGGTGGCCTATTGATTAGAGCAACAAGAAAGCAAGAAAACCGAATTGTTTTTAGAACGGTTTGAACCTTTGCATTGATGTTTCTTTGCTCAAAGCTTGCTTAAAGGTTAAGTGTGTAAAATTTAGAGGCATCTAGCGGTGAGGTTGTGAATTGTAACTGTCTAGTCTACCTCCTCCAGAGTATGGTGCTTTGAAAGCGACAAAAAATAAAAATAAATACATTCTGTGATACTGTGATGCCGAAATAGATCTCAGTCATGACAATAATAGTTACTCACATAATCACTTTCTCTTTTGTGGTTTTGCCTGCAAAATAAAAGCGCAACCAAATATCTAGTCTAAATTTAAATGCTCCGTATTTGTATAGTGCCTTTCTAGTCTTTTCGACCACTCAAAGCGCTTTTACACTAAATCGCATACACCATTCACACACATTCATACAATGCGCTCAAACAGAAACTAACATTCACACACATTTATACAGCCACCAGGGGCAATTCAGGGTTCAGTATCTTGTCTAAGGACACTTCGACATGCATCCTGGAGGACCCGCATCTGTAGGTTGAAGGATGTGGATCAAATAACGGAACGCACACACACACACACACACACACACACACACACACACACACAGCAGCACATGCTTTATTGACAGCATGTGAAACAGTTGCTTCATGATCAGTTTGTTGAAGAGGGAAAAAATTATTTCTCCCAACATGGGATCAAACATGAAACCTTCTAGGTGAGAGTCTTGCACTTTACTGACTGAACAAACCAAACACCATAACATACAGTTTAAATATGTCTTATGTGTGTTCTCAACCACCATCTAATGGATAAAAAAAATTACTCCAATGCAAAACTCATTTGTCCACCCCTGCTTCACATAATTAGTTCCTCTTCTTCAAACATACATATTCAGAGAATGTAGTGACCATATGCGCTCTGTAGTGCTGTTTGTGTGTTTTGAGCTACTGTAGAAATATGGCAGTGCAACATGTACAGATACAGTTATATTGCATTTCTGTCTCTAGATCCTCAGATATAGTACACACTGGACCTTTAAGGATGGCCAGGAGGCTCAGTTTCTTCGAATTGAAATCAAGTGGTATGAAAAATCTGAATGTGTCATATTACAGAGGTACATGTGAAGGCTGCGGTTATCATTCTGTGTTAATTACTTTTACAGTTAATAGATTAGAACAAATGTTTTGATCCACAATGTACAATATCAACAAGAAATACTCAGATTCATAAATTTGGCACTCTTTAATAGTCACTAGTGTTCTATTCCACTCCTCCTTGACGACATCACGGAGCTGGCTGATGTTAGAGACCTTGCACTCCTCCACCTTCCGTTTGAGGATGCCCCACAGATTCTCAATAGGGTTTAGGTCTGGAGCATAGACTGTATATAAGAAGTGGACGTAGACATTGTGACGTCACCCGTTGGTTTGTGGACTGCCGTTTTCAAGCCTGGAGTTTGGCCGATAGGGCGCTGCAGTGTTGATTTTTTTGCGACCAGCGGCACCGGATGTGACCATCTTTGGATGAGATGGTGGAGCGGCCATGTGTGGAGCTAGCTATTTTGCTTAGCTAGGTGCATCTGTAATTCACCATAACTGTCATTTTAACAGGGCTGAAAATTTTGTCTAGCAAACAAGCTTAAAACTGAATGTCCTCACTAGAGAAAGTGAACGGCCAACTCCTAAAAAGCTTTTTCAACAGTGCTGGTTAAATTTACAGTGCCGTGGCTAAGAGTCGCTTTAGCCTGATTGACAGGTTGCCGAGGTATGACAGATAATCCCGCCCTGAAGCATACTCTGCTCTATAGTCCATTTTCCTCTAAATGGGACCATAATTAACTAAATGAACATCATATTGTATAAAGAAGACTTGAAACTAGCGATTGAGACTATAAACTCATTATGAAAGTGTTTACTGAGGTAATGAATCAGGTGAGAAGTAGCGTCATTTTACCATTGTTTCTAATGGAACTGGACTTCTTTTTGAGTCTCCCCCTGCTGGCCGTTCGATAGAAGGCAGGTTTAAGGGACTTCTGCATTCGCCTCAGGTTTCTGACTGGAAGCTTCCTGCTTGGCCAGTCCATCACCTTTACCCCTCAGCTTCTTTAGCAAGGCAGTGGTCATCTTTGAGTTGTGTTTGGGGTTGTTATCATATTGGAATACTGCCATACGGCCCAGTCTCCAAAGGGAGGGGATTGTGCTCTGCTTTAGTATGTCACAGTACATGTTGGCATTCATGGCTCCCTCAATGAACTGTAGCTCCCCTGTGCCGGCAGCACTCATGCAGCCCCAGACCATGACACTCCCACCACCATGCTTGACTGTAGGCAAGAGACTGTAGGCACTCCTCATCTGGATGGCACCACACACTTGACACCATCTGAACCAAATAAGTTTATCTCGGTCTCATCAGATCTGCTCGTCTTCAGCAAACTGTTTGCAGGCTTTTTTGTGACACGCTGACACCCACCCCTTCAACCTCTGCAGCAATGCTGGCAGCACTCATTCATCTATTTCCCAAAAACAACCTCTGGATATGACGCTGAGCCAGGCACTCAATTTCTTGGCCTGTTCTGAGTGGAACCGGTCCTGATGAACCGCTGGATGGTCTTGGCCACAGTGCTGCAGCTCAGTTTCAGGGTCTCTGCAATCTTCTTATAGCCTAGGCCATCTTTATGTAGAGCAACAATTCTTTTATTCAGATCTTCAGAGAGTTCTTTGCAATGAGGTGCTATGTTGAACTTCCAGTGACCAGTATGAGGTAGTGTTAGAGTGATAACACAAAATTTGACACACCTGCTCCTCCTTCACACCTGAGACCTTGTAACACTAATGAGTCATATTTCATCAGGGAGGGAAACGTCTAAATTTTCACTTAGGGGTGTGCTCAGTTTTGTTGCCAGCGTTCTAGACATTAATGGCTGTGTTATGTGTTATTTTGAGGGGACAGCAAATTTACACTGTTATAAAAGCTGTACACTCACTACTTTACACTGTAGCAAAGTGTCATTTCTTCAGTGTTGTTACATGAAAAGATTTTTGTATTACTTTTGTGAGACAGACAGACAGAAAGAACCCCAATGGTCGGAATAACACTGGATTTGTCACTAGTTACTTTTTAGAAATAAAGTTGCTGAAGGTTTGAAAAAGGTAAGGAGCAGACCAAACCACTTTGAGGCAATGCAAAACGCATTGGGCTCATAGTAGAGAATAAGAGCTGTTAACTAAATACATTGACTAGACTCTGACGGACAACAGTGGTTAGATTTGAATTTTTGGATCAAAATTATTGCTAGGGACAATTCAGTAGTCGCTGGGTACTGGTTGAGATTCTATGCTCTTGGTAGTTATGGTCTGGTACACCTGTCACAGGTACTTTCCAACTGTCATTTGACAATCGACCTTTTATTACGTTTATGTATGAGGACATTTTGAGAACAAAGAATTTTATTTTCCTCTGAAATAAAATGTAAAAGTCGCACAAAATGGAAATATCTTGAGTGAAACAGAAGTCACTTTATCACTTAACACTATAGGTTCTGAACTTTAAAGAATTGAGGATACATGGGGGCATGACACTGACTACATGATCAAAATCACTGAGTCCCTCTAATCGCCTGTAGTCAAGTGTAACCCACCATGTGCTCGAACACGTGCAGCAGCGTGCCATCAGAGCCACAGTGCGAGGATGACTCACCACATATGCGGTCGCTCACTGCCAGATCTACAGCGAGGCCTTGCCTGCAGGTACACACACAAAGAGAAAACACTGACTGCAATGCTGATGCCTGAAGACAAATGCCTGTCCAAATACTCCTCTAAGTGCACAGCAAGATAATTAGGAAATAATCCACTGAGGCTGAAAATAAAGCACACAAGAACTATTAGCAATTACCAGCTCTCACCTGTTTACATGACACATTCATTGCTTTTGTAATGACTCTTTACTGTACCAGGCCCTGGCAAGGACTACATGGGAAGGGTGGTTTTATGTTGGAGTCAGTTTGTTTATGCTAGTTATGTTACTGGTTTTAAATGTAAGAAGATTGTATGCATGTTGGTTAATAAGCTAGTTTGCAAATTCTTACTATTCTTGTTAGACTTAAATATACTCAACTGTGGATACAGGTCAGCAATAAATTACATTAGCAAATTCTTGTGCCGTAAGATCAGAAAATCCGTTCATCTAATTGCCAACCCGATGCATAGGAAAGCATGACAAAAATACTGTTTTTTGTTCTTAAAGAGCACTCAATCTTTTGTCACCTATAAAGGTAAAAAAACTACACTTATCTAATTTACACGTACTTTGCACTTTACTACACTCTCCTCAAATTTACTCAAAGCTCATTAACATGGGCTTGCTCACACCACTGAATTAATCCCTAAACCATCTACCTTAAAATAAACAAAATAACATACATTTATACATGTGACATAATTACATTATGTCTGTCATTATTATCAAAGTTTTGACAGCATTATCAAACTTATTTTATATTGAAAGGGATTAAGAAGATAAATATGCCCTATTGAGTACCCCAACTAAGCTTGGAGTTGGCCTAATTACAAAGACACCAGCTCCAAAACCCCAGCCGAGCCATTCATGATGGGGCGATTCATTGTGCTGTGCAAAAGCTACAGCCAGTCTGATACTGAATCAGCCTAACATTGTTCAGACAGGTGTTTAATGAGAAGTTCTAACTCCCAGAGACTGATGGGATGGATTAATGGACATTTTCCCATGTTTTCCTGTAGAGAATGCAGGGCTCAAACTCATACACAATTTTCTTAGCCAAATGCTTTAAACTGTAGGAATACCTGGCAGAAATAGATTCCTTATGTGACCACCAATTCATTGCTATTTGACAATAGACAATGTTATATGGAATAATAGGGGGTGAAGAGAAATAGTGAATTGGTATTGTGTTTACTCCAAACAAGACAGACTGCAAGAATGAGGCAGAGGGAGAATGTTTTTAAAAAAAATGATCTATAGATAGATCTTTTACTATAATGTCAGCTAACTTATATCAGCAGGCATTTGTCTTCACCACAATGTTCCACTTTCACACATACATGTCCAAGACATTGAATAAAAGGTCTTGAGAGATGAAAAGTTTTTTGGCAATGTTTATAATTGTACTTATGATGTAATTATCAGGTGTCAAACCTATCTTGAAATCTTGGAATCATTGCTTTAAAAATAATTGTATTGAATGTATTTTCTCAGCCTTTAAAGATCAATCATTGTGTTTCTTTAACTTGGCACTACCATTATGCTAAAACCTCTTCATAATGTCCATAGGGTCACATCTTCCTTCTCAGATAGCTCTATTTATTGTCTTTTTTAGGAAGTGACATTGTTTTACTCAGCCAAGGGATAGCTTGTCAATCCATTCACATGTTTTTGACTCTCCATGTTTTTGTGCATGTTGTGTTGCATTAAAATGGTTGAAGAAGGATGATTGATATATTTAGACCCTGGTCTTTTACCCTTTTCCCCAAGCAGATCTCATTGATTTTCTGAAATGTGGTTGGGAATCACAATCATTCTTGAAAAAGAAATAGCCCAGAACATGTCAGATGGGTGAAACAAAGTCCGCCTGCCACTGCTGAGTTTAGCTCACCAGGGAACCTAAAACAGCATGCCAAAGGCTGCCTCTATTAAAGTCACAACCAAGGAGGAAATGTAGAGTGTCTCAGTACACAGACATGAAAATGCTTCATTACCTTTAGAAAACCAATGGTGGCTGTTCAGGGTTGATAACAAAATTGCCCTCAGGTCAGAACCACAGTGCTTAAAAGCACCATTGAGAATACTGCAGTGATGAGCCTGTGAGTGAGATGTGTTTTCTTCTGGACATTACTGTCAAAAAACTGCCTCTGTTTATGATTGAAAATGCATGTAGTTAATTTCTCTAATATCCCTGCCATGTAAACATGTATTCAGTCATTCATCTCAATAGGCCGATTAAAATAACCCCTTTTTGTATAAGCTGCTCTGATACACAGCCCGTGTTCAGCAATACCACATCCACCATGGACATTTTTAATAGTTATTAGTAATTCTATTATCACTGTGGGATGTCCGATTACCTCCCAGGCCTATTGTGCCATATCAAGCGGGTATACAATTTACAGCACAGGATGCAAGGGATCCAATGACACTGGGGTAATCTGATGTAATGAAATAATAATAAAAATGATGAAAAAGACTGTGGCAACCCGGGAGGGGAAATCTTTCTTTGGCATTTGATACCTTAGGGGTCGTTTACATATGATCCCGGTAAATCACCAAATCATTATGGATGATCCCAATGACTTTCTCTCCCTCCCTGTGTGATAGATTAACTATGCAGTAATGGACAGTGCAAATCGCTGTAAGTTCTAAGCCAGCCAGAGGAGACAGGGCTGGCTGGGCAGAGTGATAGATTAGGGATTTTTAAATACTCCTCCTGGTGAGTTCTACCGCAGCCAAAAGAGCAGCTGGGGTTTTTCTCACTCTGCAAGGGGGGTGGAGAAGGGCCACAGATGGCCATGGGCCCTGCAGGTCAACACTATTCAAAGATGCATCCTGGAGTAAATGAGTGCGTAAATTAATCGAGGCCTGCGGATGCATTGGAATTTACGGCACTATGTTCTGCAGTAATGAAGCCTGTACTTTAAATCCATATTATATATGACACATACGCTATTAAAGAAGTCTTTGCAGAACTACAACTGCTCTGTCAAGCTCAGCAGAACATCATAACTCCTTATTGATTTGAAGATACATTTTACTTAGTCAAGGAGAATTATAATGTAAACATTTCAATTTTGAAATAACTAAATCACCACTGAAAACACTGCCAGAATGGTGGTTCATTTTTTGGGCTACATGCCAGCTAGCACAATTTGAACACCCTCCTTATATACTGTGCATGTCTGTGTTATCCCACCCCGTGATCTCTGTTCCCCTTTGTTTGTTGCTGCAATTTGTCAGTATTTGTGGTGGCATGCATAACCTTTATAAACCTTTTTAAGGTGAGCACAGATGATTTGGCCTTTTTGGAGCTCTGTTAGTCATCCCACGCTGGTTTGAAAACATCAAAGGGCTGATTGCAAAACCTATTTTAGAGCTGACAAAAGCTGCTTATTAGCATTCAACCTAACATGAACCAACTTTGTTACAGTGTTTGTCATTGTAAATAAGTTACTCCAGAATGAAAGTCCTTTTGCATGAAGTGAACATTATTTGGCATTCCGTCTATTTCTCTGATATAATTAACGAAAATGATAATATTGTAAAACTGTTACATAGCTTTTACTCCATACAAAATTAACATTCTCAGCCCCTTTGTTGGATTGAATGCAATTATTGTTGCTATCAGGCCACCAAATCTTAAGACACTGTTACAAGTGATTGCAGATGCATGAATGAATGAAGGGACGATCATGCCATGATAATTAGATTTTCTCATTAAAACAGAAGCTATTGCCTTCAGATATCGCTGACCATGCCAGCCTGAGGTCATTGAAGTCCAGTCTGACTTAATTACATTATAAGTAACCAACAGGTTGGCTAGTTGGCTTCATTGCTTATAAAGAGAATAATTTAAAAACACACATGCACACACATCTTGGACAGATAAAGTATCTGCAAGAACCTGTACCCATGCAGGCTGCTGGGTCATGCAAATCTGGATTTATGCCAAAGGATATTTCTTAACAGGCTTGCCTGATACTAGAGGTGGCATGGATTACTGCGGTCAGTCACACCACAGACAGGGGCTGGCTTCAAGGTAGATTTCAGAAGACCACTTAACAACTGTTGACTTTGCCTGGAGTTTCAACAAACAGATTGCTTTCCCTTTCCTTAAAAATACTGTATCAAGCATTATTTGGTGGAATTATTGCTAGCTTGATATCATAAGAGACAAGTTTCAAGTCTGACCGTCAGTACCATAATTCTGAGGCACCTCTGTTACGCTTGGTTGTGTGTGTACAATTTCTATTGTAGCAGTGTTTTGATGAATAGAATTCCCTCTGTATCAAGTCCTATTCAAAACATCATAAGAATTACACCTTTTTTCACTGGTACTGTACCTTGACATGTCAGTCATAACCCAGTTTTCATTTTAAAATAAACAATCTCTTATTTACCAAATACTTGAGTGCACTGTGACCCCACTGTGAGTGTGCGTGTGGATCCCACTTTTTGGTAGTGCACTCCAACGTTAAGCCTTCCTCAGGGGCTTTGATGTGTCAACTGATTTCTGGGGGTGGAGACACTGAGCGATTTACAGTGGCAGAGATACGATCAAATGCATCGGGAGACAATACATCTGGATGTGCCGTGAGAGCAGAACCTGTTCATGTCAAGAGAAGGATGGAAAGAGAGAGGTGCACAGTTTCTTACCTGAGGCAACGTGTCATCTCAGCTGGGAAGATTTGTATCATAGTTTTGATGTTTGATGTCACTCAAGCTATCTTTTGTAAAAGAGTGCCAATATGGTAATACATCTAATTATAAAAGTAAAAAATGACAAGTGTACTTCTACTTTAGTATACTTGAAAAAAGTTCAATAGCAAACTTAGGCTTATACTTCTACTGCTATTAGTTAAGACAGATAAAAAGTGTATCTCTGCCAAGTTTTATATTTGATTTGTTTAATGATTCACTGTCTAGTTAAAATCTGTGTTCACGGAAGGTCTGAACAACAAAAGCACCATACAACTTTCTTCATTTATTAAAACTGATTTCCCTTCTCTATTATTTCTCCCATTAACTTTTATTATGGAGACAATTAAAGTCATAGAGAGTATGTCTGACTGTCTGCCAGAAACACTTTTTACATAATTTCCCGCCATTTCCATACAGTCATCCTGAGTGTTTAGTCCAAATAGTCGACAATAAAACGAAGTAAAAGAGTAAGGAGTCGGACTAAACAAGTCACAAAACAAAAGCCTAATTAATACAATATAAATTGCAATAATCGATAATATAAACACATTATCCCAGTAGAAATGATCCTGTGCCTCAGTATAGGCCAACAGTATATCAGCACAGTGCACATGCGCACAAACTCCATCAAGCTGTTAAAGCCGACTGACAGCTAACCCAGCTGTGATCAGCTGCCGCCGTCATCAGAAACAGACGTTGCTTCACGTGACGCTTTGGAGGAAAGGACGTCTCATTTCCATAAAACCCATTTCTTCCTTCCTTCTCTCCTCCCATGGTCTTCATGCATCCCCGATGGGCGTGACTAAAATGCAAGGAAAAGACGCAAGTGAGGGAAAAGTGTATGCAATTAAGAGAACTGAGAAGCACCCATGGTGTACATTTATAAACATTAAAGTGTAATAGGTCAGAAAGTCGGTGGTCTCTCCCGTGAGGTGGTTCGCACCATCCAGGGGTCGAGAGCTGCCTCCACTCAGTCCTCTTACTCCTTTAAGTGGTCGGCTTTCCAACGCTGGTGTCTGGACCAGGGGACGGACCCAGTTGCCTGTCCGCTGCCGGGGGTGTTTTCGTTCCTCTAATTGCTCATGGAAAGGGGGCTGGTGTTCAGTACGGTTAAAACCTACACTGCCGCCATTTCGTCCTGTCACGAGGGCTTCGGGGACAGGACGGTGTTCTCCCACCCCTTGGGGAAGCGTTTCCTTAGAGGCGTGCGGAGGCGCAGGCCGGTGACGTGGCCTATTGCCCCACAGTGGGACAAGAGGGTCAGTGATCTGGTTCTCAGTGCTGAAGAAAAGGCATTGGGAGCCAAAGGCTGGGTCTCACCATTGTATATATACACAAGGTGCGGAAGTAGGAGAGGCCCATGCTGTGGGTGGGCGTAGACTAAAATTCTCAGTGCTGCTCAGGCGCACGCAAGGGGTAAACCCAATAGCAATAGCCTTAGAGGGCTGCACCTATACTCATAGAATCCGGGTGACAGTACGTAACCCCCGTTATGTTGCATTACTCTATATTATGTGGGTCACGTAAGTTACAGCGACTCACACGGTGATGAAGCTGTGTATCGATAAAACTTAAATTTAACAAGGACTCTCAAGTCTCACGCATTCACCGTGAGACAAACGCTTTTCAGCCAGTTCACACACTCACACGCCACACCTTGTATTTCTCACGCTGAGATGTAAGTTAAGAGATAACGTCCTTGAAGTTGTCCCGCTATATTTAATTAATGGAAGATCATTTTTGTGCCGAGTTCATTTCTTTCTCTGTAGCCTACTAAATGCCAGAGCCGTTAAGCCCATCATAAATTAAAATGTGTTGTTTCCGGGTAAATTCCGTGATCCTGCAAGCGCATTCGTTACCAGGCAAAATGGATGCGGGTGCACACAGAGTGGAAGTTGGAAGCGCAAGACCTGATGAATGCGGTAAATAGTTTGTTTTTTTAGCATTTTGACCATTCCTGGATGAAATCACTTGCATGTGATCAAAGATAGTGAGAGCAGCTGATGTTGGGAGTATAGCCAAATGCGTGCTAAATGATTATTGATGATGCAGTCAAAAACTCTCCAAACTCTCTGCAACCTGCTTTGGCTTTTTTAGCCAGTGGTGAGCTAAGTAACTTAGGTCTATTCAGATCCTTTTAAAGAAAAAATAAAAGTACCAATACCTCACTGTAAAAATACTCTGCAAGTGCATTGAAAAAGTTAAACAGGTGGTATTGGGCTTTTTGGCTTTTATTGAGTTATATATCTTTTTTGTGCATGTAACAGGTTTGCAAAGTGAAAAAGCCCAAAGTCCAGCCCAAAGGGAGTTCCCATCTCCCACAGAAAGCACTGGTCTGAACCACTAGAAAATAGCTCGTTTGTAGTCCAGCCCTTCACTTCCTTTACTTGTGATGTCACAATGAAAACGTGTCATAAAGCTTGCCAAGCAGCTAGCGGGGGTCAGGCACGCCCTCAAACCACACTAGTGTGAGCGGGGGCCCTAGCGGAGGCCCTTTGGCTCAACTCGCCTTTGTTTGGTTTTCCGTTGTAGAAATGTTGCACCTGTACCTGCTTCCAGGTACTTTTTTTCATATCATCTCACCTCCATCGAGGTAACGCGAAAACACGTCAGACTGATGATTGGTCAGAGAGAATCGTCACTATTCACTGCATCATCATTGCGTGCACCAGACAGAGGCCAGCAACAGCGGCAGAAGAAAACACAGCTGTAAGATTCTCATACCGCTTATCTGTCTTTACAATGACAAACGTTTCAACTTAAAAAAGAGAAAGCTGTGTGGATCATTTGTGTGCGTGTCGCATTGAACATTACATCGCGGCAGTTGTGTGTGTTGCGTCGCTATGACAACAGGCTACGTACTATCTCTGGGTACTATCTGCAATGGAAAATGGAGCAGGGCCGAGTAGAGTCGAGTCTATCGATTTGCGCTATGGTAGCATTTTTCGGCAAGGCAGCATAGATCATCAGAACACCGGAACAACGTTTAGTCCTAAAAGACGATCCAACTCTGACTCTGTTTGGGCCTGGAAATTCACAATCACAACCTGTAAGTATGCTTTATTGGTTGTGAATTATATTTCAAACAAACACGGAAATGTAACTTCACAGACTGTTCAAATGCGGAGTTGCTGTAAACATTGGCTAACATAGCTAAAGTTATAGCTATAATGCTAATGTTACACCTGATGTGAAAGCTACTGAGCAAACGTTCAGATTGTTTGGCCAATTTTTATGTAAAATTGAGTTGAAATTGATGGATGTAGTTGTTTATGGTAAGATGTGGAACAATGATGTTGTGTGGTTGTGGACTTGTGAGTAACTTTTACCATCTGCTAGGTTACGGTCGCAGTCTGAAGCGGCTTTGATTTGGATCACACTACCTTGTTCCTTATGACCCGCCCTTCTCTGCTTCCGATTGGCTAGTAGTCCTTACCTGGGAACTGGGCATGTGCAACTCTCAACAAAGATTTTGTACAAGTAATATGCATCACTCTGTAGCTTAAGAGCGGAGTGTACAACACATAGGGTGAAAAGAGGAGCTGCAGCAATGTGCAGTATGAGAAAAATATGGTGTTTTTTGAAAATTAAACCATGTAAACCTGTTCTGGTACAACCGCTAAATAAGATTTTGAACCTGAAAATGAGCATAATACAACCTCTTTAAGTAAAAGTATGTAAGTAGGCTATAAGCAGGAGAAATTATAAGTAGCCTATTAAAAATAAAAGTAGCCAACTCAAAGCAGAAAGAAAAACAACTGTATTCTTTTATATATCATTTGATTATTATTCCTCATGCTTTAATGTAGTTGGTTGAAAAAAGAAAATACTCTAGTTCAGTACAAATACCTTGTGTACTTATGTACAGTACTGTTTTGTTACCGTCCACCACTGGCCTTAGCTCTGGCTGCCTGAAACTAAAGAAAGGACTAGAGATGTTTTTCTATATTTTGGCTCTGGACAGAGCGCTATCATCCATCATGATGGTGAAAATGGCTGGCCTTGAGCCATGGTGCTTCCAGTGGGAGCCCTCTATCCCTGTTACCATAGACTGTATATAAAAAGCCTGTTACCAAGGCATTAAAATGTGCAACAAACAATTGCAACACAAAACACCATCCATAAGCTGAAATGTGTAGCCTACTCACACACACAACTTGGCATACATGCGTAGGACAAGTTCTGCCATCCTCCCATAGATGTCATTTACACTGGGGACGCTGGGAACATGTCCCCACCATTTTTTGAAATGGTTGATTTTGTTCCCACCACTTTTTTAAAGCATAATTTGTTTTTAAAAAATTATGAAACGCAGTGCAATTAAAATATAGAAGAAACAAATGTGCATTGTCCAAAAAAGTAACTTCAGCTAAAAAAAATTACTAATTAGGAAATGTCCCAAAAACATGCATGCACCAATCAGTAACTTTGACAACTTCTTGACACAGTTTCTTTTTGGCCAAGTTTTCCGTTCGCACTGAGGATATCTTTAAAACACTGTTTGAGGATCTTGTAATCTCGTGAACCTATTATTGTGTATCATGATGATGATGATCTTGTGAGCTAGGTGTCTCTTCACACTCCTAATCTGAGCCCATAGTCCCACTTTTCAACACAAAGTGATGCCCTGGCATCCTACTATATGTGTACAGCACTGCACACAAATTTTTTAATTTTGATACATTTTTATTTTTGAAATACAAGTTTATATATAAATAATCTTCAGATTTACCTATTGTTATAATTTCAATTTGTTCAGGTTATGAAGTTTTGCTGTGAGCCGGTTGTTTTATGGTGTTGGTGGACTGCATGTCGATTTATTTTCACTGGAGCTTCTCCGCAGCGAGCTTCCGTGCACAACCGGTTCCAATTTTGTTGTTGGCGTCGGTTGGCACCCAGAGCTCTGTTGGACTACTTCTTCATATTTTAACGACGAACCTTTCTTGTGGCGTTAACTATGTAGTGCTGGGTAGACGTGGGTAAAATAAGAGGACGGGGACAACTTCTTCAGGCAAACTGCGTCCACTTGTTTAATGATCCATCACACGCCCGCAACCGCAAAACACACACAACAAACACTGTCAAAGATCACCATCCCTAGTTCCTGTTAAAGCTCGGAAACAAAATACAACATATGTATATAGTTAACATTAAATTATGCAACTTATTGAGCTGGGTGACTGTCCGAAGAAGGAATAGCCGTAAGCATTTATAGTCGACAGGGCACCATCAACCTGTTCACGTTTCTAACAGATTTTCCCCACTCAGCGACAAACCTGCTGAGAAACCAACTCTGATCATTGGCAGCTCCATTTTGAGAAACGTGAAGTTAGCGAAGCCAGCGGCCATAGTTAAGTGCATCCCTGGGGCTAGAGCGGGCGACACTGAGTCTTATTTGAAACTGCTGGCTAAGGATAGACGTAAATACAGTAAGATTGTTGTTCACGTCGGTGACTCCCAGTTACGCCAATCGGAGGTCACTAAGATTAATGTTGAGTCGGTGTGTACATATGCAAAAACAATGTCCGACACCGTAGTTTTCTCTGGACCCCTGCCAAATCTGACCAGTGATGACATGTATAGCCGCATGTCGTCATTCCGCCGCTGGTTGTAGAGGTGGTGTCAGCAAACGATGTGGGCGTTGTAGATCATTGGCAGACTTTCTGGGGAAGACCTGGTCTGATCTGGAGAGACGGCATCCATCCCACTTGGAAAGGAGCAGCTCTCATTTCTAGAAATTTGGCCAAGTTTATTAGTGGACCTGGGGCCTAAGCACTTCCGTGACGCATTATCTAAAGATATAGTTTCCCTTGATGGCATCGCCCTGGCCTCCAGCACCACTGTGAGGAATCTTGGAGTTATCTTTGATCAGGACATGTCGTTTAAGTCTCACATTAAGCAAATTTCAAGGACCGCCTTTTTTCACCTACGTAATATTGCGAAAATCAGGAACATCCTGTCTAAAAATGATGCAGAAAAACTAGTCCATGCATTTGTTACTTCTAGGCTGGATTACTGCAATTCCTTATTATCAGGCTCCTCGAAAAAGTCCGTTAAGAGTGTTCAGCTGATCCAGAATGCTGCAGCACGTGTTCTGACAGGAACCAGGAAAAGAGATCATATTTCTCCTGTCTTAGCTTCTTTGCATTGGCTTCCAGTAAAATCCAGAATAGAATTTAAAATCATTCTTCTTACGTACAAAGCTCTTAATGGTCAGGCACCATCTTATCTTGAAGAGCTCATAGTACCTTACTACCCCACCAGAGCACTGCGCTCCCAGAATGCAGGGTTACTTGTGGTTCCTAGAGTCTCCAAAAGTAGACTAGGAGCCAGAGCGTTCAGCTATCAAGCTCCTCTCCTGTGGAACCAAGTTCCAGTTTGGGTTCAGGAGGCAGACACCATCTCCACATTTAAGAGTAGGCTTAAGACTTTCCTCTTTGACAAAGCTTATAGTTAGGGCCTCATCCCATTATTGCATGTTACTAACACAACTTCTCCCCTTTCCAGTAGTCTTGTGCTTTCTCGTCCCTCTCTTCTCTCCTCCTATCACTTCCTGAAGGTGTTTCTGGCTCTGGAGCTGTGGAGTCTGGATCTGTGGCTGCGGGTCACCTGCTGCCCCCGTCTTCCTGCTCGACACCCTCTGCTGCAACAACTTTTGTTACTAGTCCTATTGTTATTATTGTTATTATAATCATTAACATTACGACTGTTACCATTAACACTACTATAAATATCTGTACCATTTTTCATTTAGTCTATAGCAACATCACCTTTACTGTCTGTACCTCTGTGTGTATATTGTGTAGGCTGTCTCCCTCCCCTCTCTCTCTCCTTCCATCCCTCTCTTTTTCTCTCTGTTCCTCTCTTGCCCCCTCTCTCTCTCTCCTTCACCCCAACCGGTCGAGGCAGATGGCCGCCCACCCTGAGCCATGGTTCTGCTCGAGGTTTCTGCCTCTTAAAAGGAAGTTTTTCCTTGCCTCTGTCGCCTAGTGCTTGCTCTTGGTGGGAACTGTTGGGCTTCTATAAATAGCATCATAGAGTATGGTCAAGACCTGCTCTTTTATGAAAAGCGTTGTGAGATAACTGTTGTTGTGATTTGGCGCTATATAAATAAAATTGAATTGAATTAAAATAAATCTTAAAATAAATCTCATCTTACAATATTAATAAAAAAACTGACAAAACTTGCTTGAAAAAACAAAAGCAAGAAAGTTGAACTACCTGATGAGTTCAGAAAATGTGTGTCTGTTACTTTATTCCAGCTATCGTTGTACTTTACTATGAACAAGTTAGCATCGATCCGAACTCCATTCAGAAAACAAACATTGTAGAAGTTGTTGTCTGCTGTCCTGCTGACAGACCTGACAAAGCATGAATTCATATGTTTAACAAATCGGCATCATATTGTAGTTACTTTGGCATCAGTTGGCATTGCAATTAAATCACAGAAAAATGTTTACTTTGGGTTCATACTGCAGAGCTGTAGTCATCGCGGGTTCTGTTTATTTGGTTATCGCCTTGTGTGAGAACACTTGGCAGTAGTCCAGTGATAAAACCACCGCAATGAAAGCACTGCGAGGATTAAATTCACATTTGGTCTGAATGCACAGTTATATAATTTCTTGCATGCTAAAATCAACACTGACATAATCCCGGCGGTAGGATAGTAATATTGATCATGTTAGCTGGAGAAGTAATGTGGAAAGCCATACAACTTTAGTATTTTGCACCAGATAACGTTAGTAACTGTAAATGCTCTAAATGCAAATGCCCTGTATGTGTATAGCACGTTTCTAGTCTTTGCAACCACTCAAAGCGCTTTTATGTGACAAGTGGTATGTGGCAGTATAGTTCATAACTCATTTTGATACCAAGTAATCTATTTGAAAAGTAAACCCATTTTTAAGTTCATTACAGTATTCCATTTTCAGGAAATTACACTTACAATAGTTGTTATATTAATGTTTATATTAGAATGTATTAAGTTTTGTAACTGTTTAAAACTATACAGAGAATAATATTAAGAAGTGGAATGCAGATAATGCTGATCCTTGTCTGTGTGGGTTAATTGCTGGTCGATGTGTTGGTAATGCCTCGGGGCTCCAGTAGGGGGATCGTGCTACTCTTCTCCCGCTACTTTCCCCCTTCTTAAGGTAATTACTACTCACAAAGCAATGTAAACTTTAACACATGTTGATAGTACATTTCGTTATGTTACTGTGGTTTTATATGAGTAAAAGAAAAGGTTTTGCATGTGTATATTGTTTAGAGTTTCGTGCTAACTGGGAAGATGCGTAACGGTATGCTAGCAGCCAGAGACCTCATGGCCCCGTCATGTCCACGTCCCGCCATGTCCAAGCGTTTACTTTGTCGTTGGTGTTTAAGCAAGCTACTGCTACGTCCACATATTTTAGCCGTAAGGTTTATTGTGTAATTGTCACTGTGTGTGTTTACACCACATCGCATTCACCATTCACTGAGCCTAACTGCTAAAACAGAAACTAATATTCACACACATTCATACACGGGGGGGAACAGCCACCAGGGGCAATTCGGGGTTCAGTATCTTGCCCAAGGGCACTGACATGCAGAATGGAGGAGCCAGGGATTGAACCACCGATCTTACGATTAACGGGCAACCTGCTACATCTCCTGAGCCACAACCAGCCATGGTGGTGTTAGCCGGCAAGCTAACGTTATCTAACTTGAGCCAACTGAAGCTCAACATCACAACAAGTTTCACAAGCTTTGCAATATTAGTTCACCCGCCCAACAGGATGAAAGCCAACTCTGTGACAGTGTTGTTGGTTCCAAAACAGAGTGGAGGTCTCTCCATGACTCAAACCTTTCCAATGTTGACTGTGTTTTCACCCAAAGTCGATCTGACTCTCATTTGGCCAGATGGGCTCCAGTACATAAAACACTGTTGTTGGTTTTTATCCTTACATGAAGCTTGTGTTGGATTCTGTGTTGTCTAACACTACATATAGCCCCTTTAAAACCCAACACCAAACTTGCTTGAATCACCCAAAGTATGATGGCAACAGTAAGGACAAACCTCAAAACATATTCATAGTCATTTAATTTATTTTCAAATATTTGGACATTCAAGAAAAAAAAAAAGTTTCAAGTCGAGTATAAATTTTGATTGCATTGTATCTTTAAAAATACCATTGTCATTTGTAATTATGGCATTAACTTGAGTTTAAGTTATCTTAATTTGTGCACAGAGTTGTCTTTAGAGATATTAGTGGTGGTGTGTTAATGGTTTTTCAAATCAAATCATTCTTGTGTGAACAACAGGCTGTCATGCCTTCACTGGAACAGTTCAGGCAATTTATTTAATCAGCACGGACGTAGGACGGGGGGAGACAAAGGGTACTAATTTACAGAGTGCAAAGGTAAGGAGGGGCACACAAAAATTGCTTGTAATAATTTTAAATTCATTATCACACCAAATCAAATGGGGCTTCAACAAATAGTAATGGTTGAATAAACAGGCTGATTGCATAAACAGTTCACAAGTGATTATCTTGATAGTATGATTAATGCGTAGCAGTTTTTTTTTTAATCTGTAAAAAAAGTGTTGAGGGGGCCTCAGAATTCTGTGTTATGCCCCTGGAACAAAGTGTACATGTAAACAGGCCTAGTGTTCCAGAGAAATGCTGTGTGACAACAACTTAGCTAGAATGGTGTTTATTTTAAAAGTATGAAGAAAAAAAGCAATATATTAACACTGTGTTAACGTATGCTGTGTATAATTTGAACTTTATCTAAACTATGGGAGGTTCATATGATAGTATTGTGGGTGCCTGTTGGGAGCCTATGACATGGTGAAAAGTAGAGTTAAGGGGAACAACTAGGGAGTTCAAGCTGAGAGCAAGACAGGCGAGCAAGAGACAGGCAGATCTCTGCCTCATGTTGAAACCAAACTCTACACGATGGAGTTATTGATTAAATGTTCTCTTAAAAGGCCAGTTGGGTAGAGAAGGTCACACCAAGGTTTTCACTACAGGGGAATGGAGATGCATTCGACCTGTCAGCTGAGGATAGGCTCTGAGTGGGCACACAGCCCTTCTATGGTAGCAAAAGGGACAGCAATCTTCTTAAATTGAATCTATCCATGCTGAAACTCACTAGGCTCAGCCCCTAAAGACTGAGGTAAGTGTCAAAACATCTAAAAAGTCTTTCAAGAGTTTTCTACCAAGAAATGTTCAGAGGCCATGTAATGCCCTCACATAAATATCTTATCTATATATATTTGTCTTTAGACTTGTTATGAATACATGATTTGCAGAAGATTCAACAGTGAGAATGTAAACAGAGGAATAATTTGAGCTTACTGACCAGAGCGCATGGTTAGCGAAATCATTATTTTAAAAGGTTCGGGACAAACTTCTCAAGAAGGTGCGACTCACATTCACCCTCTCAATTTTAAATGTAATTTGCAATCATCAAATCTAACTTTTGAACACATTACGATAAAATGTTATATCAGAATAAGTTGTCTAAACTTCCCTTTGTCATCTTACTCTAGTCAACATCTTTAGATTCAATAATATACCTTCCCACATCCATTACTTAACTAAGCTTCCGGCACTTTTAAAAATGCAATAAAAATTTTTGGGCCACTTGAGGGCAGCAAAACAAGCTGAAAATACAATATTATCAACTTATCACTGTTAAGCAAGCAAGTTAAAATGGCGAAGGTGTTAGCAAACAACTGCCTATTTACACATCCAGCAGATATGAAGCAATATAGTTTTATAGTGTGTAGTTTTTATAGTTTTCTGGCCCACCTGGCAATAGTCCAAAATAGGGTAAGGCATATTTTATTTCATTAAACTAGAAATAAAATATGTAAAGTAAGTATTGGTATCGGCAATACCAGCCTGGGTATTTCTTGGTAATGGATTGTAAAGGAAGTAATATCACACATCACTAGACCGTGAGGTAGACACAGACCACGCTGGAAAGATTATATGAATCTCATCTGGCTTGGGAACATTTTGGGATTCCCCAGAAGAGCTGGAAAACATGGCTGGGAAGAGGGAGGTTTGTACTACTGCAACCTGGAGAATCGTATCATAATTCTGAACTTCCTAATACTGATTAACTTTAGGTGAAAGTATCTGGCTCCTCAAGGGCACAGCAGCAGTTGAAGGAGAATGACTTGTTGACCCCTGTTTCAGTCAACTCTATATTCTGCCCCACAGAGTCGAATGCAGAGATAATTGGCCACAGCCTGCCAGGGAGGAGTTGTTTAGATTGTGCATGCTGTGAGGTTCCCTTTCATAGTGACCATGTTCCTGATTTGGCACAAGTCAACCCAGGGGAGGATGCAAACAGCTGGGCAATGCACACGCATGCACGAGTGCACACACACACACACACACACACACACACAGATCTTTATTCCCAATACCCATGCTGAGTTTCATTCTTCTGCTTTGACTTCCATGCCAGAGTCAGATGGGTCATATTTAACTGCAAATACATAAAGATTTTTAAAATACTCAACTAATATCACACAATAAAGGTTACTGCTCTGCATGCTACTGCTGGTGAATGACTGGAACACTTCACCAAAAAAAATATATATATATGGTCATACCTATACACAGACTGAAAAATGTTTGTTTAACTTGTAGTTAATTAACATCCTGCCCTTCATTGTCCCCTGGTGTTCAAGCTTGATAATATAATGGGCTTAACATTTTCTTATACAATTAAAATATATACTCAAAAAGAACCAAAGCTTGGTTTGAACAAATTCTTACGACATACATAGTTGAACATGACTTGAGGCCTCACATGGAACATTTAAAATGTATTTGGGCTGTCTATTAAAAGTGTGAAAAATGAAAATGACTGTACTAAAATTTAGGACTAAGACCCAGTGAAATGGAACATGATGTTCCATGCCATATATAGCCAGAAATACTGAATTCCCTGTATTTAAACAACCTCTGTGTATGTACAGTGGCAGCCCATGAACACCTATGTTATTATTTCTATTATTATGCTAACAGCTTGAGAGCCATGACTTCGGTTCATGATTTGCAAAACAAAGCAGGTGGAACTACTCCCACCTAGGTTAATGCAATTCAGGGAGTGTGAGTGAATGGTCAACACAAGGGTGGTCTTTATTTACCCAGCTGTTACAGTAAGGTTGAGTAAAATCAAGACGGCGCTCCCCTTAATATTCCTGGCATCACAGTAGCATGTGTGGAGAAGGATTAGCCTGTATTACATGCTTTACTTTGATGCTGGCTTGAACAAATCCTTTTCCTTCTTCTCCTGCTGACTTAACACCGGAGTGTGTACCATAAACCAAAACCAGAAAGGCCAGCAAGGACATCTGTCCTTCCAGTGACTTATCAGATTTTGTTGGGAAGACTGCTTTTTAATTAGATGTAGAAGTAGGTACATGCGACAGTTAATGCTGACCGCACAGAAGCATTTAACGACTATTGCTTTCGGACACGTTATCGCGTCCCCGGGGATCATATTGTCACCCGGGTCCCCTAACGCCCTTGGCACTTAATTAATCAATTGATGTGATTGAGTGGTCTCTGTGTGTGAGACATAATGAGCTCCCGATTAAAATCGTTTAAAATCGTCATGGCTCACAGGTTTCGCAGTGGCAGTAAACTCCACATGTAACATTTTCTAAATTGACCTAGAAATTTTAAAAGATGAATGTCAGATAATGTTAAATGTACATCCCTCTTTTCATACAAAAGATGTTCTTTTTCAAACAGATAGCACAAATACAGAGGGGCACTGTCTATTAAACTGTAAGGCTTGGAATCTACTAAAGACTAATAAGTGGCATTACTGGGAACTCAAATAGACAAAGATAATGTGTGTGTGTGTGTGTGTGTGTGTGTGTGTGTGTGTGTGTGTGTGTGTGTGTGTGTGTGTGTGTGTGAGCATGAGCTAGAGAGTGTGTGTGTGTTTATTTCACTCTCCAACTTCCCATTTACACCATTTGAGGTCAACCCTTATCTTTAGTGTATGGCCATTGAAGAACATAAATACAGCTAGGAAAGTATGGATTGAATCGTTATTTTTCTGTACATAAATGGAAAAAGAAATGGGCTTTAATCCTGCTGATTACTCCCATAAGGCAAAATCTTTTTCTCTCTTTACAAAATGATCCTAATTGCTCGCTCAGTTTACTGCAGTCTAAGGTGTGCAAGTGAGCCATTCATTCATCCATATATCCATCCATTCTCAAAACCACTTCTCCTCCTCAGGGTCACAGGCGGCTGGAGCCTATCCCAGAATGCACCGGGTGAGAGGTGCAACACACCCAGGACAGATCCCCAGTCTGTCACATCAGCAATAACCAACGAAGCTCACCAGGGTTTTTCCTGCATAGAGAATTATATGGTGGCCGCCTCGGTCAAATTCGGTCCCTCCTTCAGCTTGCGACAAAACTCTTTGTAACTGTAACTGCAGCATTACGCTGATTGTGATGACATTGTATCATAATCAAAATCAGCACAGCGCACCGGGAAAGACATTACAAAATAATCTTTAACAAAACATGCAAAGTTCCATGTTTTAATGTAGTTTTGTATTGCCAGTAGGCATTTAAAAATTCTGTTGCAAATGGGAATCTGCATTTCTAAACGCTCCTCTATGAGCCTCTATGTGTGTAGAGCAACTACAAAGCCAGAGTGTGAGTGTTTGCATCACTGAAATGGAAGGAAATTAAGTTGTATTTTTTTTTTATATGACATCTGACATCTGTAGAACATATTAGTTCATTGCAATACCTTCTTCTGAGAACATGACTGCTACATATACTGAGCTAATATTTTCAATTAGGAAGTAAACAAAATAATTAATAAAAAGTGCCTTGTAAAAGTGTGAGAGCGTGTGACAGACTGTGGGGTCATGTGTGGATGTGGCCAATCTCTCTCTCTTCCTTGCAGGAGAAAAGCTGAGGCTGATTGCAGTAACTTGGGGCACCTGGGCCCCATTGCCCTGTAGTGTATTTGTAATTCCTTGATCTCTTTCAGCTGCTGTTGTTAGGTCCCTGCTAACCGATTCACCTCTGTTTCTCTCCACAGGCTCCACCTTTGGTTTGGTTTTTGGATATGTTGCTTTAGTGGTATATACCTTGTTTCTTGCACATCACCTTCATATACACCCATCCATGCATCCATCATCCTGCCCTGACACTACTGGAACCACTGATGTTTGTACCCCACACAATTCTTATGTGTATTTAACCAAATATTAGCCAATATATCTTAATAAATGTTGCCTGCCATGGTGTGTCTCCCTTTTTGTTGTGGCCTTTTGAGCCACGTCATAACAAATTCTGGGACCATAACAAATGGGGACTCGCCCATTAGATGGGACCGTAACATATGGGGGCTCGTCCCTCCGTTAGACAGCACCAAAACAAATGTGGAAGGTTAATGTAGTAAAAACTTGTTTGGTGCATCAGGTTGTGAGGTGTTACTGTACTGCTGATTAGTCATTTGGTGCAGCTGTGTGCTAAATTTGTGCTTTGTCTTGGGAGATACATGATGTGTATTGGGTAATCAGGAAGCCTTAGTGCCTGACTGGCGTTGGGTTTTTGTGTGCAGCTCCGAGGGTAACTGTAACTGTTTTTTGATACACTTTGTACAGGGATTTTCCCCATTAGGTTTAAGTGGCTTTTTCCCATTTGGGTTGCATCAGTTTGTTTTCATGTTGTGATGACATGGTTAGTCTCAGCTTTTTTCGGACAAGCTGTCGCTCGGGGGAGGGCACATCCGCATGAAATTGCGGGGTGCCTGCGTGCAGGTCACTCTGCAAATCCGCTGGTTTTTTTGTGCATAAATTCCCACCACTAGCCGCATGAAGACTAGGGTTGAGTATTAGTTATTTTAGCTGGGTAGTTAGGGGGAAGTGTTCCTGTTGGGGGTTGTGATTTGCCATTGCGTATCTGCAGTTACCACTGTCTTACTGTCTGATTGGTAAGTTATAGTTATGGGTTCTTTGACTTGTTGTGCCTGTGGGGGCAGTTATCAATGGCTGTAAGAGAGCGCAATTAGTCAATATAACAGAGCGGTATGGCATTATGGTGTCAATGAGTGGTCGTAAGGATGATGGTAGGTTGTAGTGGGTTCGGGGTTCCCTTTTGGGGCCCCCGTTTTAGGGGTGGGGGGTTTTGCAGGTGAAGAGATGAGGCTTTGCTGGAACTTGGGGAACTTGGGCCCATTGCCCTGTAACTCCTTGATGTCATTCTTCAGGGCTGCTGCTGGTCTGATGTTACTACCCTGCTAACTGATTCACCTCTGTTTCTCTCTCCTGATATTCATACCCCATACTTTTAATAACTATTTTGACACAATTTTTAATTTGACTATTTTGTTGCCATGGTGTCTCCCTTTTTGTTGTGGCATTTTGAGCCAGATCACAACAGAGGGGAATACCTAAAATACATTTATTTTAAATGCTTCAAAAATAGGTCTACATGTTTACATATTTTGCCAGAGAAAATTAGTTCACTAGTATTTGATGTCCTCAACCTCAAACATGGCTTAACTATGACATGCAAAATAGCGAAATTGCAAATTAACATTTACTATCCAGGAATCCACTGCAAGAGGACCCTGAACTATAAATTAAAACAATAGCAATAGCTGTTTAACTGTGTGAATTAATAAATTAGTGTTTATGCTGTAAATTATTTAATGTTGAACAGGGTACCTTCATTTTTTTTAATAAAATATGCCTTAATGTCATAATTTTTCAATCGTCATTGACATCAACCGACGAGACAAGATTCAAGATTGGGTTAAGATCAAGACGAGATTTTAACACTTGAAGAAATCTTTAGTGCTGAATTATATAAAAATTTTGAGCATAAAACACTATTTCCTGCATTCTGATGAATTTTCTGCACTAGTTTATGGTGATTATTTATATAAAGAGAACCACAAAATTCAGGTGGCAGGTGACGATTCAAAATCTAAAGCCCAACTATAACAGAATATAAGTCAGTGCAGCTCTTAGTCATTCTGTGCTGCTAACAGATCTGTTTCTCCTGTAGATCAACTTATTTAATATCATCACTGCTGAGTCATGATTTAGTCTTCCCTCCTGTTTGGGTCTCTTTAAATGTGATTGTGGCACCTTTTCACCATAATGATGTTTTCATAATGTTTCATTTAATTCAATTTATATAGCGCCAAATCACAACAACAGTTATCTCACAACGCTTTTCATAAAAGACCAGGTCTAGACCATACTCTGATGATATTTACAGAAGCCCAACAATTCCCACCAAGAGCAAGCACTAGGCGACAGAGGCAAGGAAAAACTTCCTTTTAAGAGGCAGAAACCTCGAGCAGAACCATGGCTCAGGGTGGGCGGCTATCTGCCTCAACCGGTTTGGGGGGGGGGGCCTACACAATATACACACAGAGGTACAGACAGTAAAGGTGATGTTGCTATAGACTATATGAAAAATGGTACAGATATACAGTAATGTTTATGATAATCGTAATGTTAATGATTATAATAACAATAATAGGACTAGTAATAATTGTAGCAGAGGGTGTCCAACATGGGGAACAGCAGGTTACTCACAACCACAGATCCAGACTCCACAGCTCCAGAGCCAGAAACACCTGCAGGAAGTGATAGGAGGAGAGAGGAGAGGGATGAGAAAGCACAAGACTACGGGAAAGGGGAGATGTCGAGTTAGTAACATGCAATAATGGGATGAGGTTGCATACAGAGGGAGAGAAAGACGAGAGAGGAGCTCAGTGCATCATAGGAAGTCCCCCGGCAATCTAGGCCTATAGCAGCATAACTAAGGGATGGTTCAGGACTCACCTGAGCCAGCCCCAACTATAAGGCTTTCTCAAAGAGGAAAGTCTTAAGCCTAAATGTGGAGATGGTGTCTGCCTCCTGAACCCAAACTGGAACCTGGAGGAGCTTGATAGCTGAACACTCTGGCTCCCATTCTACTTTTGCAGACTCTAGGAACCACAAGTAACCCCTCATTCTGGGAGCACAATGCTCTGGTGGGGTAGTAAGGTACTATGAGCTCTTCAAGATAAGATGGTGCCTGACCATTAAGAGCTTTGTACGTAAGAAGAATGATTTTAAATTTTATTCTGGATTTTACTGGAAGCCAGTGCAGAGAAGCTAAGACAGGAGAAATGTGATCTCTCTTCCTGGTTCCTGTCAGAACACGTGCTGCAGCATTCTGGATCAGCTGAAGAGTCTTAATGGACTTTTTCGAGGAGCCTGATAATAAGGAATTGCAGTAATCCAGCCTAGAAGTAACAAATGCATGGACTAGTTTTTCTGCATCATTTTTAGACAAGATGTTCTTAATTTTCGCAATATTACGTAGGTGAAAAAAGGCGGTCCTTGAAATTTGCTTAATGTGAGACTTAAACGACATGTCCTGATCAAAGATAACTCCAAGATTCCTCACAGTGGTGCTGGAGGCCAGGGCGATGCCATCAAGGGAAACTATATCTTTAGATAATGCGTCACGGAGGTGCTTGGGCCCCAGAACAATAACTTCTGTTTTATCTGAGTTTAACATTAGAAAATTACAGGTCATCCAGGTTTTAACATCCTGAAGGCACATTTGAAGTTTAGCTAACTGATGAGTTTCATCTGGTTTGATCGATAGATATAACTGAGTATCATCTGCATAACAATGAAAGTTTATGGAATGTTTCCTAATAATATTGCCTAAAGGAAGCATATATAAAGTGAAGAGGTTTGGTCCCAGAACAGATCCTTGTGGAACTCCATGACTAACTTTGGCGTGCATGGAGGACTCATCATTAACATGTACAAACTGAAATCGATCTGATGAATAGGACTTAAACCAGCTTAGAGAGGTTCCTTTAATGCCAATGAAATGGTCTAGTCTCTGTAATAGGATCTGATGGTCAATGGTATCAAATGCAGCACTAAGATCTAGTAAAACCAGTACAGAGACAAGTCCTTAGTCTGATGCAATAAGGAGGTCATTAGCAGTTTTCACCAGTGCCGTCTCTGTTGTAGTGAACAACGATGTGGATTTGTGCATTTTATATTAAATGAATGTGGAGCTACCCTAAATTCCTTTCTCCTCCCCAGAGAAGATGGGGAGGGGTCAAAGTTGCTTTCTCTAAGTGCTAGCCCGACCATAAAACTGGCACCATTTTGATTCTGAAGCTGATAATGCGGGGCCTGACTGTTAAACTGACAAAGGGACACGAGCCAGCCATTGGCATCTCCCTGAACAGCCTATCAAAACTTACCCCACCACACACGTTTCCGTGGCAACTGACCTTATTCTTTGTTTTATTACCACATCAAAAGGATACTCCTTGTCTCACCTAAGTGTGACATGTTCCAGACACTGAACTTTGGATGACAAAGGACTGCAATCTCCAAAAGACTCAAAGCATCTAATTAAATTTAATTAAATCTTTAGTTACCTGAATATGTTCGCCTCTATTTGAGTAGTTATGTTAACTGTTGTTGCTATCTGTTGTTGATATTAGTGCTGAAAAGAAGTTACTTGTGCAATGTTTTTATTTTCAGCAAGACACTCCTTCATCTAATGTAATCAATGCTTGTTCATAATACTTTCTTACAAATTTTACCCTTTAGAAATGATGACAAAGAAATGTTTTACTATACTCTTAATCGCCAGCTTGAATTTAAGGATGAATCAACAATATTCCCCGGTTCCTAAGGAGAGACGATCTTTGATTTAATCCAAGCTTTCTTCATGTAACCTGAGCTCCCCCAAGTGGACGAAATAAGTATTACATGCCCTCATCAGAAATGCGGTTAAATGTAGAAAAATCCTGACCACTAATGTGACAATTGTTTCCTGTTACCAAATGCCTAGAACAGTACAACCGTTCAACCATTGAGGTTCGATTGTGGAAAATATTTGATTATAATACGTGCAAATAGATTTCTTTCCTTTAGACATTAAGTTTAGAAAGGCAGTCCCTGGGAAACCTGAGACGCCCCCTGGGGAACCACGCCCCAGACAACAAAAGAGCGACACGCGACCTGCTCGCCAGTCTCTTCCCTCTTCTCGCTCTTCCACTCTGCCCTCTGGATGCTTCGGCACGCGTGTGGCGTGCCTCGCCAGGCAACACGCCCAGACTCGGCCAGCGAAACAAACAGGCCTTTGTTCGCCTGAAGCTACACACCTGAAGTGCCGAGACATCGATCTGCCTTCAGTTTGTTTTATTTTCTTTATTTCTTTTGTTTGTTAAAGTTATCAGTCCGTTAAGTTACACTGGACTAATTCAGGAACGACCAAGTTCCATTTTAAGCCTTTTTCGTCGAAGCCAACTTCACCGAGGTCAGACCAAGCCACGTGGTCTCGCCAACTGCAACGAAGGAAACCTGCAAACAGCCAAATTGCCAGACGGAGGAGGCGTTTTCAATCAGACACGGAGAACCCCGGAGAATCCCTAGCAAAAAGCCAGGATCGGCAGCTAGCGTGGGACCCGTGCAACAGGCCAAAAGCAGGCTGTCGACAAGCAGTAAGACTTAACACACGTCCTGTGATCAGATGTCCATTTTAACTCCTAAACTATAGCATTAGTTTACTTTCATTAGTTCTTCTATGCCGTATGAGTCGAATGCTTCCCACAACCGAACCTCCAGGCTCATTGTTCAGCAAATGTTTATGTTCCCTGTATCCAACCATCTTTTTATCACCTTAGAGAATAAATTCACAGTAATATAATCAAGAGCTGTGTGTGTTGCCTATTTATAGTTCCTGCCAAGAGAATTGACCCTTTAGATATGAGACTGACTGACTGATTTAAGATAATTGAGCGATTATTAACTAACTGATCACTAGTAATAATTGTATAATTATTCAAAACTACCTAGAGGTCCGGAGACTCTAGGATTATAACAACTCCGGTGGTGCCCTTAACGAGGAAATTCTGATTTTATGAATAATAATTCATAATTGGGTATCAATTCTCATAAATTTATTAAAATGCATAACTAATAAATTTAGGTCCACAACACTGTGCTATGATGAGCTCTAAATCCTGACTGAAAATCCTCAAATAAACTATTGCTCTGTGGAATGTCACACAGCTGTTTAGCAACTGCTTTCCCCAGGACCTTAGAGAGAGAAATGGAAGGTTAGATATAGGTCTATAGTTGGCTAAAACATCTGGATCAAGGTTGGGCTTTTTCAGAAGAGGTTTAATTACAGCTACTTGAAAGTACTGTGGTACATAGACTGTTGATAAAGACAGATTGGTCATATCTAGTATAGAAGTGCTGACTAAGGATAAAACTTCTTCAAGCAGCCTAGTCGGGATGGGGTCTAAGAGGCAGGTTGATGGTTTAGATGAAGAAATTATTGAAGTTAGTTGGTAAAGATTGAGGGAAGCAAAGCAGTCTAAACATATCTGGTTTTACAGCTGTTTCAAAGGTTCCTGAGTTTAGAGATAAGTTGGTGCCAGTTGAGGGCAGGTCTTGGTGAATTTTGTTTCTAATAGTTAGAATTTTATCATTAAAGAAGCTCATGAAATCGTAACTACTGAGAGCTATGGGAATACTTGGCTCAATAGAGCTGTGACTCTCTGTCAGCCTGGCTACAGTGTTGAAAAGATAATATTAATAATCTTTATTTGTAGAGCATTTTTCAAAAACAAGTTACAAAGTGCTTTAACAAGTGTAAAGACAATAATACAAAAACAATACAAGATAAAAGCATGACAACATTGAAAAGATAAATATAAAATTAGTAAAATAGAATAAAATAAAAGGGATAAAATAAAGTCAAATAAGATCGGGAAAGGCTCTCCTATAAAAGTATGTTTTAAGAAGGGACTTAAAAGAGTTCACTGACTCAGCTGACCTGATTTCCTCAGGCAGGCTGTTCCAGAGCCTTGGGGCTCTGACAGCAAACGCTCTGTCCCCTTTAGTTTTCAGTCGAGACTCTGGAACAGACAACAGACCTCTGCCCGAGAAAAAGAAAAAGAAAAACCTGGGGTTTTTCCTATTTTCCTCTATTAATGACGAGTAGTACGCTGCTCTGGCATTACGGAGGGCCTTCCTATAAGTTTTAAGACTATCTTGCCAAATTAAACGAGAATTTTCCAGTTTGGTGGAACGCCAATTCCTCTCAAGTTTCCGCGATATTTGCTTTAATTTGCGAGCTTCGGTATTATACCATGGAAGTGTGTTAGACTGCGACTCTGCGTAGGGTTTTGAGTGGGTAACTGCTGAAATAGAAGGGCAGAGAAGTGTGTTAGACTGCAACTCTGCATCCTGGTCTCAACTCTGGGTTGTCATGGATTTGGTCCACTAATAAACTTGACCAGATTTCTAGAAATGAGAGCTGCTCCTTTCCAAGTGGGATGGATGCCGTCTGTCCGAATCAGACGAGGTCTTCCTCAGAAAGTCTGCCAATGATCTACAAAGCCCACATCGTTTGCTGGACACCACCTCTACAACCAGCGGTGGAATGACGACATGCGGCTATAAATGTCATCACTGGTCAGATTTGGCAGGGGTCCAGAGAAAACTACGGTGTCGGACATTGTTTTTGCATATGTACACACCGACTCAACATTAATCTTAGTGACCTCCGACTGGCGTAACCGGGAGTCATTACCGCCGACGTGAACAACAATCTTACTGTATTTACATTTATCCTTAGCCAGCAGTTTCAAATAAGACTCAATGTCGCCCGCTCTAGCCCCAGGGATGCACTTAACTATGGCCGCTGGTTTTGCTAACTTCACGTTTCTCAAAATGGAGCTACCAATGATCAGAGCTGGTTTCTCAGCGGGTTTGTCGCTGAGTGGGGAAAATCTGTTAGAAACGTGAACAGGTTGATGATGACCCGTGGGCTTTGAATGCTTACGACTATTCCTCTTTCGGACAGTCACCCAGCCACCTCTTCCCGGCTGCTCAGGAGATACCGGGGAACGGCTACCACATGCTAACTCAGGCCGTTCCGCACCGACTACCGGGGATTGGCTAGCTACAGGAGCACCAAGGTGCGGGTGCCGGACTTTTAAAATCACTGAGCCTCGCCTCCATGTCTACAAATAAACTACACTTATTACACGTACCATTACCGCTAAAGGAGGCAGAGGAGTAACTGAACATCTGACACAGCGAGCAGGAGAAAGTAGTAGAGGGAGAAGGAGAAACCATCGCTAGCTGCTAAGCTGAAGTCGCTAACGGCTAAGCTAAAGTACTGTAGCATTGGCTACCAAAACTTTTGAACAACTATGAGATTGAACAGCAGTCACTAAAAGATGGAAAGAACTGTGAGTGCTTAGAAAAAAATACTTTAAGAATAAGTGTTTAGTGGACAGTAATGACAAATCTAACAAATTTAACTGCTATTTAGCGAGAGCAGCACAACACACTACCAACACACAAGCACCGGAAACGGAAATGAGTCAACACGGCCACCTTCACTTTAATAGCTCCTTTGTTTCAGCAGATTTTCTGCTCATGGTCAAACCTTTCTGCACATTCAGAATCTCTCCCACACAGGCTTACTGTGTTCTCTGACATGTCCAGAGAAAAGTCATATTAAAACGAGACTAACTAACTATCATTTAATGAGGTCTACCTCTCACAAGACAGCTTTTTACCCAACGAGAATTCTTGTCACAATTTAATCTTGTGAGATCTCGTGGCGTGAGATCTCGTCACACCCTCACTGGTCACATTGCAAATTGTCCACATTTTTAGTCATAGACATGTCATACAAAGGCAAATGTAACTGAATTAGGATATAGCTATGTTAATATGATCAATTTCCCTTAAACATGTACTTGATCTTGTCAAAAATTGTTAATTCATTGGAATGTAATTGTGCCAACTTATACTCTAACTATACCATCTATACTAACCATATTCTAGACCTGCTCTATGAAAAGTGCAAAGATAGCCAACTTCTTCTCTTCTGTTATGAAGTGGTGCTATATGAATAAAATATAATTGAATCATACTTAAGTGTACATGACTTGATTTACTTAAAAATATTTTGAAGAAGAAAATGTTACCTTTCAGTGTTATATATTTAATTTTGTAATTGTAAGTTTGCTCAATGTATCAATTACACTTTACTGAGGCAATACAGACATCATCTTACTAAAGAGGCCTGTGTCAGAATTTAGGGTTAGCAAGGTTACCGGGGTACATTGCCATGGTAACTTATACTGCACCCCTACCCTGCTCCTATAAAAGTTAGAGATAACAGATCAACACGTATAAATGGACTGACTACTGATCAATCAGTTCTCTTGGAAAATGGCATCACCGCTCGTAGGAGATCCTGTGGAGCTCAGTGTGTGGATCATGCGAATCTCTTAGGATGGCAAGAGGGTTCAGAGACCGGCAAAGCCCCTTGGCTTTGCCTGTCGATTGTTTATGTGAGTAGGAGCAGCAGGAGTGTACTCCTGTGTAGGAGGGCCCCCTCCTGTCTTCTTCATTTAGTTTTTTTCCCTGTTGGCTGCAAGCAAAGTCAAAGCCATCATTGTGCTTTTGTATACTGATATCATCCAACTACAAAGACTGATTGAAGCCCTAAAGCCTTGTACTCGTACTTGAAAGTAAGCCTACTCACCACTTAGAATTATGTTTTCATATTTATTTTTTATTTGCTCTCGTTGGTTGCAGCTGATATAATATAGCTAAAACTATCATACATGTAATAAGAATACATCTAACACATTATTTAATGGAATACACAAATGTAATTATAGTCAGTTCTACTCGTGACCTAATGATGGGGAAGTGATATAATAAGCCTATTAACTTACACATTCACATTCTGTAATTTCTACCAGCTGTCCTTCCTGCATGTGGCATTTGCAACTTTGTTACATTTAGCCTGGATTATGTGTTTAACTTATTTGTATTTATCTATTTGCTCTTCGTTTGTAAAATGTGTTTCCAATACACTTGTCCATGTTTGTGATTGGTCATATGCCAAACACCACCCCTTTTAAGTGAACATGCTCATGGCTAGATTTGGGAAAACCTAGGTTGATATGCCGAATTGATAACCACTGCTGTGAGACCACTTATCGTGATTACAGTTGTTAGGGTTAGTTAAGCCAGATAATGAAAAGATAATCTCGGTTTTGTTGTCCTTGCTTCATGGCATAGGCCTCAGTTTTGGTAATCTTTCAATAACAGAATATTTGATTGTAAAAGGTATTTTTCCAGTAATTGTTTATGCTAACAAACATCATAATGTTGAAAATAGACCTTTTAAATGATCTAGTAAATAGCAATAAAAATTCACCACAAAAAGCTAATTGGTACAATTCTGGGCGCTGCAAAAGTGTTTCATGAAGTTGATTTAGATTGGTGGGCAATTAGAGCACCAAAAAAGTTGTAACATTGCAACCTGTAAACATTGTGTTCATGTGTTCTACTCAGAATGTGTTCTATATAGTATGTCTGTAGTAGAACTGGTGTTGTGAAGTGAACTTCTCAGCCAGCTAAAAAAAGAGCAAGGGCAAAAATGTAATGATTTACACCATATGTTATGTCTACCCGAGCTGAGGGCTGAGTTAAGGAACCCTTTGGGACAAAACAACAGTGTTCTTGCACTAACCTTAGTTATGTCTCCCACACTCAGTGGACAGAAATTCAACATATAAATGATAAGTTTTAATGAAGCCACTAAGGCAGCCTCCAGGGGACACTTTTCCAAAACTGTTTCTGTTGAGCCTGACATCTTTCCAATAGCCCTGCTTCAGTCAATACATTTCTGCGTGGGTCATTGGCCACAGATTACATCAAGCTTCATCAGTTTGAAAAAGTGGTTACCCAGAAAACTTTGAGGTACTAAAAATAAATTAAAGATAGATAAAATGCACTAATGAATTCCCTGTCTCTGGCTTAATTTTAGACTAATGGTCACATGCGTTTTTATGGATCAAGAAATTGAGTGCAGAGTTAGTTATAAATGTGTCTGAAGATTCTCATTCTCACAATATCATACTTAAAAAGGATGTGACTTTATTGTCTATGAAGACATTTCTTTTGTCAGGAAATTAATGAAAGATTGAATATCCCCGTATATCTACCAAATCTTGCCTTACTAGAGGCAATAAAGGAGTCCTTCCAGGTTTTACCTTGTAGCTGAGTCATGTTTGAAGCCATTGGAAGCAGATGATTACATATCTGTGTTCATTTAAATACTTTTCTAACCAAAAATTACCACTCAAAAGAACTAAAATTAATTAGGCTTAGCACCTTGCCAAACAGCGGCTCTTATCTCTAATATCACTGGCAAGCATTTTCTTTTTGTATAATTTTGGTTCAGCTATTAGTTTGAGATTCTCTGGCCATTTGTGTTTAATAATAAGCGTCTATCTGTCTGTTCCACATAATGTGTTTGATGTCAAAGTAATCTTCATTAAAGTTTTAAAAAGTGACAGATGAATTAAATCCAAGTGAAAAAGCCTCTTTGATGGATCATATTTGGAAGGAAAAAAAACAGATTTATGTTTGTGTTCAATTGCATTTCTTTCATCAGGAATAATAAATAATAATTGCATGTAGTAATCACAGTACTTTAGACTGCTTTAATAAATTAATATATTATTCTAATTTAAGACCCTCACTTCCCCCCTGTTTCTCTCCTGTTATTGCAGTGGAGATCTCGTTTAATCTGTTGATTTCTGTACTTTGCATTCCTGTAAAAGCAAAATTTCAATACAATTAATAGTAAATACATCTGACCAAATTGTTAGATTTAAAAATGAAAAATACAAACATGTTTAAATAATATTTGAGTTTATTCAATCTTTCATTTGTTTTCACATTTTCATTTTACTAAATTATTTACTAAATCTTCACATTGTGTACCCCTGCCACATCAACAGAGACATTAATTTACCCCTCATTTACACTCACTGTCATTTGCTTGAATGAATTTCAATCCTTGACTTGTTCTAACATACCATTACGGATGAGGAGGAAAAGGAGGATTTCTGAAGTGAATGGTGTCAAAACTGTTTGCTTTTTGCTCCATCAAGAAAAGCCTTGAAGCGGCTTTCATGCTTACGTCTACCAGCTGACATCTTTACCACATTATGGTTCATGGGTCGTTTTGAGGTTGTCTAGAGCAGATGTATCAGGCAGTATCTGAGTAAACCTAGACCCTTTCTTTATCTCTCCATTGCAGCTTTCAATTCCTTGGAGAAAAAAAAAAAGAAAAAACCCCCACACCATCACCCTGACTTTTCAAGCAATTGCAATATCAGCAAAAAGAGCTGAAGGAAATATCCTGTGGTATTGATTAGTCACGCATTAGCATTTTAGTAGATTAAATGGTAAACCGTGGGGTTTCAGTGTTTCCATACCTCTGTCAAAGTGTCAGTCATCAATCTTTTTGCACGCATGCACACATGCACTTGAGAGATATCTCTGTGAATGAAGACAATGAACTTTCAAATACAGCCTTGGCTCAGGAGGTAGAGTGGGTTGCCCGTTAGTTGTTGGCGGTTCAATCCCCGGCCGTCCAGGCTGCATGTCGAAGTATCCTTGGGCAAGTTACTGAACTGCCTCTGGTGGCTGTTCCGCCAGTGTATGAATGTGTGTGAATGTTAGTTTCTGTTTGAGCACTTAGGCTCAGTGAATGAGTGTGTGTGAATGGTGAATGCAGATGTAGTGTAAAAGCGCTTTGAGTGGTCGAAAAGACTAGAAAGGCACTATACAAATACGGAGCATTTACCATTATCTTTGAGGTAGAATTACTACATTAATTTCCCTTTCTATTTGGTATTAGAGAATATCCAGGTAGTAGGTTAGTATTTCACTGACACTGCAAGTGCAAGGAACCTGTGTGAAAAATCACACTGAATGTCCCATGACAGCAGTTGTGTTCTGGTATTTAAGGGGCAGTTATATGGCTGTGAGGACAAATTGAGGAAATAGTAGATGTCAATGGAAGCAGACAGTCTCACCAAAATAGAATGTCCATTATTTGTAAAAGCACTTACACACACATCAGGGAGGATTGCAACACAAAAATGGCCGTAAAGTTCAAAATGGCCGACTTCCTGTTGAGTTTAGGGTATGGGTTCTTGAGGCTTTTTTGTGCGTCTTGATATGACACATTTCCCCAGAAAATTTCATGCATGTAGGTTGAATGTGAACGAGGGGCAAATTTTTTCAATTTTCTAGGTGGCGCTAGCGAGTCATTTTGCCACGCCCATGCGCGAAACCCATAAAATATGAAATTCATCACCACTTCTGACATGTGTGCAAAGTTTGGTGAGTTTTCGAGTATGTTTAGGCCTCCAAAATTGAGCTTACTTTGCAGAAAAAAATAAATAAAACTTTATAATTTCAATAGGGACCTTGCACGGTTCATGCTCGGGCCCTAAAAAAAATCTTTACAATTTCAATAGGGACCTCGCAGAGTTTGTGCTCGAGCCCTAATAATGTTTACAATTTCAATAGGGACCTGGCACGGTTCGTGCTCGGGCCCTAATAATGGATACTGAATGCAAATGAATGCTCCGTACTTCTATAGCGCCTTTCTAGTCTTTTCGACCACTCAAAGCTCTTTTACACTACATCTGCATTCACTTCATTCTGAGCCTAAGTGAACCAACATTCACACACATTCATTCAGTATCTTGCCCAAGGACACTTCGACATGCAGCCTGGGGGAGCCGGGATTGAACTGCCGACCTTCCGATTAACAGCCAACCCGTTCTACCTTCTGCACCACAGTGGATGTGACACATGCCTTTGAGACCTGGGTTCGAATCCACTGTGAGACACTGTGAGCAAGACACTTAAACCCTAGTAGCTCCAGAGGCGTGCGACCTCTGACATGTATAGCAATTGTAAGTCGCTTTGGATAAAAGCGTCAGCTAAATAAATAAATGTAATGGATTTCTAAGTTCTCACTTACCCCACCTTTTAAATGCAGAGAAATACTGAGTACCAGATGGAAATGCCATATTTCACTGAATTATCAAAAAATTTTCTATATCAGCATATACAGTATATGTGGATATGGATTTTTTGCGATATCGCACAGCCCTAAATGTGAGTGAAGTTTTCCTCTTCTTTTATTCCTCAACCACACATCATAGAAAACCAAACAAGAGCCCATAATTAAATATTTTAGGAGAACAGGAGGTCAGCCGGTTTAGTTCTGGTTCAACCTTGACCTACTTGATCTCAAGTACAGACAGCCACTACAAAATGAGAGCAACAACAGAGACAACAAACAAACATGCAAACCTCTTTAAAATGAAGGCTCTGAGGGTTCGTTTGGTCAACACTTTTACAGTATTAAACATGAAACCACAAAAAACAAAAAACAACAGAAGAAAAATTATGGAACTTCGGTACCTTATCCCAAGCCAAAAATGACTCATTCATTTTTACATTATTTCAAGACATCAAGAGACATAAAGAGCTTACTCTGCATTTCATCCTTGCCTTCTAAAAAAGCCAAAATGAAATGCAGGAACCTCGCTAACAAAAAGGAGGTGAATACATTCTACATCACTTGTAAAAACGTATTAAATGAATGCATTTATTCACCAGTGTTTCAATGGAATTCCCATTTTCTTGGGAAATGTCAGTATTGTCAATGTCATATTCCTGGACCAATGTGCATCTTACAATTTAAGTCCAGAGCCAATATAGACGCATATTCATTTTCTATAGGTCATGAGAATGCTATTGGAATTTAATGCATCACTTTTTTATACTATGTCTATTGACTCCAAAATTACAGATAGAAACAAAAAAAAACTGCTGCTTGACACAACATCAAGTAAATAGTTGGAGAAAGAGGTAGGTTGCTTATTTGCACAATGGTTGCTCATGATCAGGTTACTCACTAGCTGACGGGTGCTGACATGCCCACAGCCTGGGTGTGGTTACGGTGCAGTGGATATTGGATTTGATTCCAACTGCGAGCAAGACACTTAACCCCTTGTGCTCCAGATGAGTGCAACATCTATAGAGTAAAATTAATATTCTTATTATTTCTTACCTTTACCAAGTTTTTTATTTGCCTAACCACAATCGCTCTCTCAACCATAACATAGCTGCCATGAACTGATGATGAACTATTGTTACAAACACTGGCTTTGGAAGGTAAAACATTTTAACTGAAATTGTTATTGAATATAATCTCAGATTTTGCAAAATTGTCTGATAACACACAGGCTAGAAATCAAAATGTTCCGAAAAATGAGCTGCTATTTCTAACAAGCCGTTAAGATTAAAAATAATGTGTTAAAATGACATGTACTCTGAGCTCTCTTTGAGCGTCACAATATCTGCTGCTTCCTTATTTCCACATGTGGGTGTAACTTTCATGGTTTGGATCAATTTTTTATTTTATACTGGCATTGTAACGCAGATTTTTTTTATACCCTTTTCTCACCGATATCCTTGGACCTGCCACAATCATTTGCATGCTGTGTAGAGAGCTGCAATGACAGATTTGAGTTATGACAGACAGTACAGTTGGCATTCCTGGGAAACTGACAATATTCTGCAGTCTGAGGTTTAATGGAATTTCAGCAATCAGATTCCTTTGATGCATCCACAAGGCCCATAGCGTATGAGACAGGAGGAAGGAGCACCTTAAAAATGAATGAACTTGAAAATGAGAAGGTTAACATGATTTATGCTGATACATAGCGGGGGAAAGCTCATCGAAATGATGAGGAGCGCCCTTGGAATTCATTTGTTCAGACTGACGTTCAGCAGGGTGAAATGCCATTCATCTTCATCATTCACCATGTGTCTGTTGTCTTCCAATCTATGAATGACAGGAGAGCCACAGCAGTTTGTATACTTATAACTTTGCTTGCCATATCATAGGCTAACAGACATGTATAGTAGCAATATTCTGTCAGACAGAAACTAAGGAAGTCTGTTGGCAGTATGATGTTAGATATGGGTCCTAGTTATTTTTGACCATTGGTATTTTGGCATTGGTATGTGAAATTTCTGCACCTTATCTGCACGATGTCTGTGCAGCCAAACCATGTAAAAAAAGCAAACCTGACTTTAGGTGTTTCAGCACACAATACAATCAGGAGCAATTTCACAAAGAATGGATTGCAGCTACTGATAGCACCATAAATTTCACGTCACTTGGGGCCGCTATAGTCCGATTCACGCTAATGATATTACAGTGCAAACACGGCCATAACGTTTTGCAAACATTTTGCATAACAAGTGCAATTTCCCATTGTTTTGCATCTGTTTAATGTTCATCTGCAATTTTTTTTAGTGGTGCTTTTATTATCCTTTTGTCACCCAGGAAACATTTGCTGAACAAGCATGTACTTTCAGAACATCACCATGTTTCAACCTCATAACATTTATACATATTCACTCCTAGGAGATGACCTGTACAACCACAGGCTTTTACAGAGCTACAGTAAGTGCTTCGTTTAAAAAAGTAAAATGTACAAGTATTAATTAGTATCTGAAGCCTACACAGCATCTCAAAGAAGGCCCATGAACAATAAAATATAGTTAAAAGGCGCAGGATGTCACTTTATACCAATACTCGTTTCAATTTGGAGGTGTTTATCAATATCAGTTAACTTTTTTTCTGGCACATGTATAAAGACCTGGAATAATTAAGTCAGACTGTATTTTGCTGCAATCAAAGGACCAATCAGGGAGATTTCCACTGCTGCTGAATGGTAGAAAAGCCCCCAAAAAAGTCTACTTTCAACAAGTATGATAAAAAAATCAAACAATTACTGAAAGCAAATCACTATAGAGTGGTCTGGCATTCAGATAGGGGTCTAATGAAAAACAAATGTACATGGTTGTCATTAACAAGCAGCATTGGGGGTTCATTTCAGTACAACATATGTCCAAATGTTAAGTTTGTGTCCTGAAGGAACATGAATGTACATAAGAAAGTAGACAACTTTTACTGCACCAAATGTATTCAACACAACAAAACATATGGCATAAAGGTGTACATTTTGCGTGTGTGTCAGTATGCATCTGTACGTTTGACAGAAACATTATTTTGATTTGCATCCGACAGTAGGAGACCTTGTCATTAGTCCCAAGTGCTGCATACAAGCAAGATAGTCCTTGCCAACACAAGGTCCATTGGCAAGTTGCCATTCTCAAGTCAACCAATTAATGAACCTGTCAATCACACATCAAAGGCAACATCCAAGGAAGCACTGAGGAGCTACTGACACTATGTGCTGTGGGTAGTCCAGCAAAACATCAAATGCCTACATAGTTAGAAATTTTGAAATTCAGGCTAGGGCTTCTGTAGATTGCAACAAATAATTTACCAGACTAACTACTGCCCACTGAGTCCAGATTAATGTAGCTTTAAATAGTTTAAGTTGGATGCTTTGCCCAAACAACAGTGGTAGCCTGTCTGTGCCAGCTGGGCAGAAAGGAACAGGCACCTCAGTCTGTAATCCTCTGACCAATCCATTGCTATCAGTGTACATGCAGTGAATTAGCCAGGCTTGGCTGCATGTGCATATTCAGTGCCACTGACTACATCAACAAGCGCCTCTTTGTTGACATCTGCACTTAATCCTCCACCCTTGTTTATTATGAACAAAGTGGCTTTTGATTGTGACTGCTCCTCAAGGCGTAGACAGGGAAAGTAAAATAAGTGAACTAGCCAAAGAGAAAGGATTATTACAAGAGTTCTGGCAGGGGCACACCAGTAGCTCTCCTGGAATAATGACATCTTGTATCAAGGTGGAGTCCTTAACGCAGCAGCCCAGGTTCGAATCCAGCCCCTTTGCTGCATGTCATCTCTCTCTGTCACCTGCCTTTGGTGTCTTTATCTACTGTCACCATCAAATAAAGCACGTATGCCAAAAATTATCCTTTAAAAAAAGAGATATGGCAAGAGAGAAAAAACAAACATTGTTTTATGAATTATTTGTACTAGGGCTGCAACTAATGATTTTAACACTCAAAGCTTCTATAGATTATTTAAGCGATTCATCAATGCAGCTGCGTCGCCCCCCACCATGGGATTAGCAGTGTACGTTAATAGATGATATTTATTAGTCCTTTCGGAAATTCAGTGTGTCATACAGCAAACATCAGACCAACAACATCAACAGACCAACAACCAGACAACTGCTTTACCAACGCAAACATCACCTGAGTGCTATAGAAGTTAAGACTATAGCGCAGCTCCCAGACACCCAATTTAACTCATGACTGTGACGCTGCAACCCAAACTCGTGGCAACCAGGAGAACAACAAACGCACATGTGTACATTTTCAGCTGAGGATTGTGGCTTACCTTGCCTAGCCTTCAACTCAACAATCTATCATGATTTCAGTTAAATGCTAAAGTTGCTGTTACCTTGTCTGTGGTCTGTTGGCATAACACCGGGTGCTTTCTGATCAGGTGCCGTAAAGTTGGGTGACATAAGTTTCATTTTACGATGGACAGACTGTAACATTACAGAGTTGTTGTTTTCCTTTAGCTTGAAATAATCCCATACTTTGGACACTTTCTTCTTCGTCCCTCTCTATTTTCTCTCTCTTCCTTCCCTTTGCAAACAGCGCCATCATAATGTCATGCTCACACAGGTGAGCGCGATGTTGGACAGTAATAAATGTCCATGTGAAACAGTGTGCTATATAGTTATTGGATTAAACGAAGCCTGTATGCATTTTAGTACTCGAATTAATCGATGAATCGTTTCAGCTCTAATTTGTATTATTTGAATCAGCACTGGCAGTCTTTGTATTTTACAAAGAATCTGAGTGACAGTTTTAATAAACTTAGATATCCCACTCATGGTTACAGCTTTGCTGAGTTCTCTCTTGCTCTGAAATCATTTCACCTCTTTTACTTCATTTAGATATTTTTCCAAGTCGAAAGCCCATTTTCCTTGCACTCAATCCGTCTTTCCCAGTTTCAGCATTGTGATGCCACTGGCATGTGGAATGGCCTTGGATAGCGTGCAACTGGCTCAATAACAGAAATGGGATAATAAAGTGGGAGGCTCTGTGTTCATTGCACTTTGGTAGAGCGACTGTGTAACATAATTCTATTTGACTCATTAGATCACAGATAAGGGTAATAATGTGTGTGTGTTTTCTACAGTAGTTGGATTGTGATGCTGAAGTAAAGATTAGTCTTACCTTGTCACGTGTTCAGGGTGAAACCAAGTTCATGTATTTACCATATACAAGGAGCTAACCATATTGTTTAAAGAGCATTCACAGCTTAATAGTAATACTTACAACATTGCAATTAATGGGTGGCACTGAAAACAAATACAATTTCACATCCTCCATTTTTTGAGGTTACCGGGATTGAATTTGTGTTTGTAAACAACTAGACTTATTAACTTATACATCTATTTTCTACACTTTTCTACAGATTTTTACAGAGAATCCCAAGAACAAGAATGACCATGACAAGTTTTGTGTACTAGCCTGAGCACCCGATGACATCATCCATCCCAATGTTTCATTGTAGACATCGTCCGATGGAAATTTTGTAGACATCGCCCAACCCTACTAGCCAAGAGATTATAATGGGTGGTTACATCAGTAAATACAGAAGAGAGAAGGGATATAAGGGAGAAGAAGAAGAATGTATTCCAATATAGCACAAATAATAAAAGTTATACTATGTGATACTTCCTATATCTGGCATGTCAATCTGATCTTGGTTCATATAGTGTTTCAGGTATGTAAACATCATTCACCCTCCCTCAGGCAAACTGGCTAGGGGTTACTCAGATTTCATTTTATGTCCATTTGACACAAAACCAATTCCAGTGGTTCTGCCTGCTTGAACACATGCCATCTCGATGCTCTTTCAGCTTTAGTGGATGGCTCTATATATTTTATTTGCCATAATACACACAAAGAGCTCAGAAGTACTGACCTCCAAAGGCTCGGCATCCAACTTCAACTTGGATGCATCATTATGAACAATATGGGGCAGAAAGATCGCAAAACAAAGAAAATCATTGAAATACACTCAATTGCCCTACTAACACAACCAGCAGACATAGTACAACATGATCATCCCATTCAAGTTTCTGTCCACCTTATAAAAAAGTGTTGAGAACAGTAACACACAGCCATATAGTCTACGCAAGGGCCAGAAAACCAAAACAGTGAACTAAAACATGTATAAAATAGCAGTTTGGTGTTGATTCTCATTGGGTTTTGACATATGTGCAACCCCTTTGTGTATTTTAATTAAATATTAACTTCATTGAGTAAAAATATTACTCAATGAAGCTTTAGACGAGGGCACCAAAATGAGGATACAGTGTTTTATATATTAGCCAAAATCTGGTTGACACCATAGGCTAAATAGCATAATCAAGTACACATTCCACACACATACACCAGCACCTTGATGCCATTAACCTCAAACCCCTAACACACATGTCAATATCTTCTGGGCATCATGGTCAGCTTCCCTTAAATGTGTGAGGATGAAGATGAAATAGAGCCTAGCTTGCAGATTTGCAGTGGGTACAGGTTATTGTATTTCCCTCCTTACATGTGACTGAATTATGAGCAGGGTCACATATGGCTGGTTGCACAAACCATGCACAGTATATGCTGTTCCCCAGGGCCTGGCTAAGCATAAACTCTGCTGTGCTGCATGTGTGCGCCAGTAGGGTTAGGCATATGGAACAATAACTAGTGGCGATAATGTCCTCAAAGGCTCACGCATGCTTGAATTCCTGTCCTCAAAGATGGCCAAATGTGACCCTATATGGACAATATAAAATGAGCGCATGGCTTTGATTGATTCGTGTTCAGGGACGGATGTTCTAATGTGTGTTAAAAAAAACACTGAGATGTGCATCACTGACAGAGAGTGTGTGATATATGACTGACCTCTATTGGAAGTCATGTGGATGTATGTGCTTTTAAAGCAGATTTATTTGACCCCTCAACTACACGTCATCTATAATATGGACTCCACTTATCGTACCGCTTTTTGTGTGGGCATTTGGAAGTCCAAATGCGTGTTTATCTGCCAGTTTGTACCGTCTGTGTTAGTGATTTTTACATTGTTGTTTCTAGTTTCATCTACTGCTCTAAAGTGCATTATGTTGACTCCCTGTAAATCGAACATGGCCTCATCTTCAGCCAAATAGATGCACAAAAACTAATTTTTAGTGTCAGTTCAAGTAGAGCAAATCCACAGCAGAGCTTAGACTCAAAATCAGCTTTTTCCCAACATAAGCAGTTATGGCATTGTAATTGCTACAGATCCTAAGCAGAACCAGCAAAAACAAGACAAGATTTTTTATGCATTACTTTCATCAGTGTCGCCTGAGAAGATTACTACTTTCAATCAAAATTCTTGATGCCTTAAACAGGGGTCCTCATAAATCAGTGTGATAATAGCATGAGTAGTGTTGAAAAGATCAGCTGTATTTACAGTCTGAAAGTCGGAAAAGAACTTGAGTTTGCATTAGCGCCGCCATTTTTCAATATGTAATGTAAAACTTTTTTTCCCATGGCCATAATCTGATGTGTTCTGTTTCAGGTGATCTCAGATTTGGTTTTCAGATCATTAGATGAAGCATTGAAGTTACTGTGACCTTGGTCAATTTTTCACACTGAAATTGTAAATGATTATGCACATTAGACAAAGGCGGAGTTTAGGTGGGTAGCAAGGTCAAACATTTTGACTGCAATCTATTGTCACTGGGAGTTTGCCAAGTCATATATACAGTTTATGTTAATATCAACTTATATTTTTTACTTAAATCAACATGTATTACATTGTGTCATTCAGTGTTGAGCCACTGTTCATTTGCATTGACAGCCAGCTGAGGTGGTTTAGACATCTGTTACAGCTACCCTCTAGCAGCCTCCCTTTGGAGGAATTCAAGGCACAGCCATTAGGGAGAAAACCCTGGCGTAGACTAGAGATGAAACGGAGTGAAAACTGCGTGTCACTATAATAGGGACCAAAATGATCAGTTTTCAGTATTATGGCAGAATTGATCAAACATGCTGAAAATGTTCAAAACGTACTGATATACACTACAAATAATTTCACCAAGTTTTATATTGAAAACCACAAATACAATTAGCAGCACTATGCACTTTTTGTTTGCATAAACATTAAAATAAAAACATAGGTAATACCATATGTAAAGATATGGGAACTATATCAAATGTTTTAACATTTAACATATTTTTTATAATTATAACTGATTACATTTTTGTTTAGTTTTTTTTATATCCAGGATGTATTTAATAAATGATTAAACACTTTTGGAAGGAGGGACAGTAAAAATTGCCTTTGGGCCAGTAAGTTTCAAACCCCGGTGGGGCCAGTTGCAAAATAGTTTAACGTTGAGCCCTATAAAGTATGTGCAGTGACCCCATGCAATTGCAATGATCCCAGCAATTGACATAAATACAGAGGAGTCTATAGTGTTTCTCTTGTTGGACCCAGGACAAACTGACCTGGTAGAACTTACAGCCCAGGAGATGCAGAATAAGTCTACACATGTTATGCAAAATGGTCTCAATTTGGTAGATACCATTGTCACCTCTAACCCGCAGACCAACAAGGTTCTGGGTTCAGAACCTGGTGCTTGTTCTTTGTGAGTATTTGTTTCTGCGAGTCTCATCACAAATTGTAGATAAACATTGGTTAATAATCTGAAATATCTATATAAATTTCTCGAGAGATTTCTAGGGCTCAACAGCGTGGTATGCAGTATTAGCGCATTTTTCATCAATGAAGTAATTTGGTGCCATATAACAGAGTAAGAGTGTCTGTCACCTCACTGCACAGCGAGCTGCTGACAGCAGCTTTATGGTCTAAGCAAGCTAGCTGCTGCGTGCTAGTCAACAACATTGCCAAGCAAGCTCCTTTTTGTAGTTTGTAGTTAGACTTTTGTCTGTACTGGAACAGCCTCTCTGCCGTGCTAACGTTGAAAGTGAGTGAGATAAACGGCTCTAATATACTGTCATTTTCAGCTAAACTAGCAATAAAAAGTAAATTGCCTTTCATGTCAGCATTATTCATTTAGCTGGTAGATAGAGGAAATCACTCATTTTCCAGGTGAGATTCTTACTATGCAGACACCAGCAGATAAACTCTAATCTGTTTTTACTGCCATTGGGCAGATGGTTCTTGTCTGTGGGAAAGATACAGCCCAAATTTGAATTGGTCTTGACTTTTTCTATTTACTCACTTTAGGAATGGTCTTCCAACACTGTCTCTAGAGAAACTGAACATAAACCAACACGATCACCAATCCTCAGCATTTAATGGTGCTTTTTGTGTGATTGTGTATTTCAGACGGCCAAATAATTGTCATGAATGCCATGCAGACACGGTATTGTTAAAACTCTTTCAATGACCAGTGCAACTGCGGAAAAGTGTTCTCAGTTTCTTAAAGTGGCGACTGTGACAGTGAGATTACAGAGCACTAAAAGCATTGTCACAACAAGGACACAAAGGCGCTTGAAAATGCACTTTGGTAAAAACATTAAATAAGCAGGAAAAAACCTGAATATAGTTTAAACCGGTGGGACAGTCACGGAATCTTACATCATTTAGATGTGTTAAATGTCTCATAATTTACTAAGTGCTGTCAGTACAGTCACAATTCACAGATGTCAGATGTCACTCAGTTCCGTTTTCTGGAATGTTACTTCCTAGTTTGACCCAGTTTTCAAAAGGCCTGTTTTAGTTGCCAGTTTGAAAAAAAGAAACATGTTAATTGATTGATTTTTTTGAACTATTGGATGTTGGGATGCTTCCACAGCCAGAGTGGATTGGTAGTAATGTTTCTCTCTCAAATCCCACAATGGAAACAAGTCCACAAACAAAAAGAGAAATCAATGGACTTTCTTTGGCAGCTTTGAGAGAGGTGCTTAGTATCACACAGTGTTTGCCTGAGGTGAACATCCCAGAGTGTATTATGGTGTTGCTCCATTGCCCTGTTCACATCCGCAAGCTGTTCTAAACCCATTTGAAGTGAAGCACACAGGGTTTTAACAACTATCAGCACTAGTGTGTATTGGCCTCATAGGGCCCTCTCGCTCTATTTGGCCGTTGAAATGGCTTCTCTCCTCAGTTGAGCATCTATATATTCTAGTGTGAGTGTTTAACAGGAGTGTTTACGTTAAGGAAAGGTGCTTCATCTAGCACTACACACTGAAGCATCATTTAAAGTCTACAGTTTCCAGTTCATCCCTTTATCATGAATACGGTTCTGTCAGCTGTCTATCGATTTATCATTTTGGATTGGAATTATCACTGCAGAGTGGAAAAATTACATCGCAGATGATGTAAGTGTGTTTTTTTCTCTTTCCTTTTATTATTTCATCTCAGCACTGACAGAGACTTCAAACTTTCATTGTCGCCCCAGGTTGAACTAAGATTCAAACTCCCTGTGATTGAGGAGCCTCATAAACTGCACACATCTTGGATACATTCCTTTGGTCCTTCAGAAACATCCTCTGGAGGATGGTGTAATTCACTTTACAATATCAAATAATCATAGCTTGTGATTCCTGTCCCCTGGCTAACTTGTCGGGCATGAGCTGTTGGCTTTTTTAAGCAAAGGTGAGCTGCACAGGGGGGGGCTTCTCTAGCTGTGGCCTGAAGGTGATGAGGCCCAAAGTGAAGCTTTGCCTCCAGGTCATTGAGCAATAATGAGTGTTATCAAGCAAGTGCCAGAAGACAGGTAACGCTGGTGGAATTTATGAGAGGCCTTGCAGGATGACCCTAAGCAGGACCAGCCATTCTTCACCAGAGACAGGGCTAAGGCTAGGAAAATACTAATATGGCAGGATTGTGATTAAATAGGCCCTTGATTTTATAGGCTTTGGCACCAACAAGCGAGTCAGTATTTATCGGCATAGATATAAATTATATAAACTTTACACTTCACTGATTACTGTACTCAAGGTGATCTCCACAGGGAAAAAGTATCTGTTTCTTGAACAGACGGATATTGGGATACCAGTTTTAAGGCATCAGTATGGTGTAATAACTTCTTTATCTAATCCATTTGTCCCTATGTTCTACAAAGTCATTTTTTCCTATTTATCAATTCCCACTGGCAGTAGTGCCAATCTGCACCTACTTTATATGCTGCGTATGATCATCACCCTAATAAGAAAGTGGAGCTTCCTTTGATATTCAAATCAATGACAAACAATGCACTGCTGTGGTGCATCTTAGGTTGTTGCAACATTTCAGTCTGCAGGGTTCTCTGATGATGAATGAACAGATGGATTTAGTTACTTTATTTGTATTATTTTAATAACTAATTTTCAATTCAATTTTTAGTGGAAACCAGAAAACAGGTTTTATACATGTTTTAGAACCCATGGTTTTTTAAAGATGTATAGGCTTACTAGGCATATTTGACACATTGGCAGCTGTAACTAGATTTTACTAAACAAGACTAAGAGTCCACAGGCCCACTAGAAGCTCTATGAGGCTTTGGTTAGGCACAGCAATAGTACCGCTTCAAGCTAAAGGCTAATGTCAAGATGCTAACATGCTCACAATGCTAACATGCTAATGTTCACCATTTTAATTTAATGTGTTAGCATGCTAACATGGGAATGTCTTTAGTTTTGGGGGTATTGGGTCATAAACAACAATCTTTTATGGCACTGGATAAAACAATCAGAGAACATAAGTAATTACAATTCATCCTGAGTGGAATATGAATGTCCAAATGTACAAAATGTCATTGCAATCCATCCAACACTCAAAAACACAAATGTTAACTTAATGGTGGCACAAGAAGAAAGACAGGCATTCCATCCTATGGTTGTTGAAATATTTTAGTCTGGAGCAATTGTCCTTCCTAGAGCCACACCACTAGCCTGGCTAAAATATTTTACTTGAACTGACACCCAGAAATCCAGCCATGTAACTTCCCTAAACAGCACACACCATGATTGCCAAGTTGTCTAATCTCTGGTACTTTAAATCAGAGATTATCATGAGGACGAAAAAGGCATGTTGGTAAGTCAAACTTTCTCAGCTGTTTAAAAGCTGCTTAAATTTGTATTTCACTCAGGATTTGTACATACCAACTTCTTCAGCCTATTATTGACTGTGGCTGTTTGCTTAATAAAGTGCATTTGCTTAGTGTTGCTTTAAATTGTTTCCCTGCAGTATAAGGTTCTTAGTTTAATGGAAAGAGCACAGCTGCCACTAAACCAGTTTGTGTTCTTTGATAAACTGTTACTCATCTCACAGTTTAACATTTGGCACAGGAATTGAGAGATAGCTGTTTTCATTAAGAAAAACATTGCCATTGCTCTGAAACCTGGACCTCTTTGTTTGAACATATTTTAACACAAGCTTAGAGCTTGGCTGCTGGTCTGTAAGAGATGTACATTCAAAGATGATATTATTACACCTACTCATCACACCTTAGATACTCATCACACCTGCACATGAATCGAAAAAGTGATATGTGATCATTATAAAAGAAAATTAAATATTAGAAATTATCAACAACAATAAGAACAATAACAATGTGTTCACATCCACCAAAAAAGTGAACAGAGAAAATTAAATTAAAAACGCACAATCCCGTTTCTTCACTGATTCAAATCATATTTTAGCAGTTTTAATTTTATGTTGTTAACCTTTATCAGTATACGGTTTGTTTCCAATGGGAGTTTTTTTTCCACAACAGAAGGGTTTAGTTGGGTTTCGATTAAGTCATATGTAATTCTGTATGTTAAAGGAGCATTTGGCCTACAGGCTATATATAAGGTTTGGAAAGTGTTTGTGTAGCTTAATGGGGAACATTGTTTTTATTCTTTAATTCCAGCCAACAGCAATCTGCACTTAATATTTGCAGGTTTGCAAGTCCACACGTGCATTATGGTGACAACAATGTCTAGATATACCATGTTTTACTGATGATTCCATTTTTATTATCAAATTTTGAGATTCCCCTGTATATTCCGCATAATGGTAATGGCAGGGCCCTACACGTACCATGTCTGCCACATTGTTTTACTGACTATCAATGACTACAGCTCTCCCTTTTAATTTTTTAACCTATGTCTCTGTATGTCTGAAGTGTCCAAGCGTGAAGCCAAAGACGAATTTCCACATGAGTGGACAATAAAGATGTTTAATCCATTTGGAATTGAAGTAATGAGCAATCAGCAAAATTCCTAAGACACGTCAGTATTCATTACAAAACTGAAGCTTGCAGCACCATTTAGCGTTTCCACAGCTGATGCACCAAACACTGGCAAATTATTCGGAGTATGATGAAGAATAGAGGGATTCTGTCATGACTGTTTAGGATATCCATTATCTTTTAGCCCCAAGATGATGCACAGAGTAACCAGGTCATTGAGCTGGTGGAGTGCCTTCATTTGACTTTGATGTTAGTTTGAAACTATGCATTTTCTTAACAAAATCAAGGACTTGCTATGTCGCTTGTTTGACACATATTAGATATTTGTGACAGGCACAATGCAGCTGTTCTTGTCAAAATTCAATAGACCTATTTTTCACTAAGGGATTTCTATATTGTACCACAATGTAATAATTAAATGTGAATCTCCATATTCATGCTGTAAAAGGAGGCTGATGTGATAGATTAGATGTCTCACACCTGGTGGCCTGTATTCACAATGATTAACAGCTGCCGCGCAACACAGGAAACCTGAGTGACACTTGACTTGCAGATGAACTGCTTGACAATGTTTGTTCTCTTATGTCATTGGAGAGGCACCGTGATCAGGAAATAGCTTCAGGGACAGGGAAGCAGCAAAACAAAATGGCAAATTATGGATGACCAGTTGTTGGGAAAGCAAACAGTCCTTACATTTTAATAAAAGCTTTAAGCTTTTGCTTGTGTTGATGCTTTACAACAGCTGGAGCCGACTAAAGATTTTCCTCTGCTCCTACCACACACACACACACACACACACACACACACACACACACACACGCGCGCAGATGTCTCTTTTGGTCCGATTAGGCAGTTATGCGAGCCCTCTAAGGGATACAGGTCATGAACTCATGCCATGCAGACTCCGTTAGTTTATTCCATCATTGCACTGTAACATCACTCTTAGCAGGCCAGCAATCACGGTTTAGTGACTGACAGAGCAGGTCTCTTTCATAAACCATGGCTTGCTTACAAAATGTCTGTATGTGACGTTCCCCCTGCACTGGGAAGACTAAGCTGTAAGCACTGCCAGCCTCTGTATCCAGTGGGAAGCAGTCAGCCACTGTGCCAACCAGGGGCTCCCCTGATGCAGGAAGCTCAGCAATCTAACTACAAGAGGCGCCCAAGAGTGTCACATCTGCTAATTACAGCAATGGCATCTACTAAAATGGGTAGACACGTAAGCTGACATTACACACAAGCACACCTCCTTCAATCTCCCTGTTAATCAAGGCATAATCAGTAATCAAGCCAGGGAAAACATTTCTTGTCTTCAGATGGTACACTCTTTTCTGCCGTGTATTTAACGGACCAATTTGTTGAACATGGATCCAGTTCATAACAATTACATTACATTCTGAGATGGCCGATTTTAGATAGGGCCTTACTGCTGAAGCAAAATGCATTCTGTAAAATCACCTTCAATTTAAAAACTGTACACCAGTGAAAAGCAAACAAGTATTAATTTTACATTATATAATAATAATAATCTTTATTTGTAGAGCACTTTTCAAAAACAAGTTACAAAAGTGCTTTAACGAGTGTAAAAACAATAAAACATGAAAACAAATACATGATAAAAGCAAGAAGGCACTTGAGACTAAAATACATGTTAAAAATAAATATAAAATATATATAGAATAGAAATAAAATCAGGAAAGGCTCTCCTATAAAATTATGTTTTAAGAATGGACTTAAGAGTTCACTGACTCACCCAACCTGATTTCCTCGGGCAGGCTGTTCCAGAGCCTTGGTGCCCTGACAGCAAACGCTCTGTCCCCTTTAGTTTTCAGTCGAGACTCTGGAACAGACAACAGACCTCTGCCGGAGGATCTCAAGGTACGTGCTGGTGTGTATGGGACTAAAAGGTCAGAAGGGGGCCAAGAGAGGGCATGAATAGCTTTTAAAGTGATCAATAAAATTCTAAAGACAATTCTAAAACATACCAGGAGCCAGTGTAATGAAGCTAAAACAAGTTAGATGTGGTCATAGGTTACAAGCCTGGCAACTGAGTTCTGGATAGCTTGGAGATGATCAATAGATTTTTGGGTGAAGTAAAAAGGCTGTTGCAGTAATCCAGGTTTGATGAAATAAAGGTGTGTAAGATGGTCTCGGTGTCCTTAAAAGTTAACAGATATACACACACACACACACACACATATATATATATATATATATATATATATATATATATAAACATATATATATTTATGACACCACACACAGCCCAACACCAAGCAGGACGTTTGGCATTTGCCAGAGAACACCAAGATTGGCAAATTCGCCACTGGCGCCCTGTGCTCTTCACAGATGAAAGCAGGTTCACACTGAGCACATGTGACAGACGTGAAAGAGTCTGGAGACGCCGTGGAGAACGTTCTGCTGCCTGAAACATCCTCCAGCATGACCGGTTTGGCAGTGGGTCAGTAATGGTGTGGGGTGGCATTTCTTTGGGGGGCCGCACAGCCCTCCATGTGCTCTCCAGAGGTAGCCTGACTGCCATTAGGTACTGAGATGAGATCCTCAGACCCCTTGTGAGACCATATGCTGGTGCAGCTTTCAGCCCTTGATATTTCTCAAGCTTCTCGTGTTCCTTCTTCTTGATGTTGCTTGGGATTGCCAGATCTATCACTGCAGCCTTCTTCTGCTGTTTGTCGCTCAAGACAATGTCTAGTTGGTTAGCCATTACCAGTTTGCCAGTCTGGATCTTGAAGTCCCACAGGATCTTAGCTCTGTCATTCTCAACTACCTTAGGAGGTGTCTTCCATTTTGACCTTGGGACTTACAGCCCAAACTCATGGCAGATGTTCCTGTACACTATGCCAGCTACCTGGTTATGGCGTTCCATGTACGCATTTCCTGCCTCTTATACCCTGCTGTTATGTGCTGTACTGTCTGAAGGGCATCCTTGCACAGTCTTCACCTGGGGTCCTGCCTGGTGTGGTAGACCCCAGCCTCTATTGATCTTGTACTGAGTGCCTGTTCTTGTGCCTCCATGATTAGTGCTTCTGTGCTGTCCTTTAGTCCAGCCTTTTCTAGCCACTGGTAGGATTTCTTGATATCAGCCACTTCTTCTATTTGTCTGTCATACATGCCGTGCAGCGGCTTGTCCCTCCATGAAGGTTCTTCATCTTACTTGTTCTCACCCTCGGGTTTCTGCTGCCTGAGGAATTGACTACGCCCTTCATCTTTGGGGGCCATCTTCCTGATGTACTCTTGGATCTTTGACTCACTAGCCCTCGGCCTCCCTCACTATGCTTGGTGTACAGTCTCAGGGTGCTGGATTTGGGGTGAAAGCCTCTATGCGTTGTGAGGAACTTTCTTGTCTTGATGTCAGTAGCCTCCATCTCCTCCTTTGGCCAGTTTATTATACCAGCGGGGTATCTGATGACTGGCGGGGCGTATGTGTTGATGGCTCAGATCTTGTTCCCCCCCCCATTCAGCTGACTTTTCAGGACCTGCCTTATTCTCTGTAGGTATTTGGCTGTGACGGACTTTGCTGTCTCCTCATGGTTTCCGTTAGCCTGCGGCACCCCAAGGTATTTGTAGCAGTCCTGAACATCTGCAATGTGGCCTTTTGGTAGTTCAATCCCCTCGGTTCTGATCATCTTCCCTCTTTTGATACCATGCGGCCACACTTGTCCAGTCAGAGTTGCTGTAGATCCTGGTAGTGTGGATCATTGAGTCGATGTCTCGCTCATTTCTGGCATACAGCTTGATGTCATCCATGTAGAGGAGGTGCCTGATGGTTGTTCCACTTCGGAACCGGTATCCGTAGCCAGTCTTTGTGATGATCTGGCTGAGGGGGGTTCAGGCCTATGTAAAACAGCAGCGGGGATAGTGCATCACCTTGGTATACGCCGCACTTGATGGTGACTTGTGCAATTGGCTTTGAGTTGGCTTCCAGACTTGTTTTTCACAGCCCCATTGAGTTCTTGATGAAGGCTATTAGTGTCCTGTTGTTCTTGTACATTTCCAAGCATTCCAGTATCCATGTATGTGGCAAAACCAAGATGGCGCTCAGTATAGCTGCCTCGATGTTAAGTGTGCTTTGTTTTGTTTGTTTGTTTGTTTGTTTTTGTGTGTTAATTCAGTTTTCGGCTGTGATTCCCGGAGCTCTTTCACCAGGGAGGAGCTCATGAACATCAGGGGAACAACTCCCACAGATTTAATTCCCACTTTTCTTGCATCATCAGTGGAATTATTGGACATTTTGGTGAGGGGCTCACTCGCTGTCGTTCACGCTGTGAAGCGCCGCAGGAGAGGAAGAGTCGCTCGTGCATCTTCGCCAGCAGGGACTCCGCACACCGCTACTGGCAATATTTCTCTCCAACATGCGCTCACTGTGCAACAAACTGGAGGAACTTCAGCTTCTGGTGGGGAAAAACAGACTTTTATTCATCTTCTGTTCCGTGCTTCACGGAGACGTGGCTGTGTGAGCCGATAAAATACTATCAATTGCCACGTCCGGTAGCAAGTAGTAGTACTATCTCTCTTCCCACGACCCTGTACACAGGATAAGCGGTTGACGATCGATGGATATCTCTCTCTCTCTCTCTCTCTCTCTCTCCCCCCATCTATCTACCTATATATTTATCCAAAATACTATCAATTGCCACGTCCAGTAGCAAGTAGGTGACATGTTTGCTGACTCAGCAACACTTAAGTCTGTCCCCATTGTCTGCATCGCAGGGCCCTACTGACCTATAGTCAGGTCATTTGCTGAGCATCGCAGCTTTGAGCATGTAACCAACATCCATGGCTGCACCTATGTTACCTATAGCTAAACATCAGATTGGTCACATACACACAAAGATGAGTCGACTGTTTCCTACAGATCAGTCTTTCTTGCTGATGTGATCCAAGCATCTGTGGTTGTAAACTACTGAGAAAAGAGAACAGTGATTCTTATCTGTTGTTGGTCGGTGTAGTGATGATTTCTCTGAGCCCCTAATGATGTCTGAGGTTGTTGACATAATAGAATATAGAAAGAGACTGCCGTTAGAGAGTGTGTGTATGTGTGCGTGTGCGCGCATGCATATTTGTGTGAGCTTTTCTGCTGACAGGAGGAAAAAAGCGGCCAGTGCCGACAACAAATCTGACATTTACTTGGCCATTATTTATGTCTATCAAAAATGTTTTGAGAAACGAAGCGAATAACAAACAAAACAAATAGAATAATTTTGTATTAGTGCTAAATGGTTCGCAGGTAAGTAGCAAGGCCATTTTGTTGACTCATTCTATAAATTATGGGGGTATTATTTCATGCTTAGATGTTTGGGGTTTTAAATTTTAAAAGTCAATCCATAAGAAGCTGCGGTATTATCCATTGCCTTTTAGATGAGAATTTTTCAGAAAACAGGCTTAGTTGCACAAGTCTCGACAGTGACTGGGAAAACATTGATATGATTCATGATACTGCCTAATCCCACATCCATCATCCATCGAGTAAAATGCGAAAGCAACATAAATGCACCCACACTCCCATGGATCATTTGTGAACAGTTTGTCATCCACATAATTCAGGCTTCAGGTAGAGGTTCAGGCAGAGACCCCTGCAGCGATTTCTGAGGATGAGCATAACTAAAGTGAAAGCTGTCAGCAATATCATTAAATTGGAATGGTCTTTATTCTTTATTATATTTGTTTGAGTATAGCCATTTCAAGTCTCAGTGTCATTTACTCAAGGACAAGGAGTTGACTATTAAATGGGATTCTCAAGCGTGTCTAATAAACTTTGACCGACGAATCAGCAATGGCACGAATAGAAAACAAGAGAATCACAAACCAAATTTATCAAAATGTGTCACATTTTTAAAAAATATATTCTTTATTTGTCATGTTGTACACACGGTGAGCTTCAATTGTCTTTTCTCCTAAACAAATACATCTTCCTGAACTGCCAGCGATCTGGCTGCCTTGGCGGTGGCCTGTTATATTTTATTGAAGCAGTCGAAAGGTATCCAAAAGAAAAACAAAAACTTGCTATGAGAGGGGAGATACTAGCAATCTGACCTGCCATTCGAGGAGACGGAAATGTCTGCAGCATGCGAGACATCAGGTAGTCTCGGTTCTGTTTGCACCAACAGCTCACGTCAAGGTGAAGTCTGACTCCTCTCTGAACCCTCTTTGAACTTCTCTGACAGCTTGTGTGATATGAAATGCTCCCCTTCCCCCAAATCCAGAACTTTTGTCATGCTTCACAACACGGCCGGCTTCTGATGGAGACCTTGTTCCTCTCTGGAATGTGACAGAGAGAAGGTGGGATCTGCTGGTTAGATGCCTCAAGTATAGTTGGCTTTTCTCTTTGGATTCTGCCAGTTCAGTATCAAGCAGCCAGGAATCACATTGGGCAATGATGTGGTTTCTGGTATTGAGAAGGGTTTGATGGGCATCCAACCACCATATGTCCATTAACAATCACAATTAATGGCCACAAATATTTTCTATACCATAATTGCACATGATTACAGTAAAGGCAAAATCCTTAATACTGTGATGGCACAAATCAAGCCTATTTGTACACTAGCCCCAATTAAAATGGAGAATGTTAGTTTTTGGTTGATTTTTATTTTTTGGATGGTTTGTTTTTAATCACTTTTTCTTCTAGAAACAATGGATTAAATTACTTGTGTTAAAGTGCTCACTTGTAGTGGCAAATCCACAGAAAACTCCAATTATAGCATCTTTCAGTTCATTGTTTTGGTTTGCTGGTTAAACTTTAGACAGACGCTGTTAGCAAAAAGCTGGTGAACTTATCAGAGCATTTAGCAACTAAAGAGCTAGAGAGATTCATAGATCAATGACTGTAGAAGCTATGTCAATATGACAATTTTGGAAGTGTTCTTTGTTTGATCCATATAACTATACAGCGCTCTGTTTCACACAGACAATTATTACTACGCTGTGGACAAGTGAGACAACGTGATTTGATGGTGCTGTTTGTAAAGTGGATGAAAGAGAGAGAAAAGATGAAGAGACAGGCCAGAGAAAAATACACAAAGTGTTCGAAGTATGGGATGATTTCAAGCTAATAGAAAACAGCTCTATAGAGTGTGTCTGCTGTAAAACAGAACTAGCCTTCCACAACAGCAATACTTCAGCGTCTGAGCAGAAAGCACCCGCTCTATGCATTATGTATGAGTCCACATGGTGGACCCGAAAACAAGGTAACGGTAAGGTTAACTTAAGCATCTAAAGTAAATCATGATTGCTATTTGAGATGAGGCTAGCAAATGTAAGCCACTTTTAGCTGTAAATGTATAACTGTGCATTTGTTGTTACTGTTCACCCACTGGTTAGTCCACGGGTTTGGGTTGTTATATGACAGTGATATTAGTTACGTAGCTGATCACAATACAATAATAATCTGTAGAATACTTGATTACTAAAATAATAGTTAGCTGCAGCCCTAAGCCACGTAGAGGGAAAGTACAATATTCAGACCATCAGGGGGAAAGTGAGAAATATACAAAAGTCTATTACTATATTGTAGGTTTATTTATTCCCATGGATGCTGCTCAGAGTAATCTCAATCAGCAGCACAGCGTTTCTCTCTCTCTCCTCTTGCAACTTGCACATGCAGGCAGGATTGAGAGTGAGTTACTCTGGTTTCAGGGATGCCCTGCGTCTCTCAACAACTCAGGAGGACAACGAGGTGGTAGACCACACAGGAGGAGAACAGACAACATTGGAGGACAACAAGGTCGGGTGGTAAATAACCATCAAACTTTGTAGTAATGAGATCATTTCGTTCACACCACACACCCACCCACCCACCCAACAGTGACATGAAAAATCCACCCTTGCTGTAAACTACACAGCTGTTGTTATTTCTCTAAATTCTGATTGGGTTCTGGCTACATCCCAATCAGTGTGGTCAAAGTGAATATTCAATCAGCTGTCAAAGCTAAAAACAATTGAAAAGTGCCACAAGTTGGAAACTTTGAGACCATAGAGAGCTAGTTTATAATTTGTGATTTATTGTTACCATTAGAGAAAATCTACAACTCCTATTTTGTTTCTGAATACTGCTTGATTGGCTCTAGGCTTGTTTTGTTTTTTTTGTCTCAGCCCCCTTTGGATTCAACATTGACGCATTCTGGATTGAGTCATGGTCTTCAAGTTCTTTGGACTCAACTATGACGGTGTTCTTGTCTACAGTGCTGCGATGAATGCGTGTATGTCACTAGTCGCTGTCCATCTCGCTCCATCTGACAGCAGTGGGCTCAGCCTCTCTGTGTGGAGCCAACTGTAGGCTTGGCTCAAGCAGAGGGGACACACTCCATCAAGCACTGCAGCTTCTCTCCTCTCCCCCTATGCTTCCTCTCCTCTCCTGCTAATGATTAACATCATAAATCACACTACACTGTTTTTTCCCGCTGCAAGCAGTGAGGCAAGCAGCTCCTTCGTGACCCTACGCAGTCAATAGTAATAGGGGGACTTGTGTATTGAGAATTGTGTTTTGGGGTGATTTCTCCCAGTACTTAGGTTGAGAATATTTTATGGAAATATTTTATGGACATTTTATGGTTTTATCCATTTTCACTGATCGAGTCCAGTACAACTGCGGTCCAACAATGACTATTAGTTTGGCTACTGACCACCTGTTAACATAACCTGACCACAATTTACCCATGACATCTACTGACAAGTTTGGCTTTCCGGCTTTGTTATCAACTAGGAGTATTTCTATTCATTTTTCAAATGAAGATGTCACACGTTTGTCACATCCCTCATGTTTAAGGTTCATTACAGGCCCAATTATTCCCTCAGCTATAGCTTAACCAATTTCAAAAAACATTTCCATTTTAGTACATTTTCATTTTACTAAACATATATTTCATTTACATTACATTTATTTATATTTCATTTAATCATAACTTTACCAAACCCTGTGTTACAATGATATTTATAATGATAAAGAAAATTCCTTGATATCTTCAAATCATTTACAAATAAAAAGGAGGGGGAATCTGATATGGCTTTCTATAAACTTAAGTTTTATTTGTCTTTTTTTTTCTAACCATCAGGCTAAAGTCAGTCTTTGCAATTCCCAGACGTAGTTCTGTCCCGTGGCCTTAGTAAATGTGGCTTAGTCCTCTCTGGCAAGACCAACAAAAAATGCCCTTGTGACTCCCATTCGTCTGACGTTGGTGTATGCAGTACATCTCGTTGACATTTATATCATGATCACAAGAGATTTACTTTAAATAGGACTAGATTTCAACGCCCTAAGTGAGGTTTGCTATTGAAGATGTCTGGTGACAGCTGTCTGCCTGGAGGAGGGACCATGACACTGTGGATTCAAATGAGGACCTTTATGTCCTGATGGGCCCATTGCTGCACCCCTTTTACATCCAAGAAAAGTCAACTGATCTTACTTGCTGTTCACACTTCCCACTTCATCTGCTTACTATTTAAATAGTTTAACAGTCACATCTGGGTGCTTCCCAGTGGCCCAACAACACTGAGCATTGGGTTGGCTTCTTCAACCACAGAGATGTAACAGTTGAGGATGAGAAAAGCATTACATATTCACTTTTCACATCAACCTAGTTCCATCCGGCTCTGGTCTCAAACAAGTATTAACACTATTAATATCTTTATGGTACAGAGAAACAATATAGTCCTGTTTGTTTTGGGTTCTCCATGAAGCTTTTGACTTCCAAAGTGACGCCATTGAAAAAGATCTGAGAGCTGAAATTAGGAGGCACATAGTGATTTGACCATTTCAGGCAAATTACAATTATAAATACAAATTATAATTCTGTCCCTTTCTTCTCTTCTTCATAAAAAGAGCAAAAAGCAAATATTCTTCTAATTTTAAATATTTCCTACTCTTGCAGACACGTTTTGCCTACAATTGTACTGTCCGAGACAAATCTGCAACTGTTGCATTGACTTTTTATCTAACCAAGCCACCTGTCCAAGTCAAACCTTTTGGTACCACTTGGTATCCTGTCCCCTAAGTTTAAACCCTGTTTAAATAAACATTTCAGGCCTAACATTACACCTGGTCCATGAAATTTTGTTAGGTCGAAAAAAAGCACGCAGAGACAATCTCTCTCCACTCTCCTTTAAGCTTTGGTATCACAAGCTGCAGCACATCAACAATGCAGCACATTTAGGGAAATGTGTCGGTAATGGATGGCTCAGGGACAAATTGCAGCAAATATGAAACACCAAACCGAACCTCAACTGTTATGACTCTCTGAGCCCTCAGTTTTAATTATTGATGTAAACATCCCCATTGACACTTTCTCCGTCAGTGATGACAACCCAGACTCTTGCTTGACACATGAAAGAGTAATGATGCACTGGAAGCCTTGCTATCAGCAGGGTTCAGGGGATTAACCAGAAATTTGCTATCCAAGCAGTAATGCACATGGTTTTCTTTCCCCCTCAATCCACGCCCTCTCTTTCTGATAAGGCACATTTTAGACAAGGTAGGGAACTTGAAAGACAGGGGTTGAGAGATCAAAGTGACCCACGCCACTGATCCTTAAAGGGAGGAGGCTGAGGGCACATTTAAATGTCTGCACCATTCATACAAGTCAGGCTGGAAACCCAACAACGATAAGCCTCTGTGACATGTACATATTTTAAGTCAGCAAACAACAGTCTAAAGGGAATTACAAATGAAATGTATATAATTTTGAATAAGGCAAGCCAATCTCAATCTTTTTTTAAATTATGTAGAGTACAAGAAGGTGTCTTTCAGTTTGCTAACACAGCCCTAGATTATGCAGGAATTTATTAAGCCAAGACCAGGTCACATAAATTTTCTGAAGAATACTAAGGTAGCTCCTGTCTGCCTGTGTCGCTGCTGCTCACAGAATTGAGCAGAAACAGGACACTGCCATTAACACTGACCCTGGTCCGACCTGATTCAATCTCTTGCAATGCACAAAAAATAATCAGGACTGTCTTATGCAATGTTCAGAGAGAGACTAGAGTCAGATTTTACTTCTTTTTTTAGCACATCCAATTCCAGCTAATTATTTTTTTTCTCAAGTCTGAAAAGTAATAATACAATTGGACAAGATTTAAACATGATTGAAATGTAATTCAGCTTGCACTACTGAACATGCTGATTCCAGAAGATCTCAAAATGCTCTTCCAAACAAACTGTACATATGCAGCCACAGGATACAGAAACAGTACCTATAATTTTCCCAAGCAGACTTGCTGTACCTTCCTTGGTAGAAGAGCAGGTTGTGACACAGGGTCTAGGAGTGTATTCATATTTTGGAATATCATTCAATAAGTATTATACTCCCAATCCTTCCATCAGATCAAAACTAATGTGACTCCTTTAGCTAATTGTTTTGGTGTCAATAAAGCCCTTTTTCATATTTTTTTGAAGTTCAGTGTATTAATCCCACCGTCATCAAAAATGCTGTGTATAACTTTCTCTGTTATATTTGCCATTTGCCATATTGGTCAACAGGTTTGTTGAGCTTAAACTTTACACCTTCAAGTTTGAATAATACTCAATTCAATTTTATTTATATAGTGCCAAATCACAACAACAGTTATCTCACAGCGCTTTTCATAAAAGAGCAGGTCTAGACCGTACTCTGTGATGTTATTTACAGAAGCACAACAATTCCCACCAAGAGCAAGCACTAGGCGACAGAGGCAAGGAAAAGGCAGAAACCTCGAGTAGAACCATGGCTCAGGGTGGACGGCCATCTGCCTCGACCGGTTCGTGGTGAAGGGCGGGTGCCTACACAATATACACACAAAGGTACAGACAGTAAAGGTGATGTTGCTATAGACTAAATGAAAAATGGTACAGATATTTAAAGTAGTGTTAATGATAATAATCATAATGTTAATGATTATAATAACAATAACCATAGGACTAGTAACAATAGTTGTAGCATATGGTGTCGAGCAGGAAAACGGGGGGAGCAGGCGACCCGCAACCACAGATCCAGACTCCACAGCTCCAGAGCCAGAAACACCTGCAGGAAGTGATAGGAGGAGAGAGGAGAGGGATGAGAAAGCACAAGACTACCAGAAAGGGGAGAAGTTGAGTTAGTAACATGCAATAATGGGATGAGGTTGCATACAGAGGGAGAGAAAGTAGAGGAGAGAGGAGCTCAGTGCATCATGGGAAATCCCCCGGCAGTCTAGGCCTATAGCAGCATAACTAAGGGATGGTTCAGGAGTCACCTGAGCCAGCCCTAACTATAAGCTTTATCCAAGAGGAAAGTCTTAAGCCTACTCTTAAATGTGGAGATGGTGTCTGCCTCCTGAACCCAAACTGGAACCTGGTTCCACAGGAGAGGAGCTTGAAAGCTGAACGCTCTGGCTCCTAGACTACTTTTAGAGACTCTAGGAACCACAAGTAACCCTGCATTCTGGGAGCGCAGTTCTCTGGTGGGGTGAGCTCTTTAAGATAAGATGTTGCCTGACCATTAAGAGCTTTGTACGTAAGAAGAATGATTTTAAATTCTATTCTGGATTTTACTGGAAGCCAATGCAAAGAAGCTAAGACAGGAAAAATGGTTTTCCTGGTTCCTGTCAGAACACATGCTGCAGCATTCTGGATCAGCTAAAGAGTGTTAATGGACTTTTTCAAGCAACCTGATAATAAAGAATTGCAGTAATCCAGCCTAGAAGTAACAAGGAGTTATATAACTCCAAGATTCCTCACGGTGGTGCTGGAGGCCAGGGCGATGCCATCAAGGGAAACTATATCTTTAGATAAGGCGTCACGGAGGTGCTTGGGCCCCAGAACAATAACTTTTATCTGAGTTTAACATTAGAAAATTACAGGTCATCCAGGTTTTAACATCCTGAAGGCACATTTGAATTTTAGCTAACTGATGAGTTTCATCTGGCTTGATCGATAGATTTTGTTAAACATCCTTGAGTATCATCTGCATAACAATGAAAGTTTATGGAATATTTCCCGATAATATTGCCTAAGGGAAGCATATATAAAGTGAAGAGGATTGGTCCGAGGACAGATCCTTGAGGAACTCCATGACTAACTTTGGCGTGCATGGAGGACTCAATCATTAACATGTACAAACTGAAATCGATCTGATAAATAGGACTTAAACCAGCTTAGAGCAGTGACTTTAAGGCCAATGAAATGGTCTAGTCTCTGTAATAGGATCTGATGGTCAATGGTATCAAATGCAGCACTAAGAGCTAATAAAACCAGTACAGAGACAAGTCCTTTGTCTGATGCAATAAGGAGGTCGTTAGTAATTTTCACCAGTGCTGTCTCTGTGCTATGATGAGCTCTAAATCCTGACTGAAAATCCTCAAATAAAATATTGCTCTGTAGAAAGTCACAGCTGTTTAGCAACTGCTTTCTCCAGGACATTAGAGAGAAATGGAAGATTAGATATAGGTCTATAGTTGGCTAAAACATCTGGATCAAGGTTGGGCTTTTTCAGAAGAGGTTTAATTACAGCTACTTTAAAGTACTGCGGTACATAGCCTGTTGATAAAGATAGATTGATCATATCTAGTATAGAAGTGCTGACTAAGGGTAAAACTTCTTTAAGCAGCCTAATTGGGATGGGGTCTAAGAGGCAGGTTGATGGTTTAGATGAAGAGATTATTGAAGTTAGTTGGTAAAGACTGAGGGAAGCAAAGCAGTCTAAACATACCTGGTTTTACAGCCGTTTCTGAGGTTCCTGAGTTTAGAGATAAGTCGGTGCCAGTTGAGGGCAGGTCTTGGTAAATTTTGTTTCTAATAGTTAGAATTTTATCATTAAAGAAGCTCATGAAGTCGTAACTACTGAGAGCTATGGGAATACTTGGCTCAATAGAGTTTTGACTCTCTGTCAGCCTGGCTACAGTGCTGAAAAAACCTGGGGTTGTTCCTATTTTCCTCTATTAATGACGAGTAGTACGCTGCTCTGGCATTACGGAGGGCCTTCCTATAAGTTTTAAGACTATCTTGCCAAATTAAACGAGAATTTTCCGGTTTGGTGGAATGCCATTCCTCTCAAGTTTCCGCGATATTTGCTTTAATTTGCGAGTTTCAGTATTATACCATGGAGCTAACCGTCTTTGTTTTAGTATTTTTTTTTTTAGAGGGGCTACAGAGTCGAGTGTCATTCACAGCGAGCCTGCAGCACTATCAACAAGATGATCGATTTGGGAGGGACTGAAATTAGCATAGGAGTCCTCCGTTACTTTGTGAAATTAATTTAGAGCTGATGTAATCGCATCCTATTTAGATACAGCACTATCAGACAGACATCTTGTATAGAAATTTTTGCCCAATGGCGTGTAGTTCAGCAATACAAACTCAAAAGTTATCAAACAGTGGTTGGACAAAGAGGGATTCTGTGGGAACACCACTAAATGTTCAATTTCAATACCATACACCAAAACAAGGTCGAGGGTGTGGTTACAACAGTGAGTCGGTTCATGAACACTCTGAGAGAAGCCAATGGAATCTAACAGAGAGATAAACGCAGTACTGAAGCTGTCATTCTCAACGTCCACATGAATATTAAAATCCCCTACAATAATAACTTTGTCCGTTTTAAGGACTAAAGTTAACAAAAACTCTGCAAATTCAGGTAAGAATTCAGAGTACAGACCAGGTGCTCGGTACACCATAACGAAAAGAATTGGTTGCAGTGATTTCCAACTTGGGTGTGAAAGACTAAGAACAAGGCTTTCAAATGAGATCTAATTTAGTTTAGGTTTATAGCTGATCAGTAGGCTAGAGTCGAAGATGGCTGCAACTCCACATCCTCGGCCTCGAGGAATGTGAGTATTAATATGACTGGGAGGGGTGGATTCATTTAGGCTAACATATTCTCCATCACCCAGCCAGGTTTCAGTAAGACAAAATAAATCAATATCATAATCTTGATATTAGTTCATTTACTAGTACACCTTTAGAAGAGAGAGATCTGCTGTTTAAGAGTCCACATTTAATTTTCCTATTCGTTTGCACTATTACACTTGTGGTTTTAATTTTTATGAGGTTTTTATGCACAGCTCCTCTTCTGTTTACCTTTGATTTAAATAACTTCCATGGTCGGGGGGCAGGCACCGTCACTATAGGGTTTTCATTAAGTAACTCCTGAAATGGAGGAGCAGAGAAGTGTGTTAGACTGCGACTCTGCGTAGGGTTTTGGGTGGGTAACTGCTGAAATAGAAGGGCAGAGAAGTGTGTTAGACTGCGACTCTGCCTCCTGGTCTCAACTCTGGGTTATCATGGATTTGGTCCACTAATAAACTTGGCCAGATTACTAGAAATGAGAGCTGCTCCTTCCCAAATGGGATGGATGCCGTCTCTCCAGATCAGACCAGGTCTTCCCCAGAAAGTCTGCCAATGATCTACAAAGCCCACATTGTTTGCTGGTCACCACCTCTACAACCAGCGGTGGAATGACGACATGCGGCTATACATGTCATCACTGGTCAGATTTGGCAGGGATCCAGAGAAAACTACGGTGTCGGACATTGTTTTTGCATATGTACACACCGACTCAACATTAATCTTAGTGACCTCCGATTGGCGTAACTGGGAGTCATTACCGCCAACGTGAACAACAATCTTACTGTATTTACGTTTATCCTTAGCCAGCAGTTTCAAATAAGACTCAATGTCGCCCGCTCTGGCCCCAGGGATGCACTTAACTATGGCCGCTGGCTTCGCTAACTTCACGTTTCTCAAAATGGAGCTGCCAATGGTCAGAGTTGGTTTCTCAGCGGGTGTGTCGCTGAGTGGGGAAAATCTGTTAGAAATGTCAACAGGTTGATGGTGCCCCATGGGTTTTGAATGCTTACGACTATTCCTCCTTCGGACAGTCACCCAGCCACCCCTTCCTGGCTGCTCAGGAAATCCCGGGGAGGGCTACCACAGGCTAACTCAGGCCGTTCCGCACTGACTACCGGGGACTGGCTAGCTACAGGAGCTAAAGACTGATCTACCAAGGTGCGGAGCCGGACTTCTAAATCACTGAGCCTCGCCTCCATGTCTAAAAATAAACTACACTTGTTACACGTACCATTACCGCTAAAGGAGGCAGAGGAGTAACTGAACATTGACACACCGAGCAGTAGAAAGTAGGAGAGGGAGAAGTCATCGCTAGCTGCTAAGCTGAAGTCGCTAACGGCTAAGCTAAAGTACTGTAGCGTCGGCTACCAAAACTTTTGAACAACTATGAGATTAAACAGCAGTCGCTAAAAAATAGAAAGAAGTGTGGGTACTAAGAATAAGTGTTTAGCGGACAGTTTGCCGCTGTAATCTAACAATTCTAACTGGTATTTAGCAAGAGCAGCTCGCTTACTCCATTCTATAAAGCACAACTTAATTTGAAGGTTTGGGCTTCAATGAGGTGAATAACTAAACCTGATAGCTTTGGCTGGAGGCTACATCTCAAAAATAGTCATTGTTCCATCACTAACTGAGAGATTAACAAACAAACTACATTAATAGTGACACTATAGAAGAATAACTGAGGGAGACTTCTAAAGATGTAGCATTGGCTTGCCAGATTGCATTTAACAATGTATTTGTCAAAGGCAAGGGTAAAGGGAATAGCAGCCAAAGGCTGCTGAACGATACAAGCAGTCTCAGTGGAGTTTGTCAGTTGTGTAGAGAGCTGCTGACAAGCTCTGAGCTCTTTGTTGAGCTGATTTCTTGAGAATGGTCAATATTGTGACAATCATTATCAGCACAGTAAAATTAATTACTGAAAGAACAGTTATTTATGGTTTCAATTGTTTACATCAACGATTTATTGAATTCTGCTAATATGTTCCTTGTTTATGCAATTTTACACACTATCTGCATATCCAGAGGTCTGTTCAGTCATCTGCACGTGTAAAGTTTGGAGATTACCTTCATCTGGACTGGGATGGGCGGGGCCACGTGCTTTTAAAAGGTACAACAATTTTAATCGAAGAACTGTACTGAATTCTGTTCACCTCACCAGCTGAGCCCACAATGGGCAGGGCAGACTTGTGGTTCCTGCTGGAGTATATTTTGGTGCCAGCACATACTGCAGTAAGGTCAAAAAGGAACAAAAGAGATGTGAGCAGTTTTAAATACTTATTGATTATTACCTATTCATTGGTTCATCCTTTATTTAATAAAGATGTGTTTGTGCCAATTTAGGCAAACAAAACAAAAATCAAACAGAAAATAAGGATTTGAGAGAGAATAAAACAAACGGAAGCAAAATAAAAAATAAAAATAACTTGTAAACAAACTGTTGGTTTTTTATTTTTTTGATAAGCCCTTTTGTTTACAGCACCCTTTACTGCTTTCTCACTGATCAGATTTTTGCTCTCACCGTCAGCTTTGCTGTCACACTGCTGGCTCTCTCGTTTGCGCTGCCTGACTTTTTGTTTGTTGTTCTGACACAAACGGCTCCAGGGGGGTTTTCAGGGGTGCATCCCCATTGTTGGCTAGTGAGTTTGAATGACAGCTCAGTGCCCCAGACATTGTTCAGTGCAACAAGCTATTTTGATACCCTAAACACAAGAAACTTTATTGGAAAGTAGATTGCTACAAGACAAAAAAGTAAGTATTGATCATACATGCAGCCTGCAAGCCATTTTGTTGTCTTAAGTTACAAGTTACCCGTTACCCTTTGACTTAAATGATCTTACTCTTTTTAAAAAAATAAAAAGGTCCAACTCTGTAGGGACCGGCAGCAAAGGGGAGAGCAGTCACCCTACCTAGATTTAAACCCAGGCCTACAGGGTACCAAACATGCAACTTGACTGAAACACCAAAAAGCCAGGCTCATTGGTATGCCAGAGTGCATACTCAACAGTAGTGATGGTACTGTGTCACAGGATCCATTCCGTAATGTTGTCAGGCATAACAACAATCTGGACCTTTCAGTGGCTAAAACAAGAACTTTATTGCACATACTTAGACAGTATACAATTGCCCTCAAGGATTACATTGCAGCCCTGTTTCGCTGCTGCACACAGCAGCACACTCTGTTCAATAATGTTTTCCCACTCACTCAGACACAAAAACATGGGAAAATAGGGTCCAGGTTGAAAAATACTAAAGTTACCCTTTAAGTTTGTCTCCAGCTGCTCCCAGATCTTTGAACAGCTTCTTCTTGTCTGTATTGTCCTGTAATGTGTAATATTATTTTCTTTTGTTAAAAAATGTATTTTATTAAACTGGTGTTGAAAAAAAGTTCAGGAACTAGTATCAAAGCTAAGGTACCATACCGGTATTGAACATTTTGGAATGGTACTCAGCTAAATGTTGGAAAGCCATCCGCCACATTGGTGAGTAAATGTATTCGGCATGATATCGCCATATAATACCTATTTGATGGTAATTAGCAGCACACCGATGTTCTTGTTTGTTGTTTTTCGCACTGAAATTGGTCCCCGAGGTACCAAAGGATCTAAAATCGTGTGACACACAGATTAGGGGGGTTCATTGGTTGTTGTTTATCTTCATTTCATGTTACTAGTGTATGATTGGCGTAGATTTATAAGGCGGAGAATGAGACTGTAGCCGCTTTCATACGGAGATCAACGCGGAAAGAACATCCGCATACATGTCGCATTCGCTAATTCAAACTGAACAAAAGTTTTCAGCTTTATCCCGCAACAGTGTGTGCTTTCATATAGCTTTACCGGAACCAGCAGCAAGAAAACAGACCGTTATGTGTGACACAACACCGGCATGTCGGCTGTGGCTTTTCACACAGAGATCATTCCGTCTCCGTCTCATCTCTGTCACTGACTTTCCCAGCTCAGAGGCGGATAAAATCGGACTCCCCTTTCCTGCTCCTTACCTTTCATACATTGCAGCGAGCCTGCAGATTGGCTCAACACCACTGTGAAATAAGGCAGCGTGAAAGCTGCTAGTGTTAGGAGCTCATTACAAAAGTTGTACTTGTAGTGTTTTTAGCTTTCAGCTGGCTAGCCACCAGCGTAATGTGGCCACATTTAACGTTATAGCCAAACCAACAAAACGAAAAAATGAAGCAGAGGAAGGGGACGTTGAAGCAGAACATAATAAAGTTCAGTCAGTGTCTGACACACTGTCAGATCGTCTAATGGTCCTGCTTTCCTCCCCAAGAAATCAAGGAGTATGATCCATAGGCTCTATAAAAGAAAATGTTGATCCCACAAAAGCTTTGATGCTGTGGCTCCAGGACTCTGTCAAAACCAGGAGGCCAGAAGAGGGTGACTGTGGAAAGTGAGCAGTCTGATGAGGAGGTTTAAGTTGAATGATAAAGCATGATTAAGAAGTGAGCAGTGATAAGATTTAAGTTGAAAGATTAATAAGAATCTTGTACATTTAGAAAATAATTTACTTTTATGTCTCAAGTACAGTTAATAGTAATAATATAATTTTGCTTCAGATTTCACTCTGGCCTCTTCTTTGTATTCGACAATACCTTATTATCTCAATTAAAGTACAGAAACAAATGTATGTGTGATACAAAAGGCAATTTATTATTTTGTCCGTTAAAAAATATGCTTGGCCGGTGGATTTTTTCATCTACCAGCTACCTTGGGAGGTGAGCCAAAAAGTTAATTTTCACCCCTGCTGTAAAGTGCCTGAAAGCACTATTAATCATTGTAAAATGGATCATAAAAGTATAATTTATGAACATGAAGGTAATACTGCTTTTAAAAAAAAAAAAAAAAAAAAAAACTTAACCACAAACTTCAGCTCCAATAATTAATGTGTTGATTCTCTATTCAGGCTTTCAACTAAAGTTATTCTTAAATGCATGTGTTGTATTGTTGGAGGTAAAAAAACAACAATTTACTTAAAGGAAAGCACAAGAGATTTCTGTGAAATGATTGTTCCTAATCTAAAACTAGCCGTGTCTGGCCCTGTGAACTCATTAAGTTGGGGTCTAAGTTTGGATGTGATTTATTTGAAAAATATATCACATATAGTTTTTGTGTTAAGTTGTAACTGAACCTGTGTACTGGCATTTTGGTTGTCTGCACTACACACACAGACATGAAATTCATATCAATCTTCACATCTGACAAGGGATTTGATGTGATTTGATGAAGTGTATTTCTCAAAACCTTCGACTGTTCCTTGAATTTCTACAGCCCTATTCATTACACCAAATAGAAAATAACATCACCTTGACTTGAATAATGTATTTTCCATCAAAATCACTCACAGATGCTTTGGCCCAGTTTTCCGTGGATTTAAATTGGGTTTTAATCAACACACTCACAGATTCAGTGCCCCCTTATGACATCTCAGGAAATGAAATTCAAACTCATTGACTTACAAAGCAGCAGCATGGGACAGGCCAACTTTCTCCTTTAGACAACTGTGGCCTCAGAGGGAGGCACTAATCTTCATCCCGAAAGAATCGCACTTACAGTAGCTGCAAACTATTCTAATGCACCTTCTGATGTCGTCAAACAGACATGCCACAAATGGCAGCGATACCACCCTGGACCAAAAAAGTGGACATTCTCCATACATGATTGTGTCCTGACAGGGACTGGACATCATGTCACAGTCCAATGTATATTACAAGCAAGTTCAATGGATTGCAGTTCAAATGATAAGAGCACAGATGTCAGTGTTTAGCACACAAAACCCACAAAAAATATACATAGCAGTAGCATGTGTGATTATATATGTCAAGTTCTTGCTTGCAAGTGAGGATAAAGGGCATTGGTGTACTGACTGCCAATAGTGGGGCTGCAGTAATACATGTGTTGTATTGTGACTGTACTGTGACACAAATCAAAGCTTTTGGTTTACTGATCGATAATTGTTAAAGCCTTCACCCATGTTATTACAAGATTTACGTGGTGACTGAATACACTGTGTATATACACAAGTGGTCAAATGTTTCTCCACACAGATTTTTTGTCTGAAATCTGAACTGAATTTTATTCATCAGGCCCACTGTGAGAACCTTACCTGAGTGCCTTTTGTATTTTATTTATAGTACCTGTCTATGGTGGCCCGTAGGTTTCAGGCCTAATACAAAAGCCACAACACGAACACAAACGCCACAACACAAATACAAAAGGCCACAACGGAAGTGAACCACAACGGAAATTGACAACGAAAGAGACGCTTAGTAACAGTGGATTACTCTCTGCAGTACACAGCTACACAGTAGTACATCGGCAGTGTAGCCGTCCCACATTCAGGAGGTCCGGGTTCCAATTGTAGAAAGAACAATCTTTTTCAGGTGACTTTTTCCTCATAATAGTGTCTTTATAGTTTGTGCGTACATGATTATTCAGATATTGTCAGAGCCAATTCGCCCCGAGGCTCTGGAACAGCCTGCCCGAGGAAATCAGGTCAGCTGAGTCAGTGAACTCTTTTAAGTCCCTTCTTAAAACATACTTTTATAGGAGAGCCTTTCCCCAATTTGACTTTATTTTATCCCTTTTATTTTATTTTACTAATTTTATATTTATCTTAAACATGTATTTTAGTCTTTTCAATGTTTTCATGCTTTTATCTTTTATTGTTTTTGTATTATTGGGTCTCTTGGGTATTATTGTCTTTTACACTTGTTAAAACACTTTGTAACTTGTTTTTGAAAAGTGCTCTACAAATAAAGATTATTATTATTATTATTATTATTATTATTATTATTATTATTATTTGTATTAGGCCTGAAACCTACGGGCCACCGTACCTGTCAGAGCGGAGTGATGAGACCCAATTGTAGACTCAGGACATGCTGGATGGACTATATGTCCCCTCCTGGCAATGGAAAGAATATTTTGGCTGCTCTCCTTAGTTTATAGTCAATCTTGACCCAGTAATAGATAGCTATATGTGAGATCAAATTAAAATAAAGACTTCAGAAGTGTACTTAAGAATACAATACTTTCTTTGATCAAATTGAGTTTTGTAGTATCTGGTTCTGGTGTGTGTGTCTCGTTTGTTCTATGAGTTAATGTGCTTTGCTCCCCAAAAAGATAACATTTTGTATTTGTATGGCAGCAGATGATATTGCTTAAATAAATAACAATAATGTTTATTACCTAATCCTTTTAGTACTGCAGTTTTAATAATTGGCCAATCTCCTGCCTAGAGACAGGGTATTGTTTAATTTTTTTTTTTTAGCAAGTCAGTGTAATCTACAAGTTTGATCACACCAGTAAGACTGTATAGAAAAACTGTAATAAATCCGTATACAGTTAATCTTGGATGTAGAAAGGAGTCCTACTATTGAAATTAGATGCCTATTCAACACACAAAAAAGCCCTGTATCTTCTACAAAAGCCTGACAAAATACTTTCTTCCTTTTAAAGGAAATTTGAAAAGCACAATCCACTTCATTGATCTGCAGCACAAATCTGTCTGTCACTCCCCTGATCGTAGTCTGGAAAAATGTGATCCTGATTATTATCATGCAAAGCCTTTGTGAAATATGACATTATAAATGCTTCCATTTGGCAAGCAAGCCTTCCACAGGGAGAGAATCTCATTTGCCAGGTCTTGCACTGGAAGAAGGGAAAAAATGCACAGCCACAAAGTCTGAACATGCCAATGTATTGGACGGATTAACTCAATGTCTCAGAGTACATCCACACCACTACATTTTTGTATAACGATCACTTTCCACACCAGCGTTTTAGCAGCATTTCAGAACTGATCTGTCTATATTAAAACGACTGAAAACGCACATCTTGTGGCCATTCACGTACACTGGGTATGCGGGTGCTGGTGTAAACAGGAAGCAGATACATTCCGCTGCTGCAGAAGATTTGGCGAAAGAAGAAACTACTACTACAGACGAAGAACCACACCAGATATGTTTTTGCATGGGCCGACAATGAAGTGGAACTGTAACATCGAGTACAAAGTGACAGTGGCGGCGGAAAACAAACTGGAGTTGTCGTAAAATGAATACAGTGACATGCACAGTACAAGTGATAAAGTGTTATTTGCACAGTACAGAATACTTTAATAAAAATACCAATACAAAAACACTGTCAATAGCATTGTGTTTTTGTTTTTGTCTGCGTCATTGTTTTTAAAGTCCTCCGTTTTTGTCTGTCCACACTTATACACAGCCCCCGGAATTTTTAAAACAAAAACTTGTTCATTCAACCACCGCTTATTAATACCACATTCAGTCAGAGCTGAACATTCTTCTAACATACACACACACTGTCAATACTATTAAAAATCATCTCCTTAATTTCGTTTCATATTCATTTCATAGCTATAATCGTATCTTAGTTGATCAATTTGTAATTGTTGCATCCAATACATCACTATTAATAGCAGTTTGTCCCTCTACATCTCTTTAAATGTTACCAACAGCTTTACAGCAGGTATTTGTTTCAAAACTATTAACTAAGTCTGGCTTTAAAGTTGCAACTCAGAGTGTTGTATAGGGGTAACAAAAAGTGGCAAAAAAAACATGACATAGCAACTTAAAATACAGTTGTTATAGATTTAGGTGAAGATAACATATTTATACTACCAACACTTGTTTTTGACAATGCGTTAACTGTGCTGTTTGCAGTCTTTTGCATTTAAACCTCTGCCACCCCTGGGATTTATTCCAGTTGTAATGCAGCTATTTCTGTGTAGGCCTGCATGCACACTAAATCACTAAAAGGTTTGACTCTGTTGTAAAGAATCATTTTATTTATCCTTCAGTGTTTTTGGTGCAAAACACAGCTGCCAGTACTCCCCAAGGACTCTGCTCCCAGTCCCACTCTGGCAGAGATCATGTCACATGGAATCTACATTTTCATTTAAAATGTTCTAATAATATATGATCGTATGCCTGAATGGGTTAATACTTATTGAGAACGATGCTTTAAATATCAACATGATCCAAGTTGCTTTATCAATAGACAGGGCTTCCTCACATGCACCTCACAGACGTACTAGTTATGCTTGAGGGCACTTACATCCTTGGTGGCACCTGGGGTATTCCATTGCACACTTGACATGCATTCCCATCTGAGACTGCTAGTGTCACACTTTGGCCCGAGGGTTAAAGCAGACCAGGGGAGCAAGGGAGTCAGCCTCTCTGCCTCGCCTCCCTGAAAAATGGAGCACATGTGAATGAACTGACTGACTGGGTTCGGGAGTCTTCTTTCTCTCTCTCTCTCGCTCTCTCACACACAAACACCCTTCTCGCCTCCTACCTCCACATGCTGTAGTGCACAACTTCTGCATCAGCTCTTCTGTCATCATCTGAAGTACAGCATTGTGAAACTAAAATTTAAAAAGACAGCTGAAGGAAAGCAATAAGCACTGAAGATAAATTGTAGCTTTGGCTGTCTGCAAAGCACACTTTCTCCAATGCTTCACTCTTGTTATCCCCATCATATATGTATCCCTAAATATATGTGCACAGTTTCCCAATTTCTGCAAAATATAAGACAAAGTGGGAGTACAAAATGTGTAATACAAATTACTATATGTGAAATATAGATTTATCATTCTTTGGGCAGCGATAAACAAGTTGGTGCTGAAAGCTCTGAACTAGCATTAAGTCCACTGTACAGTCAAGAAATCAAAGTAACAACTCATGAGTGCAGTATGACCTGTACATGGTCTGCTGATTCCAAAGCCAGGTCACACAGCAAAGGTTTAGTGGGGGGAAGAAGTGGTTGAGTACAGAGACTCCACACAGCTGGTGTCTCAGTGAGAGGCAGACAAGGCCGGTTAGATCCACATGGAAACACTAATTTTCAATGTCTGGAACTTCTAGCAATATATATATTTTTTTTTTTTTTAACTCCACTGACGACAATACTTATTTCTGGTGGCATTAAGTACAAGTTAGTGTCTCAATATATGCTCTCATATGTACTTATGTAATTACAGGATGTGTAGCAGGAACAACAACTGATTAGGAGGATGAAGAACATATTTAGCTCCCATGTGTTAACCCACCAACTGCAGGAAGTAATAATTAACTGAAACTAGTGATGTTGCCTTCAAAACACACTCCAAGATTTGCTGTCAAAAAGACAAAGCCTCATCCACATGGACTTTGCTGATTGTTAGTAGTTACAAATCTGTGCTGTCAGGAAAAACATTCAGCTACGTGTAAGTAAGGACGTAGCAGAAAGTGACAGTTGGAGTGGCACTATATAAATTAAAAATGGAAAAATATGAGAAGATAATCTGTATGTGTCGATTGCTGAAAAGTTAATGCAATTACCACTCAAACATAATCACTCTGGAAATTGATTTATGATACCAAGCCAGAAGCAGAGATATGATCTTATGTAAGATACACAGAACCAGTGTTCTTTGTGGTTGGTTGCTCAAGACTTTTTTACTCAAACTCATTTTATTGGCTTTACTCAAGCAGCCACGTCACCATGTTGGACATTGAAGCAAAATGCATTGTTTTACTTTTAGCAGTCAAAATAAAATAACTGATGAAAAGTACCACCAAAATAGCTTGAACAGAAATCTTATTTATTTTAGCAGAAGCCCCGCAGTAAGTCTACACTGCAGTACAGTAACTGCTGAAGTTGTTCAGTAAGTTTTTAATGGATGGAGTACAGTAATACTGTACATAGAATATCTGTGCTAATGGCTTTATGGGCGTAATGGTTTGTATACTAATTTACTTTTACATAAATTTTCCATTTTCTTAGATCATCATCTATTTACAATGCAAGAATGTCATCTGACAGTATGAATATGCATGACTACATGAGTGTTTGATAAATGATGATAGGACACGCAATACTTCTACAGTTACACTTGTGCTTGTACCATTTCTGTGCCAATTACACTCCACCTAAAATGACTGAGCCTTTGATGTAATCTGAAGCAAAAAAACATTAATGACATGATTTGCATGAGGTGATTAAGAGCAAAGTCACCTGAGGGTTTTATCTTGTGGTTAAGTAAGACTAGTCACACTGAGCATTTCACTCAGCTTCAACAAACAGCGAGCTGCAGATTGAGTAATACAGATGATTCAAGACAAATTTGTCCATATTCCCCTCTTTACACAGTGAATGTTCATACGGATTAAGGTAGTGGAGGAAACAGATTGGTTGCAAGAAGAAAGAAATTAGCAATAGAAGTACAACTAACTTTACAGTTAGAATCTTATATATTTCTTTGATTTACTCTGCACTGAAGATATTTAAAGATAATGAAGTGAGTTTTATAGAGCAACCACTCCACATAATATTGCTATATCGCCACCATCACTTTCGAGGAGATTTCCATTACCAAGAACTCTTTGTAGCCTTGTCTCACTTCTGTGGTTTTGTTATTGCTCCTCAGTACTTATCAGGACTACTGGAAAGTACAAAGTAGAACATTATGGAAATCCTTATATACTGTATAAGATAGATGCATAGGTAAATATACATATTTAAATTAAATAGTAAACTAAAACAAACATTCTTTTAATTCCAAACAAATAAGCCCATTTAAATTATGAACAATGTAAAGCATTATCAAAGCAATGAATCAAAACAGTATTTAGCAACGGGTTGTGTTTAATAGTGCTTATAGGGACAGACACAATGCTATTTACAGTTATTTGAGAGTACTAAATGCTATAAGAATAATACTAGGCAAAGTCTAAATTCATAAATATGGTTCTTTGGATCTAAATCAGTGTATGGGATTTGAAACTGTTCACACTGCAGGAAGGAAATGAAAAGAGAAGAGGGATTGTGAACGGGGTTATCTTGTGTCATGCTTCAATTTTATGTTATGTTTTTTGTATTTGTTTGTTTGTTTCTTTTTAAGTCGTAATATAGATTGATTCCATGCTTGTTTTGGCTATCTTGTTTGCATAGCTTGATATCCAATAACATCTGTAACAAAATTGATATACTATCATCATTGGGTGATGGGTAAAAAGAGTGTATAAGATGTGACACTACATGGCAGGAGAAAAAATTGATGTTACTCCGCATGATGGACATGAACTAATTCATTTTCTCAATCTTAAGTTATGTCACTTGTCACTCAAGGGTGGATGTGAATGGCTCTTCTCTGACTCTTGTAGATTTCATTCTTCTTTAGCTTGAGGGCAGCGAGTTTCCTTTCAACTCTAAGTAATAAAGCATTTTTCACTCAGATCCAACTTTGGAGTAACTTATATGGGGTTTCTGGAAGTTTGACCGACAGTTCTCACAATGCAAACCCTGCAGCATCACAAGCGAGGCTAGACAGAGGGAAACTCAGTCACTCATCTCTGTTAAACATCAGTGGAAAAGTTTTCATGTAATATTTGCTGTCATGTATTTTGATAAACACTGATTGCATGCATTGCTTGCCTAATTGAACTAATTTAGCTTGAAATACACACACACACACACATAGGCTTCCATATTTTTGTATTCTCCATCTCTCCTCCTCCTCCTCCTCTCGATCTATCTTTGGTTGTGTATTGCTGTAGCTGATGGCCCTGTGGGCTTTTATTTGAATGAATATTCAGCTCTGTAAGCGGAGCCATCTCCCAGAGAACTAGGAATGACTCTGTGAAAGATGCTGCTGACCTTCCACAAAAAACCTTGCCTCTCGTCTACACGAACTCTGAAAGAATAAGCCAGGACCCTAATCAAATACAAGCACTTTATATTGATTTCCTAAAAGTTCTTTTAATCCTTTATTGCAAAAAAGTTTCAGCTAACGACAGTTTGGTTGGTGTCTTGTCATTTGAGTTTATTGGTCTTCCAGCACAGTCACAGCCGAGGGGTCTGTGACAGAGCTATAGTCCTAGTTAGATTTCATCACAGAAAGTTTTACACAATCTTGTAAAATGAGAAAGTGTCAGACTTTCTTTGCTGGGCTGAGGGGAACAAATGAGACAAGACAATATAACACTGTCTTGGCCACATTATTATTTTTTCTGTCTTCGTGTGCTAATAAATGACAAGCATGAGTAAATATAAGGTTTGTGATTTCCTGAAAGAGACTCAATCAAATCAACAATCAAGATCAATTAGTCTGAGATGGGGAGCAGGCTTTGCATTTTCAAGGTGCTCTTCAATAAAACTGTTGTATATATTCCACTATATAGTCTGATTAAATCAAGCTTGTCTTAATTTTTCTCCGTGGAAATACATTAGAAATGTTTGACATTTCAGCATTCACCGTTAATAAATGTAAATTTAATTTGTTTAGTGCTATTTACAAAATGTTTTAAGTGTCTTATTTCCTAATTAGTAATGCATGGTTGATTGATTTAGTCATAAATAGATTTAATGAGATGTAGACTTGCTGTCAGTTGGAGGGATACAGACCTGACAGAGTAATTTAACATTTTTTTTCGGCGCTCCAGGCAGAGCTTTATCTTAAAATATATACCAAATTTAAAAATATACAACACGTTTGCTTAATATTTTGTTAGTGCCTTAACTATCTAGGCCATTATGTTCCCCACAATCCAGTATTTAGGTAGGCCATAACAAGTACTTTTATTATATGGTCCAGGTGTAGAATGGTATTGGACAGCCGACAACAGAAGGAGTCTGGCCAGAAGAATCATTCGAAAGTAAGGCAATTAAAATAAAGTGACATCAGTCTCTGCTGCTTTTACCATTGGGGTAAACACGCAGCAGCACAGTGGTGAATGCCAAACATTTTTGGCTCACAGTAAAATATCACCATCTATCATCCCAAAAAGACCCAAAAGACAAATAATGAATTTGAAAGAGTGTGGCATGACTGTAAAATAAGTGCTATACATCTTTTGTCACCAAGGCCATATTCCTCACTGTAAATACACAGGTCAATTAAGTCTTATGCTTTCTATTGCATACATCAGAGAAAAAAAAAAAAAAAAGTTACTATAGAATACAGATAAAACCACCAAAATCAAAATGACATTTGAAATTTCAAGCTTACATCTAGCTATGTAGAGATTTTGTAATGTTAATGTATTTTGAGATAACACCTGAGACTGCATATCATAACTGTTTTATATTACTACCCAATTTTACTAATGCCTAAAAAGGACAAGTAACCACTTCTCAAGTACAAAGTGAATCCTGAAGCACCAAACTGCTCAAGCTTCATTACATAGCTACATTAGCTGTACACTCAGCTGCCAGTTTATTATGTACACCTAGCTAAAATCAATGTAGTCTAATTTAGTTTGTTTCAGATATTGTCTTGATTATAATTTTTAAAGGCTGTGTTATGGTAAGAGATTCTAATATTTTGTCCAAACAACTGAACTCTAGTGTAAAACAATACAATTCAACAGCACCACAAAAGTTCAATAGGCACCTCTCTAATCTAACAGTTGCGATTGAACTTTTTAAACTCCATAATACTGATGGATACTGACTATCCATCCATGCTTTTCTTCTTTTTATTTTTAGAATGTGAAGCGTCCTTCATATTTCAAATGCTAGACTGATGTTCATTCTGGGTTAATGCAAATTTACAGTGTGTGGAAAGGCAATTTCTGGCCATGGACTTCACACTTCTAGGGATGTGGAGAATTCCCAACATGTCGTGCTGGGCCAGCCTGCCTTTTAGGAAGTAAGCTAATTAGGTATCAGGAGTGATAATGATCAGCCAAAAAACCACGTAATTGCACAGAGGCTCCAAAATCACTATAAATGCAGACTGCCACTCACCGAGAACAGCAAGGTATTTAACACATCCATGGGTTCACCACGATGACTGCAATGGGCTCCAACTACATGCCAGTGTTTTATGCAGGCTATATGACAGACTATGCATCCTAACATGTAAACAAATACATTGGAAGCAGGGCGGGACCAGTAAACTGGCTGACCGGGCAAATGCCCGGTGGGCCGACGCACTTTTGGGGTCGGTGTAACGTAAATTACGTATTTATATAACGTTTTTTTTAAAAATGGGCCAACAATCGGCCCATAACGCATGGACAGTGGCCCATTGGGTAATTTTCTATAGTGATACTGGGCCGGCCCAATCACATCTCTTACTAGCCCCCACCCCCTCTGCTCACTGTTCCTTGAGTTACCCCTGCAAACTTTGTGCAAAGCCAGAGAGATATCATTATTACTATATTTAAAACCAGTTGTGAACATAGTGCAGTTTATGATGACTGACTAAATTGTTATTGAGAGCTTAAGTCCCTCCCCCCTTCCAGTGGACCACCTTGGGACCTTACTTCGGAAAAAATATGTACAGTAGTCAATGGCAAGTGACAATTTTTTGATCCTGTTTAATTGTGCTCTGAATTACACATATTATGATAGTCAATTTAAAATATACATTTGAAAGTAAAGAAAGTCACAGTTTGATGTAAAACTGTTAAAGTATAAAACTGTGAAAATACATAATTACAAAGACCACAAACGCAAAAGTCGTGCATGTGACATTGTAACTTTTTCTCTCAATGACTGAAGCTAACGTTACTGAAGCTAACATTAAAGAACTTACATGAGAGGATGATGTGATAAAATGACAGAGTCGTTGGATTAAACACATCAGATATATTTCTGCGTGGAACATAGCCAAGTTATGTAATTAGCAGCAATCACGCAATACATTTTTTTTTTTCCAAAATAAGGTCCCATAAGGCCCGAAAGCGGAAGCGAGTGACTTAGGCTCTATATGAACTCGATCACAGTCTACGGCGATTGTCAGCACACCCTAATCCTGCTGTCTTGCTATGCCACCGAAATATCGCAAGGTTATTCACACCAGATCTTCTGCATTTCAGATGTTTACCACGTTTAGGCAGGAAACCGCTTCTGTGTAATCATTTACTGTACCCTTTACACCTCAGGTACATTGAGTCAACCCACAGTCATACAATCATCAAAGGCTGGCCTCTCATGCATCTTTGTACGGTTATCAGGTTTCTCAGGACAAAGCAGGGAGGATGTTGGCTACTGGTGGCTCTGCAGGATTCCTCTAACCCATTAACATTAGCTGCCTAATCCTCCAGCTGGATGACACCGGAAGGATCTGACAGAAGACTTTTGTCTCATTCTCCAGTGTCTGAAAACTGCCCTTTGCTGAAGGTGAGGGTGAGATTTGGTCCCCCAGACTTTTTAATCTCAGAGGCCCTGTCAGAGAGGCAGTTTAATTATGACTGATACAACAGTGTGTGCCTGTGTGTCTATAGAATATCAGTGACAGTGTGGTTGTGTGCGTGCTGCTGCCAGTGTGTGTGAAGCAATGGGGGGCACCCAGCTTTTCAATTAAGAAGCAGTCTGATGGACATGAACTGAGCCTTGTTCTGCACTAGGCTCATCTATTCACAAAAAAAATGTCTGATATAAGGCTAGGTTTAATCCATCTGTAAGACCACTCCATGGGTGATTAGCCAACATACTTGGGCTGTTCAGACAGTAGGCCAAAAGAAGATTTTTTTTGCTCACAAATTCCTTGTCTTCCGCCGGAAATCAACTTGAAAATAAAACCGCTAACCTGTGTACGCTAACCTCTGTGGCCTCCTTGTTTACTTCTGTAGGACAGTGTTCTGTGTGTGATGTATTATTCTTTTGCGCATGCGGGTCCTTTTTAGGCCGTGACCAATTCACACATGAGTTGAAAAATAATTTGAAAAATAATCTGAACAGTAAATCAAAAAAAAAAAAAAAAAAGGATCTGGGCAAGAATTCTGAATTGATTATTAAGGCCCACAGAGTGAATGTAACCTTAGCGTCAAAAGCCAAATCACCTTGTTTCTGTAGATGTTTAATCATTTTTGCGGCTGTGCATGTGTTTATGCAGATGTGTAAGAGTACATTTTCTTGCAAAACCTTCGATGCTACACCATGACTTTTTGTTAGAGAGGAGTACTCAACTTTCTAAAACCCTCCTTTTTAAAAGTGTCTGAAACAGCCAAGTTTTCTTTTATGAAACAATCAATCAAATCAAACGCAAAAGGTGGGTCAACAAGCAGTCTGTCGAACAAAGAGGTGAGGATGAGCAGCATATAGTTAAAACAAATATGATACAACTGCACTGTCCTTGATAGATTAGTCTCTCTCTCCCCCCTCCCTCTCCCTCTGTCTGTGCAGGATTGGATATGTGCACTTGCATACTAAGTCCCCCCCCCCACCCCCCACCCCATTTGCCACACTTTGAAAATTCACAAAGGTAGAAATATTATTTGCTATAAAGTGAATCTAAACACAAAATGTTTGGAAGGTTTGTGAACATAAGCAGTGGACGTGAAGACTGGGGCATGAGAGGTTAATGCAAAAATGAGCATATAGCAATAGCTGCCTTTTGTCGGTGGAAATATGGACATGGTTCTTTAGGATTAGCCAAAGTGGATTTAACTGGAGAGCAAACAATAAGGGAAGGCGCAATTAAAACTGCCTCATTTGACAAATGCCTCTCGACGTAAACATATTATTAGCCAGGGAAATTGCAAGCATTTTTTCACCCTCATAAATTTACTGTATTAGCAGTTCAGGGCCTCTTGAGGTCAGACAGCTTTTAAAATTTACACAGCTTTTTTGGTGATACTGCCGCCTTTTCGGTCTTAAATTGACTTTCTTGGTTACTTGTTGAGGTCAGGGCGCTGTAATAAGTGGGGAAGAGGTTGATCCCTGTTGCTAATTACACGCCACATGGCATTGTTATTCTTTGCTAATTGCATGCTGTGAGTTGCAGAAGACGCCTTGCCTTGGAGATTTTTTAATCTATGTATTAAGCCCACAAATTTGGCATCAACACTGGCAGCACATAACCATAAACAAAATCCTCTGAGTTTCTTGGATGCAAGAAGCACATGCCGAGACTGATGGTTATGAGAGGGGGGAGGTATAACATATTGCTTCTAAAGAATTTGCATATAATGCAGACATGTTGCAGAGGATGTCTCCGTGGCTTCAAGCATATATGCCTGTCATCAGCTGTTTTTTTAGGCAGATCAGTTTGTTGTTTTCACAGTAATTGCATAACACTTTATAGTACGTCTCTAAGAAATCTGCCTCCTACCTTTTGGGGAACCATTATGTCTGGATGCTAGTGCCACTTCTAAATGATAAAACCAGATTTTTACCCTGATGGTTGATTTGGACAGTCCTCAGTATAGTGTTTAGTATTTTTCTTATAAGCCACAAGGAAGTACTGTGTGTTTGGGGATGGGGGGTTATGGTATGCAAATAACTTGTTTTTCCCAAGTCTCCCTCTGAACAAATAGTGATTTAGTCAAGAAATAAACACAAATGACACTCAATGAAAAGTGCATTAGTGTCAGCAAAGCAGTGACAGACATATCTTTGAGAAGCAAATCCTTGAAAACAGCTTTGATAGCTACAATTTCGACTGCCAAAAGTGCACATTTTGTAGCATCAAAAGAGGCTTGCTGTTTTTGAAGGACAAGTGTTTCACCCATGCCTACAACTTTCTCACCCCAGCTGCTTGACAAACTCAACTTTTGCATCCTCCATAGAAAATGAATTGTCTAAAAGGCTCAAGCCATTACTCGACTAGCTGTTGCACTTTTATAATATTAATTTAATTATATAAATATATATTTTTGGGGCATCAGAAAATGGTAAGGGTGATGATTCTGAATGTATTGGAACAACCAGCAAGGACACTAGGGTTGTGCTAATAGACAATGCTAATGTTTATAGCCGCTGCCCCCTAGAATCCCCCCCTCCTTCTGCTCCAGGATGATGCGCTACATAAAAATGTAGGCTATTGCACCTTTAGAAAGACGACTGAGGTAAATTACCTCGGTAAAATATTCCGTCGTCAAACTGGATTCCCAGCGGTCCAAAGCTTCTGTGCTAGCAATGTACACAAACACACGCCCCCAGTATTCCAAGCTCCCAGCCCACTTAGAGTCAGCTAATAGGACCGTTAACTGAGCAAACTAGAGTAAGCAGTTGTGCACCGGTACCTACCATGTTACAAGAGAAAAGGATCCGTGTTGTGACAATGCCCTGATACTTTGTCTCAGTAAGAAAGTGCCACTCAAGTGGAGTATGACTTTTTCTTTCTGTGACTAACCCACTTATGAAAAGTTGAAAATTTTCCACCTTATGGTGGCGCTAGAGGAAAGTCAGGGGCTCACAAAAAACACTTCAATACAATAGTCGCTGAGATATTTTTGTCTGGACCAAGATGGTGGACTGACCAACAATGCCACCCCTAGAGCCATGCTGATAGTGTGGCTCAAGTCAAATGTTACCCAGGACACTGGCATCTACACTCACCTAAAGGATTATTAGGAACACCATACTAATACTGTGTTTGACCCCCTTTCGCCTTCAGAACTGCCTTAATTCTATGTGGCATTGATTCAACAAGGTGCTGAAAGCATTCTTTAGAAATGTTGGCCCATATTGATAGGATAGCATCTTGCAGTTGATGGAGATTTGTGGGATGCACATCCAGGGCACGAAGCTCCCGTTCCACCACATCCCAAAGATGCTCTATTGGGTTGAGATCTGGTGACTGTGGGGGCCATTTTAGTACAGTGAACTCATTGTCATGTTCAAGAAACCAATTTGAAATGATTTGAGCTTTGTGACATGGTGCATTATCCTGCTGGAAGTAGCCATCAGAGGATGGGTACATGGTGGCCATAAAGGGATGGACATGGTCAGAAACAATGCTCAGGTAGGCCGTGGCATTTAAACGATGCCCAATTGGCACTAAGGGGCCTAAAGTGTGCCAAGAAAACATCTCCCACACCATTACACCACCACCACCAGCCTGCACAGTGGTAACAAGGCATGATGGATCCATGTTCTCATTCTGTTTACGCCAAATTGTGACTCTACCATCTGAATGTCTCAACAGAAATCGAGACTCATCAGACCAGGCAACATTTTTCCAGTCTTCAACTGTCCAATTTTGGTGAGCTCTTGCAAATTGTAGCCTCTTTTTCCTATTTGTAGTGGAGATGAGTGGTACCCGGTGGGGTCTTCTGCTGTTGTAGCCCATCCGCCTCAAGGTTGTGCGTGTTGTGGCTTCACAAATGCTTTGCTGCATACCTCGGTTGTAACGAGTGGTTATTTCAGTCAAAGTTGCTCTTCTATCACCTTGAATCAGTCGGCCTATTCTCCTCTGACCTCTAGCATCAACAAGGCATTTTCGCCCTCAGGACTGCCGCATACTGGATGTTTTTCCCTTTTCACACCATTCTTTGTAAACCCTAGAAATGGTTGCGCATGAAAATCCCAGTAACTGAGCAGATTGTGAAATACTCAGACCCTCCAGTCTGGCACCAACAACCATGCCACGCTCAAAATTGCTTAAATCACCTTTCTTTCCCATTCTGACATTCAGTTTGGAGTTCAGGAGATTGTCTTGACCAGGACCACATCCCTAAATGCATTGAAGCAACTGCCATGTGATTGGTTGATTAGATAATTGCATTAATGAGAAATTGAACAGGTGTTCCTAATAATCCTTTCTGAGTGTATATGATTTCTCCTGCTGTTAAACAATACAACCATGTAACCCCTGTATGTTTTAGACATGTATTCAGCTCTGCCCATGTTTCATGCTGCCATAGCTCTGCCAGCTGCCTCCAGTCCCCAGACTGCATCTTCACCTTCAACATGTCTCTCTCTAACCTGCTACTGTCTCCTTTTGAAGTGGCTACAATTGCCTAATGAATTCACTTTCATTACAAGCACTCTGTCACAAGAAAAAACAAACTGTGGAGCGTATGGTGTGTGTTATGTGTTTGTGTGTGTCTGTGCCCTTTTGCTGTCACCACTGTTGACGTAGTTAGCATAAAGCTGGACATTTTATCTGAGATTAATCTGCTTGGTGTATGTGCTCGCATTTGTGTGCTTGCACGAGTATCTATTTTGATGAGTCAGACTGTGTCTGTGTGTACATTCACGTCAGACAGTCAGTCATGTCAAAGAGGGATTTCTTTTTAATTTTAGGTAGGTCAGAGAGGTGTGTGCTCATGCATGGGCTTGTTTTACTGTATTTGTGGGGTTCCAAATCCAGCATTCCACTACACGCGTGGTTCGACAGCTGGGGACCAAAATGCAACAGATTTAAAGGGCTTTTTGAAGGTGAAGACTTGGTTTTAGGGTTCAGGTTAGAATTGGGTTAAGGTTAAGGGGCTAGGCCACTAGGCTCTCTGTGTGTGTGTACGTGTGTGTGTGTGTGTGTGTGTGTGTCCGCCAAGGCAGGTGTGTGCTGCGCAAACAAGAATTCAAGTCACGTTGCAATACTAACAAGAGTGACATTTTTCGGTTCTCATCATGACATTTTATCACAGTTATTTCTTTGACCTAAGACCCGCAGGAGAGAGAATCCAGAGAATGGCCAACAGGGAACAAGTGGAGGGGGCTACATATTTTGTGAGCTGCAGAAATAAAACCCATCTAATTGGGATCTTATATACTATAGAGGCTTTTTCCAGGGGCAATTTTGGATACAGGCTTGATTAACATTTTTCTTTTCTCCAGTTCAGGATCATTTCCATGCCGGGAGTGTTCTTGTCAAACTACTTCTGCCATTGCTCATTTTGACAAACAAGTTTCCTGTTGAAAACTCATCTGTTTAGTGTTTTTGAAAACAAATACTAATGAGTTCACTACCATGCCCTTTTTACTGTTGATATTTTCCTAGCTTTATGTAAAGTTACTGGATAAATCATTAAGCAAATGTAAACACAGTAATGATAACTGCAGAGAATAAATGTATGGAGAGTAGAATAATTTAATTATGAATAGTTTAATTACTCTGATCAATAGTTATTTGGAAGAAATCATTTGGTTAAATGCTTCATGCTAATGATTCAATCCACAACTCCTCAGTGGCATTCATGATATAGCATGAAAAGAAAATGACAAGTGATTATATAATAATGCTACTGAATCTGGTGCACATGCAATATTTTCCACCTCCTCTACTGCTTAGATCACATCCGATTTAAAATAGCTATCATTTCAAACTGATTACAACTTAAGCACAGGAATGTCTTTTTCAGTTGCTGATCCACAATACGCCTAATCACATTTTCACGAAAGAGCCTCTTAGATGATGACTGATATGAATTTTACAGCTGGAGAAAGGACAGTGTGGTTTGCTTGACACATGGCTGCAATGTAATTGCTGCCTCTTAGACACAAACCACCTCGTGGCTTTTCAATCCCACTCTGGGTCAACACATGTCATTCAATTGTAACCTGGGGAGATTTTGGTTGCCTGAATCCACCGGCCACTGCTAAAAGCTTTATGTCCTGGACTGTGGTGATTTAAGCTTTCTTCATCTATTGTTAAATTTCATAGACAATTTTATGTTCTCCTCATTGTGGTTATGTGTGTGGTGAGATAGATGTGCACTCCTGCAGGTCAGAGTGCATTGAGTCATTGGTTTATTATTATTCATTGCATTACTCATTTGTTGTGGTATTCACCCAATTTGAAAAAAATAAGTTCAGCAGGTGAAATGCTAATAACAGAGGTGAAAGTCCTTCAGTGGCTTTCACAGGTACCTGCATGCAAAATTCCCTATAAACTCTCCTGATATCAGTGCACAGACAATATTTGGATTTTGACTTCAGCACTTTGATAACAACCTATTTTATTAAGAAATTATATATATATATATATATATATATATATATATATATATATATATATATAGCAGCTGAAACAATGACATACAGTACTGCATAATATATTAGATACAGTGTTTCCCTGCAACTGTAACCCTTAAATCTTTGTAACAACTGGATTGGATGAGAGGCGTTTTGACTTTTGGTTACACACCTTCAACTTTTGGGGCTTTAATGCAGCTAAAGCAAACCACTTTCAAATGTGCATTCATAATTATTATACATGTTTTTGATATTGGAAGTGGAATAGTCATATTATGCATGTTCTGTTATTAATTCCCCATTTTCTCTGGCATACAAAGGTGGTAATTTTCTTCCTGTGGATCCTGAACACTTCAATGACTTCTAAGGAAACACTACAAGCTGTCAATAAGTGGTTGAGTTGTGCTTGCTTAGAATTGTCTAAACCCTAAAAGGAAACTTGTCCTCAACTGCCAACTGAGTGCATCTTCACTAAGAAAAAGCAATACTGTACCAGGTTTAAATGACACTTCATCAATGTGGTTGAAGTGGCCTAAAAAGCTAGGATGGAAGCTTAAAATAAAAATAAAAGTACAGTTGATGCACTGATGACAAGATCAGGATTTCCACTAATTTCATGGTTGATGTCATTCTAAATTTTCATACAGATCTCAGATAACCACATCACTTGAGCATATATGAACCGCTGAATAAACCCAAGAGATGTCTAGCACCATAGCAAGGGTCAGGTAGAGTGAGTGAATGTGTATGATTGGTGCTTTTTAAAATTCAGATCTTGACCAAACACTGTAAGTATTCAGGCTTATATATCACTCGTACATTTTTAGGGCCCTCAGTCATTTGCACAAGAATTTTAAATTAGCAGAGATTAAAAATGTGAGATTCAGGTACCACCTATGCCTTTATTCTTTGACCACCTGATTAATCTACCAGTATAAAGTTTAGGAAGACCTTGACACATTTGAGCAGCATTGTCACACTTTATACCCAAACAGAAACTGAGATAGATAGGATAGAATTAGCCTCATCTCAAAACAGCTTCTCCTTTCAGTTCGGTGACATTTGAGCTTCTGCGTTCATGTGAACTCTTGAGTTACGTAACTTGAGTTCCCACTTCCTCATTGTGTAACATTAAAAAGAAACCTGTGCTCTTCCGTCTCACAGGTCAATTCCATTAAAAGCACTGTGCCCACCTGGCAACCAAATGCTGTGCGAGGACCCTGGCATTCCACACATTTGTGCTCTGAGCGTATACTGCGAGCACCCACACATGCTGGAGTGAGTAATCCTTCCCTTTGAGATGTGGTCGTCATTTCTCCAATCACGACAGCCAGACCGGCTCATGATTTTCCTCAAGCCATTCTATGAAATGGGCTGAAGTATGATAGGACTGATGAATCCCTTCAGTGTCTGTTGATATAACTGGTCATGGTGTTTAGGGGGCCATTTTAGATCAAATCCATGAGTTTGTTCATTGTCTTCAGGCCTGTTCATTTAATGCTGCCATGGGCTTTTAATGAGGGGCACATTGTAGAGAAAAGCAAGTAGTGATGTGATTTTAATAGGCTCACTATGGTCCACTGGCAAGGGAAAACAGTCATTGCATTAGTTCTCTTGGAGCGCATAATTTAAGTAAGTGAGGGGAGCCAGGGTGTTGTCTGCTTGTTGGAGTTCAGTCTTATAGAGGAGCTGTGTCGACGAGATGGCATGTCGTCTTTCAATGTAGATAAGGTGTTTGGAATATATTAACCTTTTCCTCATTTGTTTTGTGTGTGTACCCTTTTTGTTCCACCGTGAAATGAGAAGTCTTTGCTGCTACGGGGCAAATTGGAGCTCACATGGGCTCACGAGGCAGATGCATGTGACACCTGAACATTAGCCTTCAATCGAAATGAGAAAAGATGACGAGAGGAGCGGGGAGTCGGGGCACAAGCAATGTAGGAGAGGAGGGGAGTTGGAGCGGCAGCAGCGGTCTGTTCAGGGTTTGGGTAACAGCTATTTCTTGTCTCCCTCGCTCACTCTCTTTTCATTCTCTTGCTAGCCGTTTCTGGCCGTTAAAGCTCAGTACCTCAGGCACTGCAATTATTGGTACGGTAAAGATGAAAGGTCACAACTGTTAGCAGAGGAGAAGGAAGTGACAGAATGAGGAGGGAGGACATTCCAACGCTGTAAAGCTTCAAGTGGCCAGGCAAAGAGGAGTAAAATAATGCAATAATAGCTGTCAAAAAGTCCCGCTTATTGACTATGCAAAGCAATGGTTCCTGACCCATTTCCTTATTGCTGCCCGAAACTGTAACCATTTAGTGAAAAAAAAAGGTGAACCCACGAAGGTGAACCCACGACAGAACAGGTGGTACCTGAGTGCAAACAACCAGAAAGTAAGATGGTATTCACTTAAAGACAACCAGAATCATACACAAACAAAAAAGTTTACAGGTACTGGATAAAAAGTTCTAAAAAAAATCTATTGTAATCAGGGCACTGAATGGTGAAATACATTTTACAGCCGTTTTAGTAATGAATGTGATGAAGATCTGAGTTCAAAACATTGCTCTATTAAGTTTATTGTGCCAATGAACTGCATGTGTATCTTTTGTCTGATTTCTGCCTTCATGTTTTTTTTTTACTGATTAGGGCTTTCAAGTGAATTACTGATCTCCAACACACAGCCTAACTAGCTAACCTTACCATTAAGTGAACGAGGGTTACTTTTCAGAATGAACACCAGTATCAGCACCAGGGGGAAACCAGGGAAGTAGACAAGACAGCGTACGCTACTCCTATAATTCATTGATTTACACAAACTTTCAAACTTTAACTGTTCAAAGATTTTTGCTTTGGAACTATATAAAATAAAGCAAATTAAAAGCAAGTACTAAAACCACAATGGTACACTAACAAAGTAATGTCTGTTTAGAACAATATAAAGCAACAGTCCCCTTTCAACAGTGCTTATAGGTTTTAGGCAGTAACTCTGGAGAATGTTCTGTAGGCTACATCACGAGCCAAACGTTCCTTGATGTACTTTAAACCATTACTCACTACTAAACTTTTTTAAAGCTGGATGTGCTGCGCGAATGCACTACGGCGTTGATCTGCAATCAAATAAGATTTTAAACAGGCCTAGTAAAATAAAAAAACTAAAATCAGTATGTGGCGGTCAGCATTGATATTGTGGCGGGCCACCACAAATAAATGAAAGAATAGAAAAGACTGACTTTCCTCTGTTATTGCTGCTGCAGTGGTCTGTGTAACTGGGACCAGGGCACTCTGTGGGCGTGACTGGCACCGCTAACCTCGTGGGCACTTGTGGAGCTTCTCAACCCCGAAAACGTTTGAGCACATTTTCGATTTGCCGTCAACTTTAGTAAAACTGCCAATATTCAAGTTCTACACAGTTGATTTGTCTACTCAAAACCGTTAAAAAGTGTATTTGACTAAATAGCGTACAAAACTTTTAAAAACAAAAGCCGTTCTGCTGTTCGCCTCTTTCTCAGCTTCTTTCCGCTTCTCGCATGAAAGCTTCTTCGTGAATAGTCAAGCAGTCATGGCAGACAGTTGAAGCGACACTGCCCCCAGCACTTCCTGTAGTGCACTGCAGTTAGAAATAAGCAGCCAGAAATGTTCCTAATACGAAGATTGCCATCTCTCCCTACGGCATCTATGTAACAACGCGTGACAATGAAATTTCACGGGGGCAAATTTGTATAGTCGACGTCGTCGATTACGTCGACTGATTGTTGCAGCCCTATTACTGATACAGTCATCTTAGAACAAATCACTTTGAGGAGTCCCAAGTGAAATTAGCTACTGTCAGACATTGTAGACAATTACTGATTTATCCAACAATTTGCATGGAACTATTTTGGACACATCCACTAGATGGCATCACAGAAAATCACTCCTCTACTATTTTCCCATCGGCAATATCCAGCTCTGCTTTGTGAAAATGTAATATACGGTATTGTGATGCAAAGTACTGTAATTATAGTTATTATTATGGTCATTTGCTTTTTTGGCGAGAGAATGAGGCTCATTAGCCTTCATGACTGAAATATCTTGTGGCGCTGGTCACTGCACTCCATTGTTGAGCAGCTGTGTGTGTGTGTGTGTGTGTGTGTGTGTGTGTGTGTGTGTGTGTGTGTGTGTGTGTGTGTGTTTATTGGGGGGGGTAGTCTGAGCAGATAAAACAATCTTCAAACCCCAGCCTCGGGTAAAAAAAATAAATAAACAATTAGGTCACTGGTATTGATCAACATCCTTATCAAACCCTGCAAATACTGTATTACAATATCTTCATTTTGAGAATTATGCAGCATCCCTCAAGAATCCTGAGAAGCCCAGCTGAGAGCAAAGATATGGGAGAAGGACAAGGTGAGAGGATGAAAAAAGGATGGATTTGGGCTGTAACTGCCCAGGCAATTGGGTTGTACGGGGAAGATGAAAGACAGGAACTGCAGGCAGAGAAATAAGCAGAAAGACCATCAGAGTATAAGAGACAGCAAATGAGGAAATTGGAGGGAAAGTAAAATTAAGCAGAGAGATGCTGAAAGGGGAAGAGAAAGGCGAAAGGGAGCCGGGAGATCTATATGCCAGGGGAAGAGTGCTGTATTTCAGCCCCAGTGCCTTTGTGCTATTTGAATCACTACAGGTTTCTCATGCCCTAGGCTCTTCTATATAAAGCTCAGACAGCTGCTGGATTTTCCACATTACTGCCATGGAATTGGATTAATACAATGCCCGTCCATGTTTTCACCGTCATCAGCCAGCATCCGGAGGGACCTGCTCTCACAGGTCACTGGCCACCTGTCTCCTTCTGTTCATTGTTATGGGGGGCATTAGCTGGTATGGGCAATGTATGGCACACTGCATGCAGAACAGCACATCATTAAGAAGCAAGTTTGCCATTCAACATTGTGTTCCACAGAAGGCTGAAGGCCAAATCCACTGTTATAATTGCGCCCCCTATTGAAACACACTGTTACCACACTAATGGCTGCATTGCAACTCACAGATTTGAATGTTGCTTTTTTAAGTTTATGTGCTGGTAGTATACAATCCATTGCCAGTTTATAATATGTTCAGATTTTTGTTGTGTTTTAGAGACGTGCTGATCCAACTTTACAATCATTTTGGAGGCTGCAGTTTGTGGTGCTTTTAAAATCGTATTGTTTTAAACTGACAGATTTTTCCAAAATGACCATAAAGTTGAATCACAACACTTTTGACAAAAGACTCAACATTATAAGGTTCATGAAAGTAGGATTTAATTGCAGGGCTGTTGTATTGTACTGCATTTGTTTTAGCTAGGTGTACCTAACAAACTGGCAAATGAGTATGTGAAAGCATGGGTTTTAAATTGATATTTGGACAGCAGAGTTTGAATAAAATAAAACAAGTATGTGGACGATCAATAGGCCTTTGTGACTGACAATTTAATTCCACAACCATAGGCACTGCTATGCTGGGCTCATCCCAAGTGTTGTTTTTTATTATTATTTGATTTAAAATAAAAGTTTACAAAAAGCCTTCATTTCTACAAATTATAATAGACCTGGCAAATGGTGAATGCCTGCTATTTTTTAATCAAACATCCCTTCACTTTTTCCTATTGCAAATCTGAAGTATCAAGATGTCTGACCAGGGTCAAACCACATCGTTTCTGTGGAACACCTCAAGTATCATCATTTGTATCATATTTTTCCTCGTATGTTCTGTGTAACACCAGCTGGAGTGTATCCAGTACACATTTATGAATTATTAGGTCTTGATTGAAGGACTCCATATAAAAACGCAAACAGGGAACTGGCAGAAACTCGTAAACGTCTAATCAGTGAGGTATATTTTTTATGACAGCAGTGTGGAGATGCACACTGGTACACACAAGCTTGACATTTAACATACACAACACTCTAAACGCACATTTGCACTTGTTATAGGATGCATTCCTTCCCTTCTTTTCAGTTCTACTAAAACATCGACCACAGACACAACATGTGCTGAACTCCAGAGAAACCACCAATATCATTTTCATGTCTCCTCTCAATCCCTCTTGGGGATTGCAAAGCATGGTAGGCGGCAGTATGAAGCAAAGTACAGCATTATGTATTTTGTGTCAATCTGGTTTCTGCTGCTTTCACTGTATCCCTTGGTGTTTGCATAGCCTTCAGACATCCTTCAGCCTTGTAGCTTATCAAGTCCAGGAGTTTTTTTTTTTTTTAAGGGTAAAAAAAAGAAGAAATACTTTGGCACTTCGATTTACCCCATCTACTCCTGGGTACTGGAGAGTTGTGAACGCTGATAGGAAAACATTCTTGACATTCTATAATGGCTTTCTTAGAAGACCTGGGCATTTCTTTTGGACAAACAAAATCTCAAATACCCTTAACCCTATCACCGGGAGCCAGATGATCACCACAGAAACCAGACTGGCTGAGCTGTGCACTCTCAGCGGAGCACAACAGGAAGAAATTGCAGACGTGGGTCATGTGGGCCAAGTTCAGCCACATTATTATGTGCATACAGTTTAGGCTGGACTTAATACACATAATACTACTAACTATATTAAAATAACAAAGATACACAAATAAAGAATACAGAAATGCTTTTCTGCATGTATGTTTTCTGATCATAAATGCATTACTCTGAAGCAGAGTTGGTCCATGTAAGAGGAGTGACACAAATGGGTTGTGACATTCCAGTTAGCTTTAGCTTACTGTTGGCTGTGATCAGGATGGTTTTTCCAGCATATGGCTTAATTTGCAAATATAATAAAAATACCTTTTATTGGTCCCAAATTATGGAGGTTAGCTGGGGAGTGTGTGTGTGTGTGTGTGTGTGTGTGTGTGTGTGTGTGTGTGTGTGTGTGTGTGTGTTTTGTTATTATGTCTTAATTGAATTTCAACCATATTTCCATATTGCCACTTGTTACCTCATACAGTTGTGGCAAGACTGATAACCGTCCAGCAAACTAAACCAAGAACTTAAACGGTGCACCAGCATTGCACCGTTTACAGATATAGTTACTGTGCCCAAGAGACCTTTTATAACTATACTACTTGAAACCAATTGCAGTGAAGTTGGTCAGTAAAGTAAAGTAAAATAGAAGGCAGTGAATAAAAAATTTCCTTTTTTTTTCAGAAATATAAGTTTTGTTCAGATTGCTTGCATGTGTAATTAAAAGGTCTGAGACTTAAACATGACTGGTCACATTGCTGACACAGATTAGGTCATGGACATCACATTGCTAGTAGAATGTCTGTGTTTCAGCCACTGGTTTGACAGTGAGAAAAGGTCAGATAATTATGTGTCCAGGCCTGGCCCATGTCATGTCCTGTGCAAATGAAAGGTCTTACACCATTAGATGCTATCAAATTCTATCCTGTAACTTTAGGTTGTGCCTAGCTGTCGTGTTCAGTTATGTCTCTATGGGCATTTCGCATAAGTAAACGTTTATTGGAAGAGGCACCATTATTTCTACATTTGGGAAAATGAAACCTTAAAAAGTATTTTAGGGTGCTTTTGGGTTAAACAAAGTAGACTGCTGCTATGTTCTATTGCTTGCCAGCAAAAATTCCAAATTCAAGAGGATAGGACACTAAAAAAGGGTCTCTCGCTTGGACATATGTATTGTTTTCATTTTGGTAGTATTAAAGAGGTGGTATAATGCTCATTTTCAGGTTCAAATCTTATTTAGGAGTTGTACCAGATCAGGTTTACATGGTTTCATTTTCAAAAAACACCATAGTTTTTGTCATACTGCACATTGCTGCAGCTCCTCTTTTCACTCTGTGTTGAAGGCTTTGTTTAGCTATGGAGTGAGACATCTTGTCTCTAAATGATCTTTGTTGGGAGTTGCACATGCGCAGTTCCTAGTTAAGGACTACTAGCCAATCCGAAGCAGAGAAGGGCAGGTCAGCGAAAGGCCGGTAATAGCCAATCAGAAGCAGGGTCAATGAAAAGACGGTAAACAGCTTCGATTCGGCTGTAGGCTACATGTTGCCGACTAGGTTGGCAATTTGAACTGGAGCAAGAGTTTCAGAGTGATGAGTTATTAATCTGTAACAAAAGTATCTTTCATCCATAAAGTTTTAACTGAGCTCTGTCTCTACATCACAGTAACTATTTCATGTCCATTGACTGCTTGGAGGGTAGCTAGTGTTTGGAAGGGAGAGGAGAGGTTTCTCCAGCTCAGTGTTTTTCCACTGCTGTTTTTGAGGGCACGTCGGACTAGTCGCTCATCGAGCATAATGACACGTATTTTCATTGTGATGTCACAAGAAAGGGAAGTAAAGGCTGGACTACAAACGAGCTGTTTTCAGGTAGTGATAGTAGTTCAGAGCAGCGTTTTCTGTGCGAGATGGGAACTCCCTTTGGGGTGGACTTTGGGCTTTTTCACTTTGCAAACCTAGTACATGCACAAAAAAGGTATATAACTCAATAAAGGAGAGGGGGAAAGCCAAAAACCATAATACCACCTCTTTAACCAACAATGTAACAATATAATCTACAGAAATGTATAACAGAGGAATCCTTATGAGCTTCTAATTTATTTCTCAATGGTTGTAAAACAGGTGTGTCTTATCTCCCCTCACTACTTCATTTTATACTCTGCCAATATATGTTCAACTTCTCTTGTGTATTACTGATTTAGCCATTACACCTTTTCTCATTACAGGACGCCGGGTGCCCAGTACAAAACCACTTTGGATATCCAATTGAATAAAGGCCTACATGAGTACTTTTACTCAAAGTCTAGAGTTGGTCTAAAAACTAGGAATCACATTCAAGATTATATCTATTAAACATGTCCACAGTCCATCAATTTGCTAAAGGAACTTTTAAATAAACGTTTAAATCAAGCGGCAACCTCCGGCTCTCACTTCCGATGCAACCAGGAAGTAACAGAAAACTGTAATTCATCGAGTGGCCACTTGCTGCAGAAGGGAGTCAATCTCCATTGACCCCAAGTTAAAAAGCCCAACTTTACGGCAGAATAAAACAGGTTTACAGCCTGGTTCAAAAAATCGTATTAGTGCATAGCTAATTTTGCCCTTTGTGGCAACTGTGAGGAGGGTGAATTTTTTTATAACTCACCTGTTTAAATTATACTAAGCCTTAAAGTCCTGTATTATTAGGGGTGTGGCCACTTTGGCGTCTCTAGCCCCCCGTCACTGTTAGCACTCGGCCCGCCGTCTGTTAGCCTCACTCAGCTACACGGAGCTCTGAGGCTCAGCCTGTTGGAGCCATTTGGACATTTCTACATGCAGATACCGGATGAATAATGGCAGGCTGTGCAGTTCATTGGAGAGAGAACCTCCAGGAAGTCCGTGTTCTAGTTGGTGAGTGAAATTCCAGTATTTTATTTATGTGTTAACAATATTTAACAGGGATCGCTGTCAGCATATAGCTTGTTAGCTTAGCTCGTTATGCTAATTAGCCAGATACGAGCAGACCCAAGCTGCTAATGATGCTAAGTTAACGGGATTAGTTAGTGTGTTCTAACCACTGCTCGTAATGCCAGAAGAAGGGTTAGGTTTAGCAAGAAGAGAGAAGCCAAAATGTATTAGATTAACCTTAGTGTTACACATTAGGGTGATAATGCTTTGAAGAAAAGGCATCTGTGTGAAGCTGTAAAGTAAAAGCTCAGCCAAACCTCTCTGGTTCAGCTATGTTAGCCGACGTTATGTTAACAGTAAATTTTACAAATGGGCAATGTTAGATTTAGCTACGTCCTGTAACGGAGTCAGTGTTCAGTTAGATACTAGTCAGATGCTATTATAAGTGACTGCACCTGAACCCGCAGGGTTTAAAAGGCAGAGAGCTGAGGGGGGAGTGGCAACAGAGTTCTGCTTGACCGCCGAGGAGAGCCGTGCACCTCCGAGTGTAACGTCACTGTTTAAAAACGATAACTATATACTATTCTTTATGGGGTTCATCAGTGGGGATGATTGAAGTACATTGAAGGACATTTATGGTCATCAATAAGTTATTACACTTAGTCGATGTAGCATTCCTTGTAATTCAGCAAACAATCTGAGGAGATAACTGAGTTTGATCAGCGACGTTTCTGATAGGGAGATTAAGAGGTGGATGCATAATTCAGCAGAACAGATGTAGGCTACCTGCAGAGATTTGTATCCACCTTTTTTGTTAGCATACATTGAGCATTATGCTTGCAGACAGGTAGCTGGGCTGTAACTAGGCTGATTGTTTAGTTAAAGCGAGAAATTAGGTGTGTGAGTTTGTTTGGTGGATTAGAATTTGCCTAAAAAGGTAGTACAGTTCAATAAGAAATATAAAATAAGATCCTTATAATAAACATTCAATAAGATCTGACTTGTGTAGTCAACAGGTGTCCCGCAGCATGAATTAATTTTTTGCACAGTGTCTAGCAGCAAACCATGGCACATATTAGTAAACAGTGTATTTCACATTGCCACCCCTAATTACTGTCACATGCCAGAGAGGTTATCATGCTGAGGTGATCTCAAAGTTCAGTAGCTTTATGGCAGTCGGGAAGAAGCTGCTTAACTATCTATCCATTGTTGTCTTTACAGGTGCCAGAGGAGCTGATTGCAGAACCCTCCAGATGTGATTTGCTGTACCCAGCGCTACAGGAGATAACAGCCACAGCTTCTAGCTCTTCAGCTCCTGCTTTGCGCAACCTTTTCTTTTTACTCACAACATCTGAAGACTACTGATGTGAAATTATGACACCGGGTTCTGGTATTTATAGGTTAAAAATTTGGATATGTTAGTAGAAAGTAAGAAATGAAAGGTTGATGTTATATACTGTTTTATTTTGACATTTCTTTAAGAGACAAATGTGACTGACTGAGAAATTACTCTGAGAAAAAAAGAATTATCTGCACACTGAATAGTTTTGAAGCCCTGTAGGAAGTGTCATTTATTGCGACCTCTGAGAATGTCTTGTGTGGTTTACATTGTATAGACTCACCCATTTCCTACATGTGTATTCGATCAGCTCTGAGACCTCATAATTTGCAAGGTCACAAAAAAAACAACTTGGTTGGATTCCTAATTACTCTGTGCAGATCATTCGTTTGGATATGTAAATGTAAATGTAAATGCTCTGTACTTGTATAGTAAATTTTACAAATGGGCAATGTTAGATTTAGCTACGTCCTGTAACGGAGTCAGTGTTCAGTTAGATACTAGTCAGATACTATTATAAGTGACTGCACCTGAACCCGCAGGGTTTAAAAGGCAGAGAGCTGAGGGGGGAGTGGCAACAGAGTTCTGCTTGACCGCCGAGGAGAGCCGTGCACCTCCGAGTGTAACGTCACTGTTTAAAAACGATAACTATATACTATTCTTTATGGGGTTCATCAGTGGGGATGATTGAAGTACATTGAAGGACATTTATGGTCATCAATAAGTTATTACACTTAGTCGATGTAGCATTCCTTGTAATTCAGCAAACAATCTGAGGTCTCAGAGCTAGTCTTTTCGACCACTCAAAGCGCTTTTACACTACATCTGCATTCACCAGTCACATTCATACACGGAGCCTCAAAGTGCTCAAACGGAAACTCGGGGTTCAGTATCTTGCCCAAGGACACTTCGACACGCAACTAGGGGGAGCCAGGGATTGAACCGCCGACCTTCCGATTAACGGCCAACCCGCTCTACCTCCTGAGCCACAGCCGCCCCCATGTATGCGCATATTATTCTGGGTTTAAACTAGACTTAAATCAGAGCAGTAAACAAGGCTCTCTTTAGAAACTTCAGGCTCTGTTATACAGTATATGGTTACTGGGTGTATGGCTCCTTATTTATCTTGAAGTGTAAGTTAGAAAGTAAAAATCCTCCTGCACACACAGAAATACACTGCATAATTACTTTTCAACATTTCATGTGAAACATGTTGGGAGTATTTTCACTTTTTATCTAGACTGATGTTCTTTAGCAAGAGTTCAGCTTTAATGTTTCATCTGTGGTATACGATTTTCAGTAAGTAGTAAAGACAGGGAGTGCTAATATAAATATAGATTACATTTGAACCATCAACCATACCTTTCTTTAAATGGCCCTATAACACAAATATGGACAATATTTAAAACTTGAAGTAAACAGAAGGAGTGAACGCATTTCCACGTCAGTCCACCCCAACAGCACAACAAGGACTCCCAGTTCCCCTTCGAGGGAACTCGAACTGCGTCGGTTACGACACTATGGGAACACCTCTAGGCGAAGCAGGTCTGAACGTGAATGAAATCACTCCAGTCCTATTGGCTTGTTGCTAGAACGGTAAGGTGTGACGGAATAACCGGAGCAGTATAAAGCACACCTGTACACACTCATCATTAGCTTTTTTCTATTCAGCAGGCGCTCTGTATGTTGTTTGAAGAAAGCTCCAGTCCTACAAGCAGTGTGTCTTACCTGAAGAAGAAGTCTACCAGCATGTCCGGCAATCAGATGTCCTGAAGGTGTGTTTTTTTCTTGCCCTCGGTACATCACGGATGGAGATTCTCATGAGATGTGCGTCTCATGTTTGGGGATGGAAAACGCCCGGGCAGCTCTCGAGGGGGCTGCCTGCGCCCGTTGCGAAGCCCTTTCCGTGCGGGTACTGAGGTACAGCATGGCTCTCTTTTCCGAGGATGGCCGGATGGGTTTTCCCTGTGGTGCGGGCCCTGCAGCCGCTGAGGCGGCCAGGCGGCTTCACTCATGGGGTTCACAGCGTGATCTGTCGGAGGATTTCGGGACGACTGAGGCTTTTTCCTGACCTTCATCCGCTGGCTCCGACGCTTCCTTTCCTCGTTCGGGAGCCCGTTCTCGGCTTCTCCCGCTCGCGGTTTGGATCCGGAGACGCTGCAGCAATCCGACTCCGAGGAGGCGGACGTGCTCAGCATAGTGGACGATGACTTCCGGGTGTCGGGGCAGCGTCATCTGGCGGCGCCCGACTATGACGTGCTGCTGGGGGTGGTGACTAGAGCCGTGGCTAAGCTCAACATCAACTGGCCACAGGAGGAGCAGACACCACAGGCTAGTGGTAAACTTGATGAAAGGTTTCTTAAGCACCACACACCACCTCCACGCCGGTCTCTGCCATTCTTGCCTGATTTACATGATGAACTGAGTAATCATGGGGCAGACCCTTCTCTACACGGCTTTCCACACCCCGATCACTGAACTACAGTAATGTGATGGGGGTTAGGGACCGTGGTTATGGGAGGATGCGCTTGCGAGCTATCTCTCCCCTCAACTTGCGTCCTCCCTGGAGGAGCCGGCGTTACCCTCCAGCCATGTCGCACCACATCTAGGCTCGTGGGGAAGGTGTACATGGCAGCGGGCCAGGCAGGTGCGAGATTGCACACCATGGCAGTGCTTCAAGCCTACCAAGCCGACCTGCTACAGGAGATGGTTCAGAGCGGGGGGGTCCCTCTGAGGAAGATCTGGCGGAGCTTCGCAGAACCACGGAGCGTTAGACGCAGGGCGAAGCGTTCCGCCAGTACCTCCCTCGCTGGTCTGGACCCAAGGCAGCTGAGGCTGCCAGGCGTAGGTCCCTTCCCTTCTTGGGGGCCCCCCCGAGGAGCTGGGGCAGCGAGATGGCGCTCTCACCCTCAGCCTTCTGAGAGACGCGATCTGAGGACCATCATCCAGTCCCGACGGAGCTCAGGGAAGAACGGGGTAGGGAGTCTTTCTCCCCTCCCACACCCCCCCCCGGAGGCCGATCGAGGTCCCCTCCGCCGTGGCAACGGGTGATGTTATCCCGCCGTTTACACGTTCAGGACGCACCTGCCACCATCGAGTCCACGCCGTACTGCCTGCCCCGAGGGTCTGCAGTCAGGCGGCGTTCAGACTCACTCACCGTGGATCTTCGGCGGCTCTCCCCTGCCGTTATGGGGCTTCAGGGGTCCACCAGAAGATCACACGAGACACCGACCACCAGCCCCGAGGGGTTGGTTCCGTTGGCAGACTTTGCAGAGGCTTGGCAGAGCCTGACGAACATTTCTCCGTGGGTCCTGCGCACTGCCATACATGGGTTTCGACTACAGTTCAAAACCCGCCCTCCAAAATTTAACGGGGTGGTTTGGACTGTGGTCCGCCCGGAGCAAGGTCCGGTGTTGGGACAGGAAGTTCGTACTCTGAGGAAAGGGGCCATGGAACGTGGCTCCCCCCCAGACAGAGACGCCGGTTCTACAGCCAGTACTTCATAGTCCCCAAGAAGGATGGAGGGCTGCGCCCTATTTTGGATCTGCGGGTTCTAACCGGTCTCTGCGGAGATTCAGGTTCAAGATGCTCATCATCCCCGCCATCGTGACGCACATCCAATCTGAGGATTGGTTCGTCACGATAGATCTAAAGGACGCCTATTTCCACGTCTCCATCCGTCCTTCTCACAGGAAGTTCCTGAGGTTCGCCTTCGGGGGTGTGGCTTACCAGTATCGGGTTCTTCCATTCAGCCTGGCACTTCCCCTCGCACATTCACCAAGTGTATGGATGCAGCACTGGCCCCGCTAAGGCTCCAAGACATCCGGATTCTCAACTACATTGACGACTGGCTCATCCTAGCCCAGTCTCGAGAGTTGGCGGTTCGGCATCGAGATGTTGTTCTGGCTCATCTGCGGCGTTTAGGGCTGAGGCTCAACGCATAGAAGAGTGTGCTGGCGCCCACCCAATGGACTACGTTCCTAGGGGTAGTATGGGATTCGACAACGATGCGGGCACAATTGTCTCCGGCACGTGTCGACACCATATTGGCTGCCCTGAGAGGGGTGAAGTTAGGCCACGCCATCACTATAAAACACTTTCAACGAGTGTTGGGTCTCCTGGCGGCTGCGTCCAGCGTAATACCATCTGGACTGCTGCACATGAGAACCCTGCAGTGGTGGCTAAGGAACAAGGGTTTTTCCCCGAGGGGAAATCCTCTCTGTCTGATTTGGTTTACGCGCAAGTGTCTTCGTTCCCTATCAGTTTGGAAGGAAACTTGGTTCCTGTCCCAGGGGCCCATGCTGGGAGGGTCTTGGCGCCGGCTGGTCATTTCGACAGACGCCTCCCTCACGGGCTGGGGCGCGGTCATGGACGGCCGCTTTGCAAGGGGATCCTGGCAGGTGCATCAATCCGAGTGGCATATCAACTGTCTCGAGATGTTGGCGGTGTTCCAGGCTCTAAGGAGTTTCCTGCCCGATCTCCAAGGCCACCACGTCCCGGTTCGTTCCAACAAGACAGCGGTGGTGGCCTATCTGAATCACCAGGGCGGTCTGCGCTCACGCCCTCTGTACAGACTGGCGTGTCAGATCCTCCTGTGGTCCCAGCAAAGGTTACTATCGCTCAGGGCGATGTATCTCCCGGGGACGCAGAATCAGGGAGCAGACCTGCTGTCGAGGCAGTGGCTGAGGCCCAGGGAATGGAGACTTCACCCCGAAGTGGTGGAGCTCTTCTGCGAAGAGTTCGGCCCCATAGACGTGGATCTGTTTGCGTCTCAAGAGACTACGCACTGCCGGCTATGGTTTTCTCTCGTTCCTCCAGCCCCATTGGGTCTGGACGCCATGGTACATTCGTGGCCGAGGCTTTGTCTGTACGCTTTTCCCCCAGTCGCTCTGCTCCCGGGGGTTCTGGTTCCCTTCTCTAATTTTTTATTTATTTAAAGCGGTAATATGTAGTTTTCAGTGGCCACTAGCAGTGCGGTGTTTGGATTTCAACCAGGTGTTTGCTCTTCCTCATGAGCAAGCAAAATGCAATACAAACAGCAAAACACCCGGAGACAGCAGCAACATTAGTCATATTTTTAATCAACTTGAGGTTGACGTAATCCATGCTCGTTACACGGTAAAGCTATATTGACTGCATTTAGCTGACATGATGTGTCGTCATATCGCACAGCCCTACTTTGTACCATTGCATTCTTTCTTGCAGGCTAAAATCAACACTTTCACATACTACCGGCAGTACACAAGATAGTGTAGTATTTTCCACCGGATAACTTTAGCAACTGGTTAGCATTAGCCGGCGAGCTAGCCAGTCAAAGCACATTCACAATCGGGGTCGGCAAATAAGTCTGGCTTCGGGCCAAATTTTTTTCAAGCCGTCACATGGTGGGCCAGAGCATAGTCAAATTATTTCAAATCCTGGGGTACTTGCATGCATGTTTAGCTCAGTCAGGATGTGTGTGGGACTTCTGTTGGGAGGGTTGTATGATTGATCCCCACATGACTCATATCCCCCCCCCCCTGTTAAACAAATTGATTATAAAAGGACACTTTTGGACATGATCACAATAAAGCATGTTCAGCAGTGTCTGCGCGTCCCGGCATTTGATCATTCATAAATCAATCATAAACCTATAGACACTTACTTTCATTTCCATGAGGAAATGAAAAATGTGTGTCAAGCAAGCCAGAGACTTGAATGTCCTTCAGAACTTTTCACCGTAAAAGTTCTAAAAACTTGACATAAAGCATTGCTAAAAAACAAAAAAACATTTTCATGCTTTTATTTTAAAGGAAGTGATTATGTGAGTAACTGTTGCTGTCATGACAGATTTATTTCAGCACCAGCCACATCCATTTATTTTATTTTCTGTTATCAAAGCAATCTGTCGCCTATCGCCGACCACTGCAATACAGTATATTTCACATGCTTTGCAGTACCTGTCCAACAGGATGAAAGTTCCAAAACAAAGCATGGGACTCTCCGTGACACAAGTCTTTCTGATGTCGTCTGTGTTTTTACCGATATCAATATGATTCTCATTTGGCCTGACGAGCTCCAGTACATGAACTTTGTTGTCGTTTTTTATCCTTAAGTGTAGTTTATGTTGGAGTTCGAGTCTGTGTTGTGCTGGGAGCTGGCCGTTTTGTGGTGTTAGTGGACTGCATTTTGTTAGCTGCAGTGTTGTCACTGTAATTGGAAAGATGCTTGGGAGCTTGCGTGCAGAGAACCTGAGCCGATACCTCCACAAAAGCAGAATAGTGGCTGTTGCAAGCAACAGAGAAAACCGGAGTGTGGTTCATTTCTAAGGGAGATGACAGCCCATTGACAAAAAGGCAGTAAGAAGAAGGTTATTTATTAATAATTGATTTCATTGAAAAACTACATACAGCCCCTTTAAATAGTGAAAGAGACATTGCTGACTGCCAATTAGTCTGTGGGTTGTTTGGGGATGTTTGCCACGTTCAGTGTCAATAGGACATCACGAATATCCAGTTTACTCAAACTTTCCCTTGTGCCTGCATATGCTTCGTTTACTTACTTTCTTCTATTCAGGGATGGAATTTATCCCAGAATGGGTTGAAGTCAAGGAAAAATAGGACATGGCAGCAGTTCTTCATAGGGCAAACGTGGAGAGCCAAAGATACTCAGATATGAAGGAAAATCACTGCCTCCAATACATCTGAGTTACTGGTCTTGTAATGGTGGGAGGAAACCTACACAAACACAGCGCAAACATTCAACTGTCCACACAGACGCAAGAACCAAACCTTGTTGCTGTGAAATGACAGTGCCAACCACTGAGCCACCATGCCACCTCCGTACTGGTGGTAAGGATGTGAACGCTTGGCAAAGAATCTGTCACGTTCAGACTGAAAGGGTAAATGTTTTTCAGGCTATCTGAGCCATCTGGTGTGGTGGAGACACCAGCTGGAGGGAGGTAGGAAGACGGGTTCAATGGGCCTGCGAGAAAATGGCAGAAGTGAGAGGGTGTGCTTTGAATCGGGTGATGTTTCACGAACAGGGCGAGAGGTCCGGTGATTCACTGCTGTAGTGGATTGCATCTGTTTAATGCCGATGATCCAGTCTTCTGATGGGAGCTGGGTGACTATACACACGAATCAAGCTCATCTTGAAAAAAAATCCGATTCCTTTTTTTACTTTGTTTTTGTTACCATGTACTATGACTAATATGGTTGAAGGTAGAGACATGAATGATATAATAAGATAAAAGGAGAGGTATGAAAATTAAATTTAGTTTGTAATTTGCCTATTTTGCAAAATTATGCATTTGTCTTTCTAACAAAAGTAATAGCGTAAATCCTGTCACAAAAATATGAATCCTGAGTAGTTAATATAATTAATGCCATGAAATGTTTTACCAGTTCAATACAAATGTCTATTTGCTCATTTAGAATATTGTAAGACCAAATGCACTCCATTTTATATGCTTCAATGTTTTCATAAAACTAACCAACTATTTTGAACACAGAAAAAAAAATGGAAAGCTTCTTCTCACATGCAGTTAAATTAATAAACAATGAAACACGCTTTCTCAGTTCAATTCACACATGTTGTTTTGTTTTGCTACTGCCTTACTTAGTCTGGTACGACCAGTAGCCTAATGTTAGTTAATATGAGCAAACTTAAATATTGTCGTGTAACTGAGTTTAACAACTCTGTTTGCTGACTTGGAGTCTCCTGTACTTGCGTTACTGTTACACTATGTTTGGATGTCAGACGCATTTCAATGGTTTATTAAAAAAGTAAAATAGGAAGTAAACACCGTACCTCACTAGAAGACATGTTCATTGTTTCTAGCTTACACAGGGACCACTCTTTGATGGAAGTTGCATCGTCTCGCTTTAAAAGAACCTTCCTTCAGAGTCTATCTGCAGTCTTGTAACATTTGTAATGTGTTTCTTTTGAAAAACTCAACATTTCCAAATAAACAAGCATTATTTGGGGAACATTTCACAGACCTACATTACAACCAATCAGCTTCTAGTTCACTTAGGACTAAATGCATTAAATTATAAAAAAAAATAAAAAAAAACCTTATATAGAGAGGACTGCATGGAAGAGTATAACATAATGAGAACTGCTAATAGCATAATGTAGATTGGAAGTGCACTTACATGCTCTGGCAGAATGTAATGATATCAAAATATTCTGCGCTGCTCTTTTGATGAGTAGTTTTTTGTGACTTAACATTCATTACAAAATGGCAATTAAATCCAGAAGTAAATGTTGCTTTACTGTGGTTATCTGATATCATATTTAATACTCCAATGCTCTTTGCCTTCGCTTCCCTCCTCCCCTGTCCCTCTCTCTGTTTCAGTGTGTAGAGCAACAAATCCACAATTATCCTCACAGCAGAGTTCTTGTCAATGTGAAATTGAGATGTGGGGAACTTTTCCTCGCCCGGGGCCATCAACTCATCCAATAAGGAGGCTCCTACATAGATGCATTCACTGGCTTGTTGTTGAAACCAAGTGTTTTGGCAGAAGCTACTGGGAGCTGCCACTGAAGATTTATCCAACCAAAATCCAGAAGGCACCCCCACTAGCCCATACCCATGGCCTCCATCACTGCCACCAGATGACACATGCTCACTGTGACATCTTGACCGATTGCCTCATTGCCAATGAAGCAGAGGGCCATGACTGATGTGTTGTATATGCTGTCTAGCTGGGTCTATATGAAACAGATGACATGTTTGAAACACTGCAGATTTATTTTTTTGCTTTATTCCCCATTCATGGTGCGATTAATAGGCTAATTTCTAAGGACTCAGGAAGGTTATACTTCATCTAGTAGTAGAGCACAAGCCAACTAATTCTCAGTACTGCCTCCCATACACTGATGGCAAATTGGTAGGTGGGGTTAAAGGGCGAAAGCGACAGTGGTCTTTAAGTCTCTACATCAATACACAGCAGAGAAACTAGCCAGAGGCAGCAAGGGATCCTGGGTGGGGGAGGTGACGCTGGCCATCATTTATCAGCTCTAGGTAACAGCAGCAGTGACTGGGACACCGATGCATCAATAAGGCACAGGCACACACATACTAATACCCACATGCACAATGGTACTAATGAGGTACAATAGAGAAGGTCACAGCTCAGAGTGTGAAGTAGGTGCACAACCACGTGATGGATGTCGAATTCCAAAACGTATGCAATTCACATCTTGACAATTCCCTCTGTTTTCAATCTGTATGATAAAGAGTAAGCACAGTGAATGACGGATTCTGGCAAGAGATAAAGGGCACCCAGAGTAGAAAACAGCAGGGAAGAAAAGCAGCCAAACTCCTCCAGACAACCGGCTTGGAAGCTGGGGGAATTTTCATCCACCCTGCAAATATTGATTTTTGTCTTTGCTGCTCTTTCCATCAATGCTTAAACTAACCCTCCATCCCCAATCACCACCACCACCTCTCCATGCCCCCCCTCTGGCACAGGCCCAGGAGTGTCCTGGGTGGTTTTATAAAAGTAGCACACCGAAGTCATGATGTGGTTCACTCACTCTTAACTACAATCTCCAGTGACTTCTGCATTCTACTGTACTATCTCATCACTTCAAAAGGTTTTTCTATCAAAGTCAAACTCTAAAGCAGAAGAGGATTGTTTAGCTCTGGGCTGCACAAATCATCCTGGGTGCTGCACATTGTATTGTGTTTGATTATTGTGCGTATCAAAAGGACTTGTAGAGTTAATTTAAGATCACTTGTGCAAAACTAAACATCCTTCCCATGGTCATCACTGCTAAAGTATGTGCTGTGTAGTGGTTTCAGCAGTGTATAGGGAATTATGTATTTTACTGAACAGATCCTATGGGTTGAAAACTCTATACTACCAGCTACCATTCTTTATTATAATAACTATGCTTTTATCTAGGATGCTGTCACAGGTATTCAATTCAGCTATAATGTGTGCAGAGTATAACGCAAGTATACTGTATACCTGTGAAAAAAAGTAGAGATATGACATTTCTTCTTCAAAAATATAAAGGTTTCAACATACTGCATGGTAGCTACACAGACTCTCCATACTATAATGGGCTATTTTTTTTAAGTGAAATTTCAGGATTTTTTGGTCCCATCCTGATAATGTGGACGCAAGAGTATACGTACCATGCCGTCAACTGGCTCAAGAAAATCCTTTTTTATAAGCAACACATTGGAAGAGTTCTGATGAGTTCTGATTAATGAGTTTGACGCATTAAAGCCAATTTTATAAAAATCTAAACAGTTCCCTGTTCAACATTAAATCAAATACAACATAAAAGCTTATGTGGTCATTTTACATGGTTAAACAGCACGTTGTTTAAAACAAATCAAGTAAAACATAAGCTATTATTTTCATTTATAGTTCACAGGGGTCCTCTTGCAGTGAATTCCTGATAATAAATGTTCATTTGCAATTTTCTGTAGTGGTCCCAGTGAAATTTGTTGTTATTGAAGCATGTCACATGACATGGTTGAGCTCTGTTTGAGACTGAGAATATGGCCACAAATACAAATATACTGAATGTCTTGTAAAACAATTTGAAATCATTCTGCTGGCAAAATGTTATTTACTCAAATACAAATCTCCTCCTGTTTTTGAAGCATTTAAAAAAAAAAATAAAAAAAAATAACTGTATTTTACATAATCCCCTCTCGCACTTTTACAAGACAGTCAACCATTTTTAGGGTTCATAAAATTTGTATAAAGCATGTCGATATCTCAATTACTTTTCAAGATCTGGACCAATGAACTTTGTTAGGGTCGTGGCTCTGGACATAAATGACCACAAATCAGCAACCGTAGGGCCGATCATCACAAAACTCACAGGATATGTTCAGATAGGTGCCCCGTATATACCTGGACAGTTTGATGTACATTACATCCCTAGGGGGCGCTACAAGCGCAAGAAAGGTGCTTAGCATTACACAAATTACACTATAAATCCCATATTCATTCTCCAATCATCACAAATCTCTCAGGATGTGTCCTCATAAGTAAATGAAACATGCCCTGAAAGTTTCATTGAAATCGAACACCCAGGGGCGCTATAAATGCAAACACACTGCAGGGGATAAAACACAATTCAGGCTACAAAATACATATTGTTTGTCCAATCAACACAAAACTTGTGAAAAAATGCCTAGATAAGGACCTCACACATACACTGTAAGTCTCATTCAAATTGACCACTAGAAGGCACTACAAACGCACAAAAGGAAGCTATTGATCATAAAATGTTTGTCCCATCCAGTGGTGCTACCAGGGGGGGCCATGGCCACCCTAATAACATTGGTGGCTATCCCAGTGATAGCCCCCCTCCCCCAAAAAAACCTCCATCTCTGGATAAAATGACTACAGGCCTGTCGACATGATATCTGTAGTCATGAAGTCCTTTGACAGACTGGTGTTGGCCCACCTGAAGGACATTGCTGGACCCCCTGCAGTTTGCCTACAGGGCTAACAGGTCAGTGGATGATGCTGTCAACTTGGGACTGCATTACATCCTGCAACACCTCGACTCTCCAGGGAAACACGCAGGGATCCTGTTCGTGGACTTCAGCTCAGCGTTCAACACCATCATCTCAGAAATCCTCAGCACCAAACTCACCCAGCTAACTGTGCCAGCCTCCACCTGTCAGTGGATCACAAACTTCCTGACTGACAGGAGTCAGCAGATGAGGCTGGAGAACATCACATCCAGCACCCGGACTATCAGCACTGGTGCTCCCCAGGGGTGTGTGCTCTCCCCACTGCTCTTCTCCCTCCGCACCAACGACTGCACCTCAGGAGACCCATCTGTCAAACTCCTGAAGTTCGCTGACGACACAAGGACGGTGATGAGTCGGCCTACAGACGGGAGGTTGATCAGCAGGCTCTCTGGTGCGGTCAGAACAACCTGGAGTTTAACACTCTCAAAACTGTGGAGATGATCGAGGCCTTCAGGAGGAGCCCCCCCAACTCTGCTCCCTCTGTCTCTAATCAGCCACCTGTTTACTGGTTACCAATTATTTATTCATCGTTCTCTATCTCAGTGCTGGTCACACTGGTCACACTGTTCATACTGCTATATTGTCATATTGTATATACTGTTTACCAAACCCACCTACCTCAAGTACATAACACCTGCACATAATACTTATTGTACTAATAATACTTAATCCAGCATCCTTTGCACTATGCTCCATCGCATGTATTCATGTATGTGTACCTGTATATCACATCCACCTCCAAAGTTGCAGGCCAAAATCTGGAAAGAGAACCTTAAGTTAAGATTAACTTTGCCAAACTACTACTTCTCAATGTTAAGAGTGAACCTTCACACTCAATAAAACAAAAAGGTTTCCACCATTTGGGGCCACCACTTTAACCGTCAGCTTTGTTAAAACAGTTTACTATTGGTCGAAGCAGATTCATTTCACTGCTGTCAGCACCACAAATCACAGCAATGTTTTCAAATTAATCAAGTCTGAAATCTTAAATGTAATCGGGGTCTCTCTCTTTACAGTTGGGCTAACTGATGCGGATGTACAGTATATATTCGTACAAACTGGATTATACAATGTATAGTAGGAGTAAAAAGGTACAGATTAGGTACATAAGATATAATCTATCCTCGATAAAAGTAGTAGGAGCTAGTGAGTCAGCTCCACTCATGATAGAGCAATGTAATGTAGTTTTCTTTCCCAAAGTCTGTTTTATTCAATCATGTCACACCTCCAGTTTCCTACGTTACTCACTCATCCACGCATTCTATGAGACTACGCCATCTGGCACCCACAGCACTGCCATGATAGCTGCCTCATTCTCTGCAGACAACAGAGACAACCCCTTTGTCACGGATTTGGAGAAGAGGCACTGCGGGTTGTGAACGCTGTCTGTCCCCCCAGATGTAGGCAACCCTCTCATTCTCAATTCCCCAGTTGAGAACCATTTCTTTTGACTTGTTGTGACGTTGTCCCATATTTGTCAGTGCCGTCACTTCAGTCACCCTATTGTGCCGCGCACAACTTCATTAGGAGTTCTGCGTCACAGGTGTTCGGGGGAGGGACACCTCAGCGGGAGAGTTCTCAAAGTGCAACCCAAAGTGAGTTTTGCAGTTGCTTTGGTGAGAGCTCAAGTGATCTCACTAACTGTTAGAGCAAGGATTTAGTAATCACTGGCAGAATATCATTTTCTCTAAAAGCTGAGTTCTAAAGACCCAAGATGAATAATTCAAACACACCTTAAAAAATTTAAGACGATATATCCAAACAAGGCCCCCAAAACACAAATACAATAGAAAATGAGACAGATATTACTGCTACTGTTCAAATGCTGCTATCTCTCCTCTCAGGCTGATGCAAAAAGTCACAATACAATGACAGCATCCATAGTTTCAACCTGAGCTACTACTCCTGGGTTGCCATTTGCTGTCATAAATGCTTCACAACAAAAGTGTAAAAAGGTACCACTTGTGCCTGTGGCAATATTGCTACACTATAATGCTTTATGGCATGTAGTTCTGTGTTTGTGCCAATACTTCCACAGGAGATATTAATATCTTGAATTACTTGCCAGCTTTCTGTACTGCATGACAAACAGTAGTAGAAGAGGGTATGAACTTTGCTCCTCATGGCTACATTTGATTGCTGCAGTGTATGCCACAGATTATGGTAGAGTACAGCTACTTCCCTGAATTTCTGAGGGAACATAGAAAACACTTCATCTAGATGCAGAAATTAAATTAAATGAATAATCGCGGATACATTTTTGCCAGTCTTCTGACGTTGTTAGGGACTCATCCATTTTGGCTTGTTCGCTTAAAAATAACTGATGCATGTATCTTTCTGGATTTATTATGATTTGAACATTTTCCAAGGGTTTTGAGAGCTTTCAGAATATTTTTAAATAATGTCTGTGCTCAGTTTGCAAATTTCCAAAACTTACATAAGAATATTCATAATATACGGTAATCAGCACTTGTCAGACTGCAGCTCAAGGTGTTCTTGAAAGTACAGGCAAGTCAGAGAGAACACAAAAACAGTATTAAAGCAAATATCATTGAAAAACATGCACATGTACAATGAATGTGGTTTTGTGTGTGGGGCTGTGGACTATGGGCTGAGAGGGGTGTTGCCATAAATACTAGAGGTGCACCATTTTCTTGACCGACTCAGATTTCTAATCTTTTAAAAATTGTGGCCAATTCCGATTTTCTTAACTATAATGGACTATTTAAATAAAAACCTTCTTACTTTATTTCTTTGGATCCCCATTAGTGCCAACATAAGCCTTGGCTACCTTTCCTGAGGGCCATTCAATTGTATGTTCATAATAAAACTTTCACATTTTCTCCAAAACTGCACCAGGTAACAGGACCTTCTTTCACTCTCACTCTAAAACAAATCTCAAAATAAAATAGTGCTCTGGGTTAGGCTACTGGACAGAGTTTTTTTGTTCAAATAAATTCCCACTGAAAATGAATTGCAGTGTTTCCTACAGAATAAAAATATACCTGTCATGGGGATGGGGGTATATTTGTACATTTTATTTCTGCCCAAGTTAAGACTATGTGTGTGCTTAGAGGTATTACAAATCCTCTTCACCGACGGTGACAAACTTCCATGTGGATGACTTCTTTTAGTGTGTGTGTGTGTGTGTGTGTGTGTGTGTGTGTGTGTGTGTGTGTGTGTGTGTGTGTGTGTGTGTGTGTGTGTGTACTGTCTATACTGCTGTGTGCATGACGAGAACCATAGTGCCGCGCAGCAGGCCTGTAAATTGCAAAACAGATGTCAGCTGTTAAGTTGCATGTCATTCTTGATCAGGCAGCAACAAAAATGGTATAACACTTTGTTTACAAAATGTGAGTATCCTATTAGAAGTGGTGGTTATAGTAATAGTGACAGTTTATCCCTTTATGTCATTGAAGCCTGTGTAAAGTCTGTTTCTGTGTGGACAATAGCCAACGGTCCTCCTCAATCCTCTGCATTAATTCAGCAGCAGACAATTTCTCCCTCGTTCCATCTCTGCCAACTGCTTTTTTGCTAGGTGTCATAAAACACTTAAAATAGAGGCAGACTAACAATGAGACAGATGCTAGGGGCTACATATTTTGTGAAAGCTGCTGCAATCTAAGTTGAAAGCCTGCAAGAGTCAGGCAAACACTCTCGCTGACGCTGCTACATTATAAATGGAAACAAAATAGGCATGGCTGTTTTATCATTAGCTCCTCTGTGTGAATGTGAGATCAATGCAATCTGTGATCTTATCTGGACAGAGAGAGTCTGAACTTTCAAACTTCATTAGGTACAGCAGTGGCGGCGATGGCTCAGTAGATGGCTTTGTTGCAATATTGATAGCACAAAACGTAGCACTATGTATTACCAGAGTGTTTACACTGACAGACACTTTTTGGGAAGTTAGAAATGACTCCAGTGGAACATTCTCAATGATGCTTTGAATAGTTATTTCTCAATAATAAAACACAACATACCATGTGCCACGTTGGTAGAACAGTTTAAGTAATTCAAACAAGCCACACTAGATTGGGTTTGGGTTAGGAAGGTTTGGAGGACTAAAACATGGCTGCACAGACCTCTGGGTTGAAAAGGTATTGCTGTGCATTCATGTGGTGTCGGAATAATCAGGGAAAAAATTCAAGGGAACGTCCCCTGAAGTCGGGAATACAACTCGAAAAGTCTGAGAAAATTTTGGTACACGACTTGCAGAGTTATGTCACACAAACATGGCGGACAACATGGTTGATGTTTAGAAAAGTATGATTAATGGTGTGAAATCACATATAGTATATAGGGATGAAACGGTATGCAAATTTCATATCACGATTATAGTGACCAAAATTATCTCTGTTAACATTATTATCACGGTATTGTAAAAATGTGCCGAAAAATATTAAAAATGTACTGACACACACCCTATTTGAAACTCGGCTATTAATTGAAGTTTTAAGGTAATAACCGTCGGGAATTTTACCATGGTTTATCATTAAACCGGTAATCGTTTCATCCCTAGTTGCATATTCATCGTACACCATTTCTAAAGTTGTATTAGTTTTAAACGGCTGGTTTGCTGTCCAAGCAGAGTGGCCTACATTAATTAGAAAAGCTATTTATTAGCAGTATTTGCAATACAAGCAATTTTTTTGTGGTTTCAAGTAATGGTACAGTAAAAACTCCGGAACAAAATCAATTTATAATAGTAAATCCATCGCCATCGATGAAGTTCAAGAATTGCCAAATAAAGTACAAAACTGTCTATTATGAAGCAGTAGTACAAATTGTCAAAACGTCTGACATGTAACAATTAAGTAAAGACGGATGTCTCTAAGTCCATGAAATTCAAAATTAGGCTACTACTACAACAACATAGTGTTCCAATTCATTTTTACTTTGACGCTATAAAAATCAATAATCTCTGACTAATGTAAGAGGAGGTTTCAAATGGTTGACATCCGAATGAATTTACAGTAAATAGGGAGATTCTAAGGTTTGTTGGAGATGCATCTCTGAAAATAGTCAAGTCCTGTTGGAAGCCCCAAGGAAGTTGTTGGAGACGTTAAACAGAACCTCTCCAACGTTAATGGCCTGTGTGCTGTGGAGACAACTTTATCATCCTCACCCCAAACGTGTCTCATGTGGCTTCTTCCTCACACCGCTTACATTTGATTAATTCACAGCTGTATAATAAATATAATTAATTCCAGCTGAGGCATTAAATTACCTTTAATTAAGCCATTGATTGAATGTTCTGATCTAGGTAATTGATTTTATTGTCCATTCATTTAAACCAAAATCTTCAGCGAGGGGTAGAGATTCAATGACTGCTGCCATCCAACAAAGAGAAAGAGCTATTCGTCTTGCTGGATCTGATATGGAACATCTTTAATGTGGGTGCAGTAATGTCAATCGAGTTACCACTTGTTATGTTTCAGCACTGGAAATACCACCCTGTATAATTTCTATGATAAGTGAAAGTGAAAAAGACAACAACCATTGACTGAGTGTCTTGTCTGTCTACATGAACATTTTCAGAACCTGATTTGGATAACTGAAGGTTATACTGAACAATGCAATTATCATGTTACAAAAGCAGACACTGTAGTCTTTGGCCTGGAACTAACAGTTTTGAGTGGTTGTTGTAATTATTTTAGTTTGAGATTTGTGGTGGCAAAAATAATTCAGATATGCGACAGATAGTGTTTTTGGAGACTCCATATAAGCCGCAGTCTCTCTTCTGTAATTTTTTTTTTAACCTTCTGCCCCTTTGAATACAGTTTAGGTTCCATTATGGAAATCTTGCTGCTCAGTTATGCATGCAACCTCCCTGTTTTCCACAAACTACATGACATTCCTTCACAAAAACACTGGAGTTGAATAATTAAAGAGGACTATTTTGTGTTAATGCATTTAATTATAATGTTGTCATGATGGAATAAATAATTCATGACGACTGCTTTTTTGCTTTATTCAAAGTATCTACAATTCAAATGCAGTCATTTACTTTTTTTACTCCCCACTTTAGGTTCATGGAGAGTTTTTCATAACCAAGGGGAAACAGCTCTTTAATGACTGCGGGCATCTGATGCGTTTGAGAGATCTCCCTCAAACTAATTACGTTTTTCCTAGAAGTTTATTTTGATTGTTTCTATGGACTCTTAAGAATTAAAAGAAGAAAAAAAAAAAAAGAGAGTGGTTAATTTTTAGGCTGTTACATAATGTAGTGTCCTTGTTTCCACACTGACAGCAGGACTCAAAGCATATAAATGTTTAAAGTTAGCCATGAAATAACCATTTTCTTTGCTAATTAGGAGGCCACCTCTGTTGTACTTCCCTTGCCTTTTTGTCTCTGGCTGCAAATTTCTATCCAGCAATCTGGTCAATAGTGAGAAGTTGTGATTGGTCCACTTTAAAGTTTAAACCACCACTAATTGGCTGGATATAGAAAAATTTGTAACATTTGTTCCCCTTTGAAAATTCATCATGCATAGACAACCGATTAACATTCGGAATGAACAAATTAATTAGTAAATGAATAAATCAACGTTGGTGGAGTTCTGCAAATTACATGAAGGTGTGGCAAGACAGCAGCTAACCCCATCTCATTCACATAAACTACATTCTGGGCTGTCCATCCTTAGTTTGTTCAGTGACACACTGAGGTGTGAGAATTGTGCAACTAGATCATTTAAAACATTTGACAGTTGAATTGTAACAATCAGGTACTAGTGTGCAAAACTGAACATGAAAGGTTTATTCCCAAAAGTAGACTTAATATTTTCTGTATTTTTGTTTTTAACTGGGTGTCTTTTCACTAACTGTGTGCTCACACAGAAAATGAAGTGAATTTTTAGCAAGGCGCGATTACATACAGGTGCATCTAAAGAAAATGACATTGTCATGGAAAGTTTTTTTGTCATGGAAAGTTTTTTTTCTGTAATTTAATTCAAAAAGTGAAACTTTCATCCATTCTAGATTCATTATACATAAAGTGAAATATTTCATTTTTTGTTTTAATCTTTATTACGACATACAGCTCTTGGAAATCAGAAATCCAGTATCTCAAAATATTATAGAATTTTAGAATTAATTAAATTTACAATATAGAAATGTCATCCTGAGAAGTCCTCTCTCTGTTCAGCTTATTAACTCGAAACACCTGCAAAGGTTTCCTGAGCCTTTAATCTCTCAGTCTGGTTCAGTAAAGTTCAAATTCACTTGTCCACTATATTAAATTTTTTTGAGATGCACCTGTACAAAGTCAATGCAAAGACGCAAATTGGCACTGGGCAACATGAATTAAACGAATACGCAAAAGTATTTGCCTGGGTTTGTTTATAAATTTATGCAATCGAAAACTAGTTTAGACAAACTTAGTTATGTGTTGTTTCAAATAGGATCAACACATTTACTATCTCATAGATTGCCAGTGTTTCTGCTAAAGAACATGTGTAAAAGTGGAGATCCTACAGATGTAAACTTTTGTGCTGGATTAACAAAGTTCATCTAACTATCAAGAACATATTTCTATTTAAATAGTGTGCAAGACCAAGTCACTTTTTTTTTCCTGCATACATTGTTCTCTTCATGACAATGTAAAAGTCCTAGATATTGTGGACTAGCAACTCGACATACAGCAGCAAACAGGATTTATCATCAGTGGGAAATATTTCATTTGAAATTTGGGAAAACCTAAATATAAAAAAAAAAAATGTACAGATTACCAGTAAAACAGGCAGGGAAATATTTTATATTTAGAAAAGAGGAAAGACTAAAGTGGACAAGAGGATACCTGGGCACATCCTTGCAATGACCACTGTGACAAGGTGACTCAAGGCAAGTAGTCACTGTGAGGAATCTTGATGATGATGTTTTGCAGCCCAGATCTTAAAAAGGATTATATAAATCAAGTCATCACATAAACTTGAAAGAAAAAAAAAACACTGAAATGCGGTCGTATTTGCAAATTTGCTTCTAGAACAACTCAGATCTTTGTATGTGGTTGAAATAACTCGCTTATAGAAAACAAAATTTCTAAACTAAATTCTGCTCCACCATCTATTGTTACTTCAAATGACAATAACTTGAATGGATATGTCAAGGCAAAGACAAAAGTTGAAGAGTTGTGAAAATTTAATGATTCACTTTCTTTTGAGAGGCTGCTAACGTAACAGAGGACTCTGTGTTACAACTCGGCACAGTGCTGCAGAGAGCTACGACTTTTTTTTTTTTAAATAATGCCATGCTTGCCCTTTGCTAATCTCCACTGCAATAGCAGCAATGTCATAACTTCAGAGCATGAGGTTTACATGCTCTTCCTGTACCAATGAGCTCTGGAGAACTCTGTTTACCCAAACCTCAGAAAGTTAAAAAAGTACAGCTTAATTGGTTTAAGAAACATTCCAAAAAGCATGCACACGCACACACACTTAACTGTTTGTTGAAGTGCTTCTAATTGCATGCATCAGCATGGGAATTCTAACAAATGGAACCAACAAAATGTCTAATTGTGCACAAATAAAAGTATTCATATAGTGTAGATATAGACTATTTTACTGTACTAGTTAGAAATTAACTGCATACCCCAATATCTTACACTTTCTAAAACACTCACGCAAAAAAAAGAGTCAATGTGCGCGCGCACACACACACACACACACACACACAGCTTTTGTCCCCTTTCTCTGCACAGACTAGAGAAATGGATAGAAAGTTTCTATATCTCAGGCTTTTCTCTCATCTTTCAGCCAACTGCTCTTTACCAGCCTGCAGTAGCTTAGGTGAGAACTTCCTCTGTACTCCCACCTTCAGCATTTCCTCAAAGTCCCAATCCAAATCCCAACCAGGATAATCCCATCCCTCCACTCTGATGTACTTCCATTTATCCTAGCCTTGTACTACTGCCAGCTCAGTCCCGTGTTAGGGAAAAGGAGAAAGAGGATTTCTTCTGCTTTCCCCTTGCTCGGGCACATCACTGAGGTTGTAAGTCCGTATCGCCTTGGAGCTACACAAAATCTGCTCAATGTCACCCCTGTACTGCCTCAGGACACAATGCCCACTTGGTTGTTGTTATCATGCCATTTCCAGCCGTGGGTTCATCTGAATAACTTAAAGACCAGAAATAAATTCCTGTACTATGTCAGCAACCAGAAAAGTCCTGCAGTACAATAGCGTAACAACGGTAGCCATAATCAAAAGGCCCCCTACATATCTTGCATCAGTGCAGTTGGGATAAAAAAAATGCAAAGAAAGTACAGCAAGCTGTCAAATAAAGCCATTGCTCTGAGATAAATATTTCTTTAATATTTTGCTGAATAAGTGTGGAGAAAATGGCAACGTAACACCCTATCTTGTCTGTGACAAAGACTATTTTGAGTTTCCATTAAGCCAATATTAAAATGCATCAGCTGCATGCAAGATTACAGTCATGTTTACATCCCTGAAGCCAATATACAATATTACTCTCTACTAGAGAACAATAGACATTCAGTGAGCCCTACCACCATCAACACTCGCACAAAAACAACCACAAGGGAAATATGTAACCCTCACATGAGTATTCATGTCACGTCACCACTACATTAAGGCTGATGATACACAGAGCAACTTTTAGAGCAATCGTGCCAGGGCAACGTTGCCGTCAATGGTAATGAGTAAAGATTACTACCGTAATCCCCTTCCCTCACCACTATCCGTTCAAAACATAGTTGGACTTGCCACTAGCAAGACTGCCCAGCAACATTGCTCAAAATGTTGCCTCGTGTATCATCAGCTTTAGGGTCAAGTCTAGCAACAACCAAAACAATTCAAACAACCAAAGAAAAATATAACTACAACAAACCACTGCACATACTGCAGCAGAAATTAGCACCTAGCAAACAAGCAAAAAACAAAGTGCAAAAGCAAGCAAGAAGTGTCGTCAGCCCATTGCATAAGCACACAAACTAAGCAAAGCCAAGACATCAGCTCATAACATGCACATGAGCAAAAAGTAGAAAATGGGCACTTACCTTGGTGAAGCAGAGTACTGATCCCCAAGTAACCTCTTTGGGAATAGGGTTTTTGCAGTCAGGGCCCTTCAGCTTTGGAACCACATTCCTGAAGAAACTTTATTCAAGCATTTTTATTAATGCTAACACATTGCTTTATTTTCAACATGTCTTATTTATTTTCTATGTTGTTTGTGTTATATTATTCTAGAGGTACTTGATACCATTTTATTTTTTGTATAATTTTTAATTGAGTGATTTGATTTGCCTCATTGCAGTTGTTAAATGTCGTAATCCTGATTAAACCATATATCACGTTGTAACTTTGTTCAAAAAGTTGTTCAAAAAGTGCTGTAAAAACAAAGTTTATCATTTTTATGGTCTACCCTGTGTGTGGCACAAGCCATGTTGAGGTTCCCATGAAGCCAACATTTCACAACTGCATAAATCATCAGCATGAAAGAATCAAAAAGCAAGTCAGACAACAGTTAAAATAATGCCACAACTTACCATTGTACATTCTGCACATACGTAGATGACAGCAGAAGAAATAAGCAGCCAAGCATAAAGCAGCAAAGCAAGCCGAGCGTCCATATTGCGAAGCACAAAAACAGACTAAACAAAGCCAAGGTGACAATCACTACATAGACATAAGCTTAAGAGAGACAATGAAAAACAATAAAGCAAGCTGCTTCTGACAAAACACAGTGACTTTCTCATGAAGTAAATTGTACAGAGAGATAACAATGTGATTGGGTTGCATGCAAGACCACAGTCATGTCTGCATCTATAAAGCCAACATATACCATTACATTCTACAAGAGACCAATAAGAAACCCGTAAGCTGACCAACAATATCCACCACCTCCATCTGCAAAAAAAGACAACCATAACAGAAATAGGCATGTTCTTCACCATTACATATATCAATAGCATGAAAGCATCAGAATGCAAGTCAAAACAACCACCCAGAAAGAAAAAGAAAAATGTAAATAAGCAACAAAATAAAGCCATTACACATACTACACATAGATGACAGCAGTGGAAATTAGCAGCCAGCAAACACAAAACAGGCCTTCAACAAAAAAAGCTGCATCAGCAGCCGCACCGTCAAGTACACAAACAGTAAATGAACAAAGCCAAGATAGCAACTTCTGATATGCATGTTAGCAACAGCAGTAAACAGAGTGCTGATACCCAAGTAATCTCTTTAGGAAGAGACGCAGCAGTCCCAAGCTGCAGAAGTCACACACTGAAAACTTTAGCTTTCGGCTTGAAGCAGCCTTTTGAGGCCGAGAGCTGATATCACAAATGGCTCCTCCAGTAAGCCGTCTCAACCCAAAATTTTTGGACTGTTGGCTGTGTGAATATTAAGTCTGGAGAAAATGTGAACATGACAACCTACCTTGTGTGTGAAAAATAGCCATGTTGAGTTTACCATGAAGCCAACATTACAGGGAAATGATTTAAATGGGGTGCATAAAAATATTTTTTTTTTTTTAAAAGTCATGGCGAAAAGACAGGCAAATATGTTGAAGACCCTAATGCTCAAACATATTCACATTTCACAATGTCATCAATCAACAGCATCAAAGCATCACGTGACAAGTCAGACAACAACCCAAACAACACCAAATAAATACCACTGCAGCAGCCAGCAGAGAAGCACAAAACAAGCATAAGACACTAAAGCCGGACAATAAATTTCCAAGCTTGCAAAGAGAGGAGTGAAGTAAACCATCACATTGCTTTGAGTTGAATATTTCTGATGATTTGCTATGTGTGGGGAAAATGTGAATATGGCAACCTACAAAAAAAAAAAAAAAATTCACAGTGAGTTTCCATGAAGCCAATATTACAGCTAATTTATTATGTCAACAAGCACGACTGCAGTCATGTTTACATCTTTGAACTGAACATACAATATTACTCTCTACTAGAGACCAGCAGGCAACAAGTGAGCCCTCACAACCACAACACTAACAAAAGATAACTACAACAATCCTCCAAACACTGACAGCATGAAAGCAACGTAATGAAAGAAAAAAAATATAAAAACAATCTGGAACAACCACTAAAAGAAAAATAAGCTAAAAGACAACCACTGCATTTAGCATTAAAACTGCATTAAACATCAACATTGCAACCATACTGTCAAGCACACAAAGACTGACTGGATAAACCCGAGATGACCATCAGCACATGGATATGAGTTTAAAAGAGAGAATGAAAGAAACATGCATAAAAACGCCAAAGCAGTGTTGGCAGCCAAACTGTCAAGCACAAAAACACTGCCTGACAACATGCCAGTTAGCAGCAAACAGCAACAAATGTGCACTTACCTTTGTGAAGCGTGGCACAAGCATTGAGTATTCCTTCACAAAACCTCCTAAAGCAACATTTTTGACACTTTTGCTTTGCTGTTGGCAGGTGAGCTAGCTTAAAAAACACAAAATGCTACCTGAACAGCAGCAGGTGTTTTCAACAATGTCATGGCAAAGGAAGAGTGGGTGGAGCATCCTAATTAAGGCTTGGATCCCCCCCAAGAGGCAAAAGCAACAGTTGAGGGGGATCTTTCTTACATGTGATTGTAACTATTACAATATATTTCCCATATTCATGCCCTGTATTCAAGAATCTTGAAATACGATTTCAAACACCTCTAAAATGGATCATACCATTTTGTAACCCTGACGTTAGTTGGCCATCTTTAATCTACCTGCATCACTGGTAGCTGCTCTAGTGGAGTGCGAATGGAGACACTGGAGGTTAATGTCAGTAGCTATCTAGCTTCTTCAGTATACTTAACTTTGCTACCTTCAGAGTTTCGTACTTAGTATTTCTTTAATTTAAAATGAGCCATCTGATGTTAGCTAGCTGATATCCCACCCTATCATTTCATTACCACTATAATATTTTTTATCCAATTGTTAGCTAACACCGGTGCTTAAGCATGAGCAGTGAAATTGAGGATTAGTTATTGTAGATATACACTGCTCAAAAAAAAAAAAAGGGAACACTAAAATAACACATCCTAGATCTGAATGAATGAAATAATCTCATTAAATACTCCTTTCTTTACATAGTTGAATGTGCTGACAACAAAATCACACAGAAATTATCAATGGAAATCACATTTATCAACCCATGGAGGTCTGGATTTGGAGTCACACTCAAAAAAAAAAATTACAGGCCGATCCAACTTTGATGTAATGTCCTTAAAACAAGTCAAAATGTGGCTCAGTAGTGTGTGTGGCCTCCACGTGCCTGTATGACCTCCCTACAATGCCTAGGCATGCTCCTGATGATGTGGTGGATGGTCTCCTGAGGGATCTGCTCCCAGACCTGGACTAAAGCATCCGCCAACTCCTGGACAGTCTGTGGTGCAACGTGGCGTTGAGACATGATGTCCCAGATGTGCTCAATTGGATTCACGTCTGGGGAACGGGCGGGCCAGTCCATAGCATCAATGCCTTCTTCTTGCAGGAACTGCTGACACACTCCAGCCACGTGAGGTCTAGCATTGTCTCGCATTAGGAGGAACCCAGGGCCAACCGCATCAGCATATGGTCTCACGAGGGGTCTGAGGATCTCATCTCGGTACCTAATGGCAGTCAGGCTACCTCTGGCGAGCACATGGAGGGCTGTGTGGCCCCCCAAAGAAATGCCACCCCACACCATTACTGACCCACCGCCAAACCAGTCATGCTGGAGGATGTTGCAGCCAGCAGAACGTTCTCCACGGCATCTCCACGTGTCACGTCTGTCACATGTGCTCAGTGTGAACCTGCTTTCATCTGTGAAGAGCACAGGGCGCCAGTGGCGAATTTGCCAATCTTGGTGTTCTCTGGCAAATGCCAAACGTCCTGCTTGGTGTTGGGCTGTAAGCACAACCCCCACCTGTGGACGTCGGGCCCTCATACCACCCTCATGGAGTCTGTTTCTGACTGTTTGAGCAGACACATGCACATTTGTGGCCTGCTGGAGGTCATTTTGCAGGGCTCTGGCAGTGCTCCTCCTGCTCCTCCTTGCACAAAGGCGGAGGTAGTGGTCCTGCTGCTGGGTTGTTGCCCTCCTACGGCCTCCTCCACGTCTCCTGATGGACTGGCCTGTCACCTGGTAGCGCCTCCATGCTCTGGACACTACGCTGACAGACACAGCAAACCTTCTTGCCACAGCTCACATTGATGTGCCATCCTGGATGAGCTGCACTACCTGAGCGACTTGTGTGGGTTGTAGACTCCGTCTCAAGCTACCACTAGAGTGAAAGCACAGCCAGCATTCAAAAGTGACCAGAACATCAGCCAGGAAGCATAGGAACTGAGAAGTGGTCTGTGGTCACCACCTGCAGAACCACTCCTTTATTGGGGGTGTCTTGCTAATTGCCTATAATTTCCACCTGCATGTGAAATTGATTGTCAGTCAGTGTTGCTTCCTAAGTGGACAGTTTGATTTCACAGGAGTGTGATTGACTTGGAGTTACATTGTGTTGTTTAAGTGTTCCCTTTATTTTTTTTGAGCAGTGTACATTCTGACATCAATATAGTTTTAAATATTTTATTTGAAATATTTTGTGAGTATTGAATTATTAATTATTGAATTATTTTGTGAATAGCCGTTTGTTTTCACTGTGGAATTCAGGAGTTTTACCTGGCTAGGTAAATGTTATAATCCAGTTTTGTTATTTCAAATGTATTCAGTTTCAGTTTTTTTTATTTACTGCCAGTTCATAACAAAAGTCATCCCATTGCACTTTGCATTATTTACAGAGACACAACAATTGCTAACTCCCCAACAATGTATGACTACTGCTTTATTGAACGCAGATTTTATTTCATTCACAGTCAACATGAGCAAGAGGAAAGGAGATATTTGCTAAAAAAGTGTAAGTTGAAACTTAAAACTTAAATCCAGCTATTATAGGACTGTCCCAACTGAAGAATTTCCTAAGTTAGTAATCCTAGGATGGCATAGACCCTGTTCTCAATTCAAAAATCGCAGCACCACTGTTCTTAGGTCTATATGACAATTACAATGAAGGTATAACATGAACACCGAAATATTATAATTGGAAGGCTACTCAAACTGTATGTAAATCTTTATCCTGGGTTGATCATTTGGGAGAAAACTTCCCAAAAAGGTGGGGTTGTCTGTCCTCGGTCCATCATTTCTTGTCCATTATAAGCTAGCTAGTGACAAGTGTAGTGAGACAGCCGTTGTCAAGGAAACACGCAGTCTCCTGTACATACTAAACACAGATACAAGCATGACAGGACGGGTGCCGATGGAAGAATCGAGTTTACAGTTCTAGTTAGGCTTATGTGCTTTTAACTCATGCTGTGCATTGATGGCTTGGCCACGTCACTGTTCATTTCTCATTTCCTGTGAGAGCTAACTGCTTGCAGTCTGGGTTGGTGTTGTCTTTGCTAGTAACCTTCATTTCTGTATGTCACGTTAGCTAGCAATCAAGTTGCTTTAATTCTAAATAGTATAAATGTCCATATGTAACCGGTGGTTTCTAGTTTTGCATGCGTTGGTGTTATGAAGTGGAGGCGCAGACCAGGATATCTTTGGAGGCGATCTCCATTTATTCTCTTTCTGACAACAGATGTAAATACACAATCCTCCGGTCAGTTATCATGTTAAAACTTCAGCCCTTACACAAGTTAAATGACACAGGAATATAGTAGCATACTACACAAGTTTAAGCTAGTTGGCTAAAACAACTAAGCTTTCTGTGGCTATTAAGCAGCTTACCTCTTCCATGAAGTAGAACAAAAGAGAAGGGGCAAGGGCAGGAGACCCAGTATATAAAGAGGGTCCCCTAAAAGGGAACATAGGGGTACAGAAAATATTGACACAGGAGATCTAACATGTCAGGTGATAACTATGTACATAGAATATTGTGTAATTATAGTATGACATATTTTACATAGTTTTCTACAACCCTGCTGTGTGTGCATTATCTATTGTTAGTAAATGGGAACCATTTATATAGTAACATACTGACTTTAGAGCATAAACTTTGTTTGAAGTAGTAGAGCTACTAAACAGGAAAACACTACTAAAGAGGACTGATTCTGACTTTAATGGCCTGATTTTAATCAGGCTGACAGAGTGTTTGCATTCACACTGCTCTGCTCACCAACTTATCTTACAGTCTCTAAATTTCTTTTTTGACAGTAATGCAGATGTCCACTCCATGTTGGAGGCTGATTTTTGGCTTGATCAAAGTGGAAGTTTCTTTTGTGAAGTGAAATTAGCAATTTGACGGCTCACATGAAGTGCAATGTAAACCCTGGATGGAAGCCTTGACGCTTGTCAATGATAAGTAATGAATACAGTTATAAGCTCTGGTATTCAGTAAGCACTTTCCATAAACTGAATGAGGAAAATGATTAATAGCCCTGTGGTGCACTGATTGCAATGTATTAAAGGAAACCTCCACCGAAAGACACTTTAACATTTCTACTTTGTTGTGCATTTTCAAGATGCTAGTTTAACAGTAGTAAATGTTAATGGTAAACATCAGGTTTTGGTGTCAGAATTCTAATGTAAGTAATGCTGTCTTGACTCATTATTTCACACCAAAAATAATCAATAGTAATAATAGATCTAATTAATATTTTCGTTGATGACAGACTTAAGACTGCTTGTTCAGCTTCCAAAAAATATGTTCTCTTAGCTGTCTCCAGCTCTGCTCTCCTCTCCTGTCCAATAAAAACAATAAATACATGAATCATCAAATCAAGATTAATATTACATTACCTAGACTAGATATGTCAAAGACACCACCAATGTTTGAGGAAATTAGAAAGCCAACCACCACCATCAGGAATAGGTATCGCTAGTGTCACACTCTGCCTGTCAGCCTTGCCATGTTTTGCACTTCTGAGTTTGGTCAGTTTATTATCGGTTATTTGTCTGTTGGGTATTGGGGATCTGTCTTGTCTATCGTTTAGTGTTCAGTAACCTGTGTCATGTCTGTTACCCCAGTGATCCCTCTGCATGTCAGTCTCTCTGTTTTCCCCCGCTCTCTCTCTGCCTGCCTGTGTCTCGTTAGTCCCATTAGTATCACCTGTGTACCTCCTCCCAGCTTGTTAACCCTGTGTGTATGTGTGTGTGTATATATGTATATATCGTGTATATATATGTATATACGCTCTGTCTCATGTTGTCTGCCTTGCTCGTCATGTCTCCCTGTTTCCCTGCTTTCTTTGGATTCTGTTTGGATTACCTTGTTTTTGGACTGTTTATCAGCCACTCTGCCAGTAAGTGTGCTTGCCTTTTGTTTGTTAATAAACCTGTTGAACTATACCTGCCAGCCGTGTGTCCTGCGTTTGGTTCCTCCCTACCTTCTCCACACCACACACCTGTGACAGCTAGTATTTTACTCCTACTCTGATCGGTTAAGTTCTTTATCAATAATCTTATTGATTCTTTTTCATTACAAAAAGTGTTTGTTTGGTTTTTTTTTTAAATAATTATTACTTAAAAATTTCAAAACAGGATTAGAATTTAACATTTTAAATATAACTAAAACTCTTACTAAATGTTGTTTCTAGAGCAGCAACAGCAATGTTTACAACAGAAAAGTCACTATATACTTTATACTACAGTGCAGACAATATAATAATAATAATTTTTTTTAAAAACGGAAACAGTGGTGCCTTGAACACCCTGCTTTGTACGCAAGCGCAATGCATTTTACTGCCCTTTTGACAGTTGTGTTTACAAACTTGTCACAGCTGATTGGGTAACACCTGTGATACGCCCACCAAACAGGAGAAAACATATCTCGAAGCCCATTGAGGGATTTTGTAGAACGTTGAAAGGAACATATCGTTCAATCCGAAAGCATTGCAAACCGTTGCAAGACATTTTGATATTGAACTCTGCGTCAAATCCTGCCCCCTACTTTGCCTCTGATTGGCTAACCGTAACCCTACTCTTAACCAGCCCTAACCAACGGAGGCAACGACTTCTAACCCGTCAGAGGCAAAGTTGTCGAAACTCCTTCCCATGGGCTTTATATAGTAGCTGGATTTGTGGTGCATTCAAGTTGATGTTTGTTTCATGAACACACTTTAGAAACAGTTTTAATAAGCTATAAGCGATTTCTTCCTATAGAAAACACAGTTTCAAAATCAAATTGAACAATTTCAATCTGCCCTGTAATTCAGCATGTAAACATTATCATTGTGAGCATGTTAGCATGTTGATGTGGGAACTTAACTTAAAGCACCGCTATTCTGAAGTACACCCTCAGAGTGTGATTGTAGACTCTTAGTCCCATTGTGCTACAAGAAAAGGGCACAACATCTGCTTTTTCCTGACTGGACTCCTTGGTCTTTAGGGTTTATCAAAAGTTAATCTTAGAAGACTTACTAATAAAAATATCTACACGGCCTCAAGGTAAATATTTATTTGGGCAAAGCAGATGGGAAAATCTAGCCTAGGAAAGTAGCTCTCTCAGAGGAAAAGAATGGTAGATAATTGGTTAAAATGGCTTCTTGCTGTCAATGACTAGTTTTCGGTAGAGTTAGTGGTGCGTGTGGTGACATCAGCGATGACACAAGCTGTCACTGACTCAACTTGCCAACGTCAGTTGTTACACACAACAGCAGCACCAGGTGACATGGGAGGCCTCAGGCTGATGTACTGTATGTGCGGGGTAGAGATGTATGTCCATGATGTTGGTCGAGATGTCAGCTGCATCATAACACGCACTTGATTATCATGATGCTACTGTCATGTTAACCATGGAAATGTACAAGGGCTCACACTGATGGTAGACAAATAAGGATTTAAGAATTGGCTGATCAGTCTTGTTTATGTTAATTTTCACTATATTTCAATACTAAGAAAATTGCTCACAGCTTTTCTACAATACACAAAACAATAATCTTAGGAGACTTTACTCCAAATATAGTTTTCCCTATTCCCATGATTATTTTATCCCACTTCAAAACATGAGTCGAGGTGATTTTAGGCGCAGCTGAGGTTAGACAAAGTGTTAGAAAGTTCTCTATTGAACAGACAGCTGTTACGTTATTCTGTACTTACTTATATTCATTTGTATGTAGCTTTTTTCAAACCAGTGTTATCTGTTCTTTCCCACTGTACCCTCTCGTAATTGTCAATCCTGGTGTCTATTCCTGCTATTTCACTCACCTAATTACTATTGGCATTTGGGTACATTTAAGTGTGTTGTCACACAACACATCTCACATGGCATTGTAATCAAATGATGTTGTACTTGTCTGTATTATGGACTTAATGCAAAAAAAATAATGGTGCATAATAAAATGTACATGCATGTTGGGGCCAAATTATTTTGAAAGGATTATTGTTGGCATAGATCCAGAGGCCATGAAATAAGGAGCAGGCAGAGGCAGAGCAAGAAAGCAAAGCAGACTGCATATAATGCAGTAGGTTTTAAAGCTAAGCCATGCGAAGGCGACATCAAAGCCAACATCATTGTAAAACTAATTGTTGATCTTAAAAATCAGAGGCCACTGAAACCATTCAGTGCAGCCCAACAAAGGAAAATAGTTGCATCCTTATAGGATTTTATTTGTCCCCAAGATATACAAGGATTTCAGACCAGACCAAAGACCTCATTTGGGTACATTTGACTCTTAGATCAAGATAAAAGCTTGAGCTCTTTAGCCATCCTTCCAAATGTTGCTATTTTAAGCCCTTGGGTTTGAATGTGACATTGACCACATCAAAGAAATATTTGCAGCGAAATGTATAGTTCAGTAACCAGGAAATTATTATTAAAAATCCTGTATTACTCCAAAGATAATGTGATACAATGTGATCCAACCACTTCTACTTTTATTCACCTTCATTCAATGCCAGTGCTGATGTTACGCACACATCTCGGTAACTTGATGAATTAAAAATAAAAGTAAGCAAAATAATTGTTTTAATGACATGTTTTGGTGTCAAAAAACACATAATATGCAACTTGGATCCCTCTCACTGTACTTCAGTGTCTCTGTCATACGAATACATCAGCATAAATCCATATTGCAGGCTCGTTAGTCGAGCACACCCCATATTGTTTTGCTGCTCATTGTCATTTTGTTTTTTCTATTATTAATTACCTCGGCCTAATACATGAGGATTTCTCATTTTAGACGGTCATTAGAAACACATTACTGCACCGCTGATGCGACGTGACTTATTTACTCCACAACAATTTCCTCTCTCGTGCTGCCTCAAAGGCTCAGAAATGAGCCTGGGAACTAAAGCACAAGCCCAGGTTACGCTGGAGAGAAAACACACACAAGATTTTGTGTCATACCAAACAAAGCATGTCAGTGCTGCTGTGTGCAGCTTGAGCTGCAAGAAATGGATTTCTGAGTTTGCCTTTGCAGCCCTCAGCAGGGCACTAACGCTATATTATTGGCTGTTAGCAGCTCTCAAGTTTTTCTATTACCTTGGTCCATGACTTGACATCACTGTTAAATAGCAGCACAACATGTGCCTTCCAGCTTATTCAATTGATCTGACCCCATGAGCCCTCAGGACTGGGGGAAATAGAGCCAGAGAAAGGAGGGGGAGGAGGAGAGGTCAATGTCAAGGTGATTGACCTTTGGAGAGGAAATGTGTGTATGTGCTTGCACATATGTGTACAGTATTGCTGCTGCAGTGCTGTTCCTCTCTGATACACGTTAAAGTCTGCCACCTCAATGGATGTTGTGGTAGTCCAGTCTTCTGTGTTACTGAAAATGCATTGATAGTTGCACTGCCTTTTCTGTATGATTAATGGCTGTGGGCTGTATGGACAGCTGAAACAAATACCTCTCCCTGCACTAACTATGCTCTGCTGTCTGATGGTGCTTTAACACCGAGCTTCCTGTCACTCCTTTCAGCCCAAATAACAAGTATTCTGCTCTTTTGGTAAATGGTACACTTATCTTGCTGTCCATTTGTTCATTTTCAAAGAGAGAAAGAGAAGATTTTAAGAAGAGGGTCACTTAAGTATCTAGGGGTGATGAACGGCCTCTGGCCTGTAGCAGCGCTTGTCCTTCTCCCAGTTTGAACTGAAATCCCTCCATCTACACTGTGTGAGCACAAACATTTAAGCACCAAAGTCCTATTAGGTGTCCCCGCTACTGTGAAAAAGGAGACTTTGGCAGCAACCTTAATAAATTGGTAGTTCTACATTGTACATTATTATCCATGTTATTTCACACACTAAAATATGTTTCAGTGTGTAATGGGTCAGTAAGCTGCAGGCTAGAGTGAACAGATCATTTCTGAACCTCTGAGAATGATGCGGCCTTGGATTTTCCATTCAATGGGTTTACAGTCACAGTTATTTAAATTGCATTTAAAGGCACATTTAAAAGCTATGTCACATTTTACTACATATTTATGTGTATTTTATTTAAAAAAGGACAAAGCATCTTTATTAATATGAGAATTTGAGTTCATCATGTAAATGTGCCAGATTTAACCTTAACATCTCATTCCCTAGCAGGTAAGTATAGTATCAACCATCTTACATGGGTATGGAATTTTAGGTGCTGGATTATTTACATGTTTTAGTGTGTGATTGATCATTAAGCTGTAGGTTGTGGTAGCTGGTCACCTCTGACTTCACTGTTATCAACCTGCCAAAGGCCTGACTTGACATGCATAAAAACTTAAGTGTGTCTCATAGTGGGTGCATGTACTATTGTATTTACTACACAAAAATAAAAGAAACAGGAGGTTCAAATCAAGGAACGTTTATCATTCAGCCAACGTAGCCATAGCCCCCATTAGTTGGGCCACAGCAGAAAACTCCAGCCTTTTCATCTGTAAGCTGACTTATACTGCTCCACATGTTTAGTAGAGTAATGCCACTTGAAATTGTATCCCTAGAGAATGGCAGCTATCTCTATGTAGATGAGACAAGAAGTCACAAAAAAAATGCATTTGTTGTCTGTGCTCAGGTCAATGTTTCTTTAAAGGGGCCATATGTAGTTTTTTTAAGAAATTCGCTCCCTCTTACCTACTGATTCCGAAACTCTATACACAGCGACGGCACCACTGCTAATAAACCAAAAAATGACAGTCTCCCAGCACAACGCAGTCTTCAACACAAACTCCACGTAAAGATAAAAAAACACAAAAAGGTTTTATGTGCTGATGTGTCAACATCTAAAAGGGGTCATGGACAGACCTCCGCTTTGTTTTGGATATAAAAACCGACCCACATTTGGCTTTCATCCTATTGGACAGGTAAACTGACATTACTGCACAACCTGTGAAATAATTAATTTTTTTAATCGCCTCAATTTAGACAACGTAAACTTGCCGGTTAACACGACCAATTGCTAACATGTTCCATTGTAAAATACTATAGTTGTATGTCTTGCCACTTTCCTTATTCAGCTAACACTGGTACCACTATTATGTCAAAGTGATACTCAGGTACTCAGGTTCTTCACCAGTAACTTACGTGACCCACATAATATACAATAATGCAACATAACAGTGAGAGACAACAACACAGTCGAAGTACAGTAACGTTACTTACAACAGTCTCTTTTCCTAAAGTGTGGCAATCTAATTTATAATATTTAGTCTGTTTTTGTTATAATGCAATAAATTTAGTGATGGTGACATTGCTGAGCCTCTCCCATGAAAGTTACACAAATAATTATTATTGTCAGCTAAATGCAGTCAATGTAACGTTATCATGCAACGAGCATTCGTTCAATGTCAAGATGATAAAAACTACATTGAAGTTACATAAAAAAAATGTATGCTCTGATGTATGCTAAAGTGAGAAAAAATACAAAATAATTTGGGGACTAGATTTAATAATAGATTCTGATTATGTGGCCGGCCTTACAAAATTGTCTCGAGGGACGGATCTGGCCCCCTGGTCTGTAGTTTGAGACCCCTGCATTAGCAGAGCTGCTGGCAGAGCAGCATTACAGTCATTTAAAAAAAATGATACATTGTATTAAAAAGTGTAAATTAGATCATAGAATCATATGAACCGTCAATGTAACTTTAAGTGTCATCATAAAATCACCCCAACTTAAGCTACAACCATCCAACTTTTCCTTTCCTTTCCTTTCCTTTCCTTTTTTTATTAAAATCCATAAAAAATGAACACTCTTACTCAAATTTTATTTTCTGCGTTTACTTGTGGCAAAATTGATCCTTTAGAGGCTATTTGTAATTCAGATGGCATAATGGCTATCCATGCCTTTCTCATATTTTTGTTTTTATGTTTTGAACGTAGTGATCCAACCGACATAACGCCATATTATCCTCTAATGAAAGGATAGTGAAATTAGGGTCTGGGAAATCTCGCTTTGGTGGTTACATAAGCTGTGTGACACAGAGAGAGACAGCAGTGAAAGGATGCACAAAAAAACCCACAGAAGAAAGAAATAGTTGACACAGAAATTATATGATTTTGGACAAGGTAATGGTTGAGGTAAGGTAATTGTTTGCAGGTACATGCAGTACTTACAGAGAACCACTTGTTTGTAGGAAATGAAAACACATCTTGTATAATCTTACAAATGGAGGGTTGACATAAAATCAGTCTCTTGTCCTTTTTCACATTCTGGGGAATGAGATTACCAGGAACATTCTGTGGTTTCAATCAGCAATGACAGTTGGTGAGTAGGCGTGTACCATTAGGACAATGGCCAAAGCCTGTGGCCGTTTGGTATGTCCTTTATTTTTATCTGGACATGAGGAATCTCTGTGGTACTTCCTTGGTGAGTGATTACCTCCCAAAGAGGTTTACGCTATTTTGTCTTTGCAGTGGTCATGGTTGGGAATGGAAAGAGGTAGATTCATCCATTTCAGCACACTGAATAACTCCTGTACCTACGGAAATCCAACTGAATGGATTTGCATTTCAGATTTATCTATATCATATTGCTATCTGCCTCAAGAGATAAAGAAACCAATAAAACATGACCAAACACAGTTTTTCTGCATCTGTTGTGCTACTTGAACGACCAAGACTACTTTAAAATACCAAATAAAATGGTCTGAGATATGTTTGCCTCTGCGAGCAATGGATAATGCAATGTAAATTTACTCTGCCTTGAATTGATTTGTCTTAAGACTGAAATTCCACGAGCATGAAATCCGAATATGTTACTTCTGAACTAAGCCGAACTGTCAGTCACCTTCTGAAACGAGAGCGCTGAGGGTTTTCCTTCACTACCTCAGGAAAGGGCGCTGCATGCGTACAATCTTAATACATGCACTCCTGAGTGAAAAACCCACTCCATGCTTTGGGCTGTGGGTATAATGTCTTGTTCCATTGGTTTGATGCTGCTGAAGGGTGCACTTAAAAGCTTCCTTTTAGTTCTGTTGTGTCCCAACAGCTGACTACAGACGCTGCATTTTACATGTCAGAGCAGCCTTGGTTGATTCCAATCTGTGAGCCACTCATGAAATATTAATAACTCACCTGTGCATGGTTGTATCAGTGTGTGGGTGTGTGTGTGTGTTTGTATGTCTGTGCATGTGTGTCTATGTTTATGTGTTGTGAAAGAGAGAGAGAGGAAGTCTGACTGTGGATATTAAACACCCACAGCTCCCTCTAGCTTCTTTACTGTGAACAACTGACTGCACCAGATGCAGAGGGGGTGGAGGAGTGTGTGTCTTTGTGTGTACCTATGTGCATCAAGCTTCAACCAGGTCCACTTCGAAGCTCATTTGTCATGATTTAAAACAGTGGTGGTGATCTAGACTAGAGCAGGTCCCAAATCAAGGCCGAATTTTCCAAACTGGTTAGGCTGTTTTTCTATCACATCTCTTGAAAGAAACTAATAATAGTGCAAATCATTAAACACCAAACTGTTTAGATGGCAGTAATGTCCAGCCATTTATTAACCATGGATCAGTATAATGGCCCCAAAAGCTTTTGGTCACTCTCAAAAAAACCTCAGTTTCTTTTTTCACAGTGCAGGCAGTAAGAGAGTCACTGGTACTGCTGAAGAAATAACAATGAGAAATATTCTTGGAGACAGACTATCAGAGTCTTGGCCAGCTGATAGAAAGAAGCAATGAGTTTGAGCCGCTAAAGCACAAATGAGACGAGAGAGAAAGAGAAAAGTTTAGACAAGGGGTTTAAACTGATGGATTTACTGAGAAGAAAAGTTTGCATAAGCAAAGAGACATGCTGATAAATGCTCAACAGAAACAGTTGCTGTTGTTGAACAAAACAATTGGAATCAAAGACAAACCTGTTGTATCAAAAGGTCAGCAAGTTAAACTGGCTCAGCAAATGTGACAAATAGGGAGCCCACACAAGGTACTTAGTTAAAACAAGTATAATTTATTAAACCACATCCTCATGGTTTAACCTGCTAGAAGGTAGAAAGTGAACTGAACTCATATGCCAGCTTTTATAGCCCATGGGTCCAGGTGAAAGCAATCAGCTGACGACCCTCCCAATTCAGCCAATTGCCTGCTGAGGTTGGCAGGACAACCTCCAAACAGTGGGAGGGGCGTCACAATACATCTGATTGCCATAGTAGCTACATATGAGATTAAATTGTGCGTGGATATTTTTTGGACTGTAAAATTCTTTGCCATTACACATTTTATCACCATTTTGGAAAACCCATTTTGCACACTAAGTAATGTGCAAATAGTTCAATATTCCTGCAGAAGAACAAAATATTGAAAATCTGGTCTGGGAACTCTCTCAATACAGCACTGTGGCTTCATACCATATTTTGCAACAACACAAAATTGGAAAGGTTTAATTTTAACACCCCTCTCAAAGGTGGGGCTAACATAAAGCTATAATTATCAGTACTAAGTGATCTGTCATAATCCACCAAAAGATTAGTTCTAAATACAGAGTGATCACTTTGCTGTGGATGCTGGAAAAGAGGTAAAGCAACTCATTAATACTTACAGATAGGCATTTTGTCAATCTATCGATGAAACGTTTAATAGATAAAGTATGAAGCAACTGCTTTGACTCACAATCTAAAAAAATGACTTAACTGAGATGAAACGACATCTCATCTTAATGAATCAGGCTTTTGGTCCCAAGACCGGAGCTCCATAACACTCATGCTGCTGATGAGGTTTATGATGAGCTGAGAAGAACAGATGAAATATATTGATCCCTGTGGGTGAATTGGGCGGCAAATTGATCTTTGAGGAACAGTCTAAGTCTACATACAGAAGGTAACATCATTTTGCAGCAGACAGATTTTATTGAACAGCAGTTTCAACCCAAATATTGGCCTGCATTTTATGTAAACACATCCAACCATGCATTTACTCAGCGTTCCTTTTTCCCCTATTTTATCAATACTATTTTAGGGAGAGCATATCTGAAACCTTTAGAGAATTCTGTGTCATGCTGATTAACTTATTTTCTTCAAAAGGTGTAATCATATGCTACTTCCAGCTTTCTTTAAAGGACTATACTTGTGTTCTTGCACGCTTTGGTTAGTGTTCAAATTTCAAAAGTCTGTCAATAGGTTTCATAGCATATGGAAATTAATGTAAATGGTTTGTTGAAATGTAAACATAAAAATACTACAGCATTGCAAAATAGTCAGAATACATACATACATTTGTAGTAAATGGGTAACAACATGCAAAGCCATTAGTTTGGTTACTTAACAAAGCCTTTAAGAGACCGTCCTGTACTCTTGTGAACATCTGGACCTTGTGACTAATTACTGTTGACAAATTACTCTCTAACACCTCTGCAGTTGCTCTTTAAGGGCTAAAACCACTGCTAGTTTAAGTCCCACAAATAATTTATGATGTTCCCTGTCACAAAAACTACAGCCAAAGTGCTCTTGATCAACAGGTGGTTAACATCCACTCACTCAGTGACTTGGCACTAAAAACCTCTGGTTCTGTGGGGCACCTCCTGATTTGAACTGCATGAATGTGAAGGGAGGGCATTGTTGAAAAGTGCATCTGTGAATACCTGAGTAAATATAGGCTGGAATAAGATCTTTTTCCCCAGAGCCTTTGACACCGTGACCTGTAAAGCCTGGAGTTAGAAGCCTGCCTGTATCATCCCGTTCCACAACCATATGGAAGGCCATGTGCCTGCCTGCTTGGTGTGTCTAAAGTCTTGTCCTCTGGGATTAGTATTACTTTGTGTCTGTTAATGCTATTTTTACTGCCATAATTCTATGATTTTAGTCCCAGGCAGAACAGTGTTTGTGATTATTACAGGGCGCTTGACACAGTGCAAGTAAATAAATTGATTTTTCTTTTTCAGTCTCAACAGTCTGGGTTGACTGCATATTTCTAATACCTCACAAAGTCATTATAAATAAATACATTTTAAAAAATAAACAAATATGGTCACCAAAGAATAAACATCCATGTGAGTTGGGTGGTTTCACAATTTCTCAAACTGTGTGTGGTGTCAAATATTAGTTTTTTGCCTGGATGTCTTACAGGCATGTATGTGTACACAATCAACACATTATACAAATTTGCATCAATATACATGTGATTACAGATGGTTTGCTTCTGAGCGCAAAAAACGGGTATAAAAATGCTTGCTTTTAACCTCCTACGTTGGGCTCACTGTTACTTCACACAAGCTGAGGTGCAAAGCTAGTGAGAGTAGCTGTCAGGTTGTGTGCCTTCTGGCATTTGGTGGTGGTCTGTCAGTGCAGTGCAGGATCATGGCACACACTATCGCAAAAATGGCGTAAAATGATCAGATAAGCGTGAGTGTCATCCATTTAGTGTAGTATTAAATAGTGTATGTGTATATATATATATATATATATGCGGTCCTGGATAGCTCAGTGGTTAATGCCACTGATGCGGGGGTATTCAGGTGGACTCTTAGGCAAGGTCCTTAATGGTACCAGCCTACCTCAGGCATGAGTGAAACTGCAAATACAAGTGCCATACCGGCTAGGACGTCGCCCGGGTCAACAAGGTGACCGAGCTATGATCCTGTGGGACTTCAAGATCCAGACTGACACACTGGTGATGGCTAACCAACCAGACATCGTGTTGATCGACAATAAGCAGAAAAAGGCAGCAGTGATAGATGTGGCAATCCCAAGCGACAGCAACATCAAGAAGAAGGAACACAAGAAGCTTGAGAAATACTGGGGGCTGAAAGAGGAGCTAGAAACGATGTGGAAAGTAAGAGCAACAGTGGTACCAGTGGTGATCGAAGCACTGGGGGCTGTGACCCCCAAACTGGGAGAGTGGCTACAGCAGATACCAGGTAAGAGGTCTGTGTCCAGAAGAGTGCAGTCCTAGGAACGGCTCAGATACTGCGCAGAACCCTCAAACTCCTAAGCCTCTGGTAGAGGACCCGAGCTTGAGGATGACACATACCACCCCGCAAGAGGTTACATACATATATATATATATAAACTGAGAAATATATATATATATGTATAATAGTTCAGTTTATGACGAGAAGTACAGTAGAGTAGAGTACAGTTCCCAGCAGTTGTCCTTATTATGGGAGAGATGAAAGAACTCAGGTACAACATTATTTAAGTGTTACATGGCAGGCTGATTGTGAACAGGTGTGTTGAATGCTTAAAGCCCTACTGCAGGTCCATCCCCTCCATACATAGAAGCGTGGGATCCACAGTGCTCCAGTGATGCACACTCATTTCCTTCATCTAGAAACTGTTACTTAGCATAATCAGGAGAGTGTGATTCATTTGTACCTCCTATGCCCTTCACACACAGTATTATGTGTCTTCAGCTCCTGCTGTTCAGTTTAGTATCAAGTGAATGCATCCAAGGTTTGAAAATGTGTCTGCTGAAATAATGAGAGGTGCAAGCTGTTGCTTCAGCAGGACCTCATGCAAAGAAACAAAACAGAAATCCAACCAAGGATGGTATTATAAATTCCTTATACTATATACTGACTTAAGGCAGAGCATGAAATGTGAATATATTGATTAAAGGCTCACTCAACAGTGTTAGCAACATGTGCAATGTGGTCCCAGTAGAAATGTTATATACTGTATACACGTACATACACACACAAAATCCATACATGTAAATGTTCAAAATAAATACACATTCATACTGTATATATGTATGCATATGCTTAGCTATGTGCAAATACAGCATTGTATAAATGTATATGTACATATATAGCATGAAGAGGGAATATATTGATCAAATACATCACAATACATACATACTGTATACATCTAAATACATACTTGTATGTTGCATATGCATATACAACACATATTCAGTGTATAAAGTCTTCCTGATATCAACAATATATGTATGTATAAATACAAACATATATACTGAATATATGAATATATTGTATATAAATGTATTGATGTGTTATGTGGTCCCAGCAGGAATAAAAAAAAAAATATGGGTGCGTAGAAGCAGCAAATGCGCACTTATACTGTATATATAACATATAGTACATTGACATTAGTGTACATGAATATATGTGTTGTACATTACATATACAGTATTTGTTATTTGATCAAGGATTCAATAGTATTCAATCAATATTAATTTATGATTTCTCTAGCAGATAAAGGTTGCTGCAATTAAGTTTACTGCTCTCATAGAATATTACTTTCAGCTCAAACTGCGGGTGGGAACAGGAAGCAGGTGGGAGGAGGTTGTTGTTCAGGTCAATTGGCCTTGAAATAGAGGCAGACTTCACCTCAGGTTAGAATGGGCTCCCTTTCCCCTCAAAATATTCATGAAGCAATTATAATTCATATGATTAACTGGGAGGAACACAGAGAAACTGTGATGAGCATTGTAATTATGGGATTTATGGAAAATTTTGAGATATGGGTGGGGGTTTTTTTGCTTGTGTCTCAGTATATGTTTGTGTGTGCATGTGTGTATGCTTTGACATGCATGCGAAATGCACTTGACTTGATAGGGAAGGTAAAAGCTGAATATCCTTGAGCTCTTGCTCCCGGAGAACCTGTGTGGAATCCCTGGCATCAATATTAATGAAGAGGATCAGTAGCAGGTCTGCGTCTGACCGCAAAAGTGTATTTTTATCATAATAATCTACAATCTGTGTTTACCACTCATAACTAAGGTTCTTTGGTGTCCTGATCAGTGAGAAGATTAATATCAGGGAACAGGATGGGAACATGTGTTTCTCAAATGCAGATGGTGTTTTTTTTTGCTTCTGTTAAAATCTCAGCTGTTGGCTCATAGTATAATGTTTTTGTTAAATGAGGAGAAGGAGAACACACCTTCTGTCTATCTCTCTCTCCACCCACTGACTGTCTTTCTGGATGTACCACACATCACCCCACAGCGAGAGACTCTGCTGTTGTAAGTTTTGTCCCTACCTAGCTGTTTCTTTGCTTCATAGATAGATGAACATGAGTGCTTTGGGTCATCTGGTCTTCCTGCTGAAGTGTGTGTGGACGAGTGTGTTGGAGTGTTTGTGTCTAAACAAATAATAAAAAGGTGTGTGTGTGCGTCTGCATGCAAGTTTGTGCAGGAGTGTATATCTGTGTGTTTGTGTGTGTGTGCGAGTTGGCACATATGGGTTTTGCAATCTATAATAGCGCTAAAGGTTGCTATAGAAACACTTTCCCTCAGCCACATGGCTACTGACACAGGGCTACATTTAATCTATACATGAATATGTTGCAACTTTGAAAGGGCACTAAACTCCTGTGTAGAGTCCTTTCAAAGTCTCCGTCAAATGCACAGCTGAGATGCTCTAAATTGGGATTTTCTGGTGGCACAGCAGGATGAAGGTGGCGACTTTCTTACAATGAAGGTGAACTTCCCCCAAACCACGTTGCACAGTGTGTGCATTTGCTGCAATTTCACATGTTTTTTTCCCCACCGTTTGAATGTTGAGAGACCTAAACAAAGGCGAACAACTGGAAAATAAAATAAAGATGCTTTCCCGCAACGAAATACACACAATCATGTGATATTTAAACTAATTTCAGAAGATCACAAACAGCAAGCTGATGTGTGAAGAATTTAACTAGCCTGTGCATGCAGCTTAGGCCCAAACCAACACAGTGCTCAATTTTCTCTGCAAATGTGTCCTTTTGTTTATTTCAGACTGAAAAAAACATTTCTTCCACCCGCAGAGCACATCACATACTCACAAACCTTCTTAATCCAGTTTATATTATTATTTTTTGTTCCTCTGTGTCTCTCTCATACTGTATGGTAAACCAGAAATGCTCACAAAATAACTTTGAATAGAAATGATTCAAATTGCATGTTATTAAAAATGTTCTCCACACAAACTTGATAAATGAAGCAGTCTCTAAGCAACATGAGCCGAAGCTCTCGCTACGTTCAATACTTCAGACTTCATCTGTTGTCCCACTGGCTCCAAGGGAACAGGTAATCAAGTTTGGTGAGCTATTGTTTTGGAACAGCAGCTACCTGCCTGGTAATTGGAAATGAGTGAGTGTGATGCGGAAAGACTGTTGCAAGATTTTTCTTGGGTGAGAGAGACAGGAGAAGGAAAGGTGGAAGAGAGTGAGGCAAGTTGTGTGTTGTGTGTGTGTCTCAAGCCAGATTGTCAGGGAGAGAAATGCTGGCATGGACAGTGCCAGTGAAAGCTCGCTGTCCCCCAGGATTCCTCTGCAGTGATGGCTATTGGTGTCTGTTTTCCCAGAGGGACCGGTGTTCTGTCATCTCTCACACACACACACACACACACATTCAACCAAAACACACACAGGCTTACATATACACACACAATCCTCAGAGACCCAATACTGCCTCTTAGGTATTAGTCTGTTTTTTGGGGGATATATACACTCCCACAGTCCTTCACGGCTGCAAACATGCCCCTATGTATTAGTTTGTTTTTGTGAGATACGCATGCATACACAAACAATGGCTTGTAAGGTTCAGTCATTACTGCACTGTGGCATCCATTACTTCCCAGCACAATGACAACAAGGTCATGCCTCGAGGAGATCTGCATTTTGTCTGACACCGTAATGCTGCCGCTCCTGCTGCTGCCCAGGATTTAAGCATCACTCTAAGGTTGTTCATTCTTGACATTTTCAGCTCAATAGGTGGCCAAAAATCTTTGCAGCACAACAATAATAATACATATTTGAAATACTGGTAGTTGGATATTTTCAAATTTTGAAGCCTGCAAATCTTCATGTGTTGTTTCAGACAGTTATTTAATAGATCATGATCACAGCTCTTCCATTACGTCAAGATCAAATTTATTTTCGTCTCATTAACATTCACAACTGCAGTCTTGCTGGAGTATTGTAGTGTAAGAACCTATTATTAATAACCAATTAACACATAGAGCTACAGACATGATGGTTTACTTTAAAGTGACATATTTAGTGACATAATCCAGTCATAATGATTTATTTAATGGCCAGTAAGTCAACCCAGTAATTGTTCTTAATTAATGGCTTATTAATGGTCTATAATGCATCAATAAATTATTATTGCAGTGAAAATACTCTTTATTAATAACGAATAGATCCTAATAGTCTCTTTAATGACTTACCTACGTTCTAATAAGCCCGCCCTAAAGTTGTCGTTATTAATGTCTTATTACTGATCTATAAAGCTTATTAAAAATCAATAAAGCCATTAGCTGCAACTTATCAATCTTATATAAAGTATAGTTTATTACAAAGTCATACAACACAGTGAATACCCCAAAGAGAAATATTTAACATGTTGGCTATATTTACTAGATTTCCCTGTTATGAAAAAGTCAATGCTAAACCCCTAACAACTCATTGGCAGAAAGAAATGGGTTGCAGGCAAGTGCTAATTAGTGCCAAAATATTCATCATTAACTATCACATTTTGAGTTATGTATGTGAAGAGAGAGGAATAAATGACAGCTGGTGAGACTGCTCAGCAGAGGGATTTGGAGACTCCGGAGCATCTTCTTCCTTCCCACAGTGATCCGTCCGGCTGAGTCCCACAAACACAAAGAACTGTGTTTTGGATCAGGGCATCGCTTATTACTGAGGCACAGAGAGGGAGGGAGAAGGGGCTTAAAAGAAGAGAAAAAGGGGAGATTGGGGGAAAAGAGAAGGCCAGGAAAGGATGAGTGCCAGCTCTGCCTCCAGTGTCCATCTCAGATCCCTCCATCCTTCCCTTCATCCTCTCCCTCCATCCTGCCCCTCCCCCTCCTTCCCAGCAGCTGGCCAGTTTTTACCCCAGCAGAGAAAGACCTCTCTGATGGCACAGACTGAGACATCAGTGTGTTCAAACTGAGAACAGAGTCTCTAAACTCTCTATAAATTCACACCCGCCATCTCCTCTCTCCATCTCCTCTCTGGTCTGTCTTGCTCCTTTCCTCCTCTCTCCATGGTCTCCTTACCTCCTCCGATATCCTCTCTCCTTGTTTTTGTCTCATCAACCTCCCCTTCCCTCTCTCCTCTTTCCCTCTCTTACTCCAGCTGTCACTCCTGTCTCTGGTCTCTATGGACCGGCTTTCCAGTCCAGTTTTAATTGATTTGGAGTGACATACAGATGAGACGATAGGAGCAATCCACCTGGGGAGGTCATACACATATGGAACGCCTCCATGGAGTCCATAGAGTCAACAATGGTTGGCTGCAGGGTAATAAATGCAAGGGACTTTTTACGACTAATTTATTTTATGAATACATTTTTATAACTGTCTGTCCTGTTTCAGAAATGAGGCCATGTACACCATGTGAGGTATATAGGAGTTGAGAGGAGTTGTGAATAGGAAAAGGAAGAAGGATAGTGATTCAAGTGCGGGGTGGCATGAGATAGCAAAATAAAGAGGTAAGACAGATAGCAGGGTACTGATAGTATCAGGGTACTGATACAGTCTGTTTAATATTGGCATTCGTTTTGTTGGACGCTTGATATCATATCATTTTCAACTACGGAGCAACTAGCTAACAAACTTTTGAGTTGTTAGCGGTTAGCCTATCCACCTGATCTGTACACCAGACTTCATTCAGTTATCTGTCTGTTTTAAATTTATTCAAGCAGATTACCTGCTTTTCGAGTGTGATGGCTGAATGCGGATATTGCCAACTTACCGTTTTCAAGCTGAAGGAAAGTATTCAACTTTGGAAATTGATGATGATACAACCATTCCCTGGCTCAGCCCCATTATTGTGGAGGCTCCGGTGCATAAGGCGATCTCTGCCCATGCTGAGAACCTGAGGCTTCACTTAGATACAAAGCCTAAATCTGCTGACCCCACACCCATCCAGATTTCAGCAGAGTCACGGCTTCTTGTCAGTGAGGGTGATCCAAAGGCGCCAGTAAGTTCAAACTCCACGCCAGCCAGAGCACTGGACCGTGGCTTGCAGGTGCAAAGCATTGGGCAAGGCACCCGTCTTCACCTCTTCCAACTCCAACTCTGGACCTCCCACTGGCCAACAGATTCGACATCCATGATACCCAGGACTTTCCCCCTCTGGACATTCGCCACCATCCCCAAACAGGCAGATCCTCCATCTCCTCCAGTCGCCGCAGGTTGCTGATAGAGGCTGTGACCAGGAGAGGATCTGGTAGGGTCATTGACCTGCAGACAGCAGAAATCTCCCCAGCCGAGGGAGACTGCGCCCCCCTGCTGCAGCACCCTCTGGCAGCATCCACCCAACGTGCATTTGCAGAAACACGGCACTTGCCTCGATCCTCCACGGTGCTTCCTCTTATCCAACCAACTTCAATAATAATCGGTGACTCCTTAGTGCGAAATATCCAGTTTGCAAATGCAGTCACAAAATGTTTCCCTGGTGCCACAACCCCCGACATAATTGAGAAACTCCCTGGCCTCCTCACCTCGCTCCTAACGACCATCAGGAAAATTATAATCCATGTCGGCACAAATGACACCTCACGACAGCAATCTGAGCTGACGAAACGTGACTTTATTGGCCTCTTTGACTTGCTAAACAGGAGTGGAAAGGTGTTAATCTCCGGTCCAATCCCCACTCTGGGTCGTGGAGTTGGCCGTTTTAGCAGAATCCTCAGCCTTCACACCTGGCTCCAGTCGGTCTGTGGCTCTCATGGCATTGGTTTCATTAACAATTTTACCTTATTCTGGAACTGCCACGCCTTCTTCGCATGAGATGGACTACATCCAAACAGGTTAGGCAGTCACATGCTGGCAGCTAACCTGCAGCACGGTGTCCTGTTCCCTGCACATGATTGACTAATTACATCACCTGCTCTCTGTTTTCCCTCTTCTCCCTCTCTTCTGGACACCACTAGCAACCGTTCCATTTCTGTTAGTATAACTGACCCTTCTTCATTGGATTCAGCACACCTGAACTCATCACCAGTCAGTGAATGGGCCACCTCTTCTCAACCACGGACACAGCCCATAATGCTTAACACTGCCACCTACTGGTGCATAAAGCCATCACCTGCTAGTGCTATTTCACAGGCATCTCATATTCCAGTAATCGCAACGCACAGGTATGGCAACCAAAATGTGCAGGGACACACAGGAAGAAGAATAATAATAATCTCATACAGATTCAAGCAAAGGAACCAACTGTACTGTTACCAGTACTAATGTACTTAAAATGGCACTTTTTAATGTGAGATCTCTCTCTAATAAGACTTTTTTTTTAAATGACTTTATTTTATCTGAACATTTAGATTTTATGTTTTTAACAGAAATGTGGCTTCAAACGAATGATCATAGCCAATCTGTTGAACTGTGTCCCCCAAATTATGACTGTTTTAATCAGCCCAGAGTCAGCGGTCATGGTGGAGTTGTTGGTGTTTTTTAAGTGTCACAAAGTACCCTGTGAGAAATTCTTATCTTTTGAAACTCTGACTTTTAAAATCGGAAGCCTAAACCCAATTATATTTGCTATTTTTTATTGTCCTCCAAAACCACCAGGCAGCTTTTTAATAGAACTTCCTGAATTTTTATCTACTCTTGTTTTAAACTATGACAAAGTTGTCATTTGTGGTGATTTTAATATCCATGTGGACGACCCCACCAATAGTTGTGCTTCTGAGTTTTTAAATATCACAAATTCTTTTAATTTTAAACAAAATGTATGTGGTGAAACACATAATTGTGATCATACGTTAGACCTTGTTTTTACTCTAGGTGTGAGAATTTCTACTGTGGATTTACTGGATATGGCTGTATCTGACCACAGATGTATAGTTTTTAACTGTGAGTCACCCGCTAATCCCAAAGTCATATCCCATGCCATATGTTCTCGCATCCTAAATGACCATAGTGTGGCGCAATTTTGCTCACTTTTTGACATTCAAAGCCCTAACTTGTCTGAGTATTCTAATACCAATATTCTGGTGGATAACTTCAATGGAATCTGCTTGTGCTTATTAAATACTATAGCACCCCTTAAAGTTAAGTTGAAGGCTAGAGAAAAAAAGCAGCCTTGGCTCAATGACCTGCAGCTTAAAAAGGGAACATAGGAAAGCAGAACATAGGTGGAAGAAATCTGGACTCCAAGTACACTACGCTAGCATGAAGGAGCTGCTGTCACAATATAAAAGAATGGTTAAGGAGGCTAGAACAAAATATCTTTCAGAACTCATCTCTTCGCATCACCATAACCCAAGGTTTGTGCCCCTACTGAAAGTAATGCTGACTGTGAGGTGTTTTTATCGTATTTTATTGAAAAGGTAGAGTTAATTAGAGCCTCTATCACAACCAGTGCCACTTCCTCAGATTTTCCACACCCACAGCATATCAGTTGTAACAAATTTTATCCAATTATATTTACATAACTTGTAGAAACGGTATCACATATGAGAGTATCTTCCAGTCCTCTTGATGTGATAAAGTTTTTATTAAGAGTCATGGATTCTGTAGGGCCTTGCTTACTCTCAATTTTTAATAGTTCCTTATCCAGTGGCCGTGTCCCAGATTATTTTAAAACTGCGAGTGTGAACCCACTGTCAAAAAACCTGGACTGGACATCTCCCTCCCTGAAAATTATAGACCAATCTCCAAGTTGCCCTTTATTGCTAAAATTTTAGAAAATATTGTGTCCAAGCAGCTTCTACATACATTAGAAACAAATAACATCTTTGAAAAGTTTCAATCGGGCTTCAGGAAATACCATAGCAATGAAATAACATTGCTCAAAGTTACCAATGATATTTTGATGGCTGCAGATAGTGGAATGTGCTCCGTGCTTGTACTCTTAGATCTTAGTGCTGCGTTTGACACAGTTGACCATACTTTCCTCTTGGAGTGAATGAGGCGCTGGGTGAGGATATCTGGCACTGTTTTAGACTGGTTTATATCTTACTTGTCGGATAGGAGCTGGATACCATATTGTGCCAGACAGATTTTACTTTAACAAGAGAGTATTAATATACATCTTTGTCTGTTTTATTATTTATTTAATTATACAGTATATTGATTTGTCACCGGGCCAGACAGGGGGGCAGACACGGGGATGGGGGGACACAAACAGACAGCACAGAGAAAGGACAACACCTGTAAGAGAAGGGGGATGGAAGGTGGGGACAACAGGGAATAACAGGGGAGGGAAACACCAATTGCAGAAAGCAGCGAAACCTGCAATAGAACACAAACAAAAACAAACAAACAAAAACAAAAAACAAACAAACAAACAATAAGAAAATAATAATAATAGTAAAAGACAACCAGCCGAACAGCAGCAATAAACAGCTGACATAGTAAGACAACTAAGAGAAAAATGAAAACAAGAAACAGTCACGCACACTAAATAAGCAACACAGCACAGCCACGAGAGCTGGAATAATAACAATTAATTTAAATAAGTAACTGAAAGAAAAGCATCAGGAATAATTCTACCAGGGACAACCTAAATTTGTTTGTGTCTATGTGTGAGACTGTATGTGTCTGTGTGCGTGTGGGTGAATGTGTCTGTATGTGTCTGTGTACATATGCGTGCGCATAAGCCTGTTAAAGAATGTAGTTGTTAGTGAGAGTGGGACGTCACGACTGTGCCACACCTACCCCAGCAACAGGCAGGCAAGAACCCCAGTAGCCAATAGGGGTGGGAGAAAGAAGAAAATAAATAAATAAATTTTTTTTTAAAAAAGACTCCCAGATGCACCGCGATTCAACTGTGGAAGACCCCGACCCAAGCAACAGACCCCCCCCCCCAAAAAAATAAATAAAAAATAAAAAAATAAAAACGACCATCCAAATGCCAGTTGACAACGCAATGCCGACGGAACGCAAGAAGCGTAACCCACAGAAGAGCAGCACCCGGACTGAGCGCGGCGAGCACACAACATAGACCAGGGCACATTATTCAAAGACATGGTATCTCTTTCCATTTTTATGCAGATGATACACAGTTGTTCCATGCCCATCAAACACATTGACCTTGAAATGTTAACTTCATTGAAGGACTGCCATAGTGAGTTAAAAAACTGGATGTCCGATAATTTCCTTCAATTAAACAGAGATCCTCATCATTGGCCCCAAGCATTTGAGAAGACATATTGTGCCGTTCACAGATTGCCTTGGTTTATCAGATCAAATGAAGCCAGTGGCAAGGAATCTTGGTGTCTGGTTTGACAGTGATTTGTGTTTTGAGCAGCACACCACAAAGCTGTTCTTATCATCCTAGAAATATTTCTAAAATCCAACCTTTTTTAACTTTTAAAGATACTGAGACCATTTTACACGCTTTTACTTCTTCACGTTTAGACTATTGTAATAGTCTCTTTTCCTGCCTGAATCGAAAATCTATTGTTCGGCTACAGTATGTCCAGAATTCAGCTGCCAGGCTTTTAACTAGAATCAAGAAATGTGATCATATCACTCCTGTTTTGGCTTCGTTACACTGGCTCCCAGTATGTTTTAGAATTGATTTTAAGATTTTACTGATTACATTTGAGGCTTTACATGGTCTCGCCCCTTGCTATATTGCTGACCTACTAGTACCTTATATACCAGCTCGTAACTTGAGATCCTCAAGTAAGGGGCTTTTAGTGGTCCCACCCGGCTGAAACTGAGAGGAGACAGAGCCTTTGCAGTTAGGGCACCGAGGCTCTGGAAAAATATACCCGAGGAAATTAGGTCGGCTGAATCAGTAAACTCTTTTAAATCCCTTGTTAAAACATACTTTTATCGTAGAGCATTCCCTGATTTTACCTGATTTTATTTGAAGTGTATTTTGAAGTGACTTTTGTTTCTTGTATTGTTTTATATATGTTTTTATGTCATAACTGCTTTATGTAAAGCACTTTGTAACGTTGGTTTCAAAAGTGCTCTATAAATAAAGATTATTATTATTATTATTATTACTATAAATGTAACCCAAATAAAATCATTAGAAATACAACATAGATTTAGCCACAACCTTTTTGCAACCTTTTTTTCAAGAAAACCATACAAAACACAAACATACCATGATAAGAGATTCTTTTGTAAATACACAATGTACCTAAGATATATAAACATGTCCTAGGATAACAAAAAGAAAAGGCATATAACTAGTTTTAGAGAGACTAGAGAAAAAGTAGGGAGAAAACTCCATTCAGCATAAAATTAAATACAAGTTTTGAGTTTTCATTGATACATTACATCATCATAACGGATAAAGATAAAGAAAAAGGACACAAAAATTAATGAGGCCAAATTGTCATTTCCCACTCTCTCAGCAGGGAAATAGGTAAATATGGCGTATAAGGTTTCATGGAAAATACAACATTTACCTTGAAATCAGGCTGAAAACAAAGAGACAACTCACTGTTTCCCCTGAAATGCAGTGGGATAATGATATTTGATTACCTGTGTCTGGTAGAAGGTCTGCAGGAGTTTCACTGGATTAAACATTCTAGTCACTCATTTTCACATGTGATACATTTTTAATTCTGGAGCTCTAGAACGAAAAGCCGCAAGTGACGTCAACACCACGCAGCTAAATAATACATCCCAAGGTACTCATACACTGAACATCTCTAGAGAGAAGAGTAAGGCAGGAGTAAATCTCCCTCAGGTCAAAATAGAAGCCAAGTCATGTATGTCTTCAGTACATGTGCAAAACTGTTATAATGTTGACCAGGCACACATCCTGACTGGAAACATCACAAACTGGATTGTTAAATAAAGGAAACTACAACTACATCTCATTAAATAAGTCTACCTTGTACCTTGTCTTGTACATTAACATATAGATACTGACTTGGTGTCATCACAGTATCTGAATGTTTGAACAAATGATTTGCTCTGTAAAGAACATTCACCATTAAAATCAGCATCAAATAAAAACTAAATGCCCATCGAGGTCTATATTTCTTTCTATTTACGTCACAAGTTTCCATGTTGACCTCATCACAAGCCAAATTGACATTGAAATGCATGTTACTGTTACAACCTCAACTGAGGAATTTAAGGTACCCTGTGGAGTTTGGCCAGTAGTGGTTCTGTGGAGCAATGTTTTGATGAACAGGTACCCATTTTAGAGGTATCTTCCATGTTCTGATTGTACAATATGAGGAGGCCCATAACCGCCAATGAGAGTGAGCTGACCAGGAAGCACCAATGTGTTGTGTGTTTGCTCATGCTATAAAATTTATAAGCCATGCTGATTCTTCTCAGCCATGACTTCATCCACAGTTTTATTCTTGTTTTTGTGCAAAACATGGCTGATGACGACAATGGAATCCCCACTCTGAAATTGTTTGGTATAAACTCCAGGTGTGTGGTCCTGCGTCTTGACTGAATTTGAGATAATAAAAATCATACAATAATTATGTCTGTGGTATCCCACACTTTTAAAATCGTTAAAGATTTGAAAATCCTCCAGTGTGCACAAAGCCTTTATTTCATTAGGCTGCAAGAAAAAGTTAAAAAGTGACTGGACAAAGTCTGTGAACTGGCTGCAGTGGCTGCAACGTTTTCCTCAGGGGCAATTGCGCCTGTCAAAATTACATCCACAAAAAGTGCTTCTTTTTGCCTCTGAGATTTTCAGACTGTTATATCAGGAGAATCCTTTGAGTGACTCATAGTGACACCCTTTGTTTTTAAAAGGCACTGCAGCTGGTTTGCGGATGCCTGCTGAAGCCATCTGATTCCAGAACTTTTTGTACCTACTCATTACGACACCAAGATATGTGACAGTAGGCACCAGGTTTGAAAATACTATAATGCAAAAAACCCTACCTGCAGACCTTTGTAGGTGCAAGACATACCAGCATTCATAACACTGTCCGTGGCAGTTGCCTATATCAATGCCTAATTTCTGCAAAATCCTCAAAATTGAATTAAACAAGGCTTCACCTGTGTAGCTCACAATGGGCAAGAATTTCAAAACGCTCTTTAACACAGCCCTCTGGGGTATATATAACGCAGGATGAAAGTAAGTTGGCCCACATGTGTTGTATCCAGTGTAGTCCACACTAATCCAAAAGTACTTGGTTATTTTGACATGGCTCACAACTTGACAAAGCACATTCTGACCTTTTTATGTGCACAAACTCCTCGCACACAGTTCCTGAAAAATATAGAAGAATTTCTCACCCGGAGCTTCCATACTTGTCAATATGAGATTTTAAGAATGGATCTACTTGACTGATAAACTCCAAAATTCCCATCATTGGACTGTCCAAAGGTCTCAGTGTGACCCAGCAAAGAAGATCATGCTTTGCTAAGAATTTCACAACATCAACAACTCGCTGCAAAACCAATAATCCATGTTTAGCACTCTAGTTGATGAATGGCAACATGGACTTTCTCTGGATATGTTTCCTCTAACTGAATCCCTTTATATATGATGATTTTTCATTTGCATCTCCAAATATTTTACAATATTTTACTTCCCTTGGACGGAGAGTAACATAGCCAATCTCTTGGAACTGAATTAAAATTTTCCTTGGTGTTTACAGGTCAGCATATCTGTTTTAGTAGTAAGCAGTAAGCATGAATAGTGTCATCAGTTTAATCTTTCCAGTTATCAGGGTGAGTGTTGTACGAACCCGGTTTTGTATTTTTTAAAATAACTTCTGGTCTTGCTTTTCTTTGTTCTGGTCCTTTCGCTTTTAAGTATCGCTGCCATGTCTCCTAAATGCTTGGTGAACAATTTACCCTTTGTAATGCTGGGATCCTGGGCTGCAGTCCAGGAAAACTTGTTGTTTTAACTAAAGTTGTAAGTTGTAACCATTGGCACTAAATTGACAATGGTTATAGGTTTGGCAAATTCTGGTAGAATAATTGCCATGTGAAGGGAGGATGTGGGCATATAAACACTACCACTTGTTGATTCTTAACACGGACAATTGCTGCGAGATATCTGTTACAACATACATTACATTAAAATCTACATAGAGTTGAAATATTTGATAAAAAAAGACGGTGAACGGGCCAAAATGTCTTGCTAAAGGGCACTTTGCTTCAAAGAACTTGTTAATAATCAGCAGTGAGCAGGTCATCCAACATTTTGTTGTAACAACATTGGCCTTGAGGTGAGGCAGAATGTCAGTCCTCTAACAGTGCTCAGCAGGTGCAAGCCCAAGTGAATGACCAGCCAACATGGCGGAAGACCAAAAAATGGAGGCTATCATGAGGCTACTGACAATTTGACCTCTGCTGTACAGTTCCAAACAGATCCCTTTGAGAGCAGCCTGTATTTGAAGGCAACAATGCATTTGTGATGGAAAAACATCGGGGGGTAGCGGGCAGCCACAGCTAAATCTACAAACACCGGTGCAAAGTTTGGAGGTTTGTTGAGTTTCTTTGTTGCTTGCTTGTGCTGGAAGCTGCTCTTTGGGGTCCAAAATGGATCTATTGTGGCAGTATGGCACCACCTATTGAGTTTCTACCATTTGCCTTGTGTGTGTTTTGATTCACTTTAACAAAGAGATGTATTCACTCTGATTCAAACACAGTGAATGCCAGTATGTGACAACTAAATATAATGTGAGTCAGTTTTCGTAATATGGAGTTGGACCCAAGCACAAAGGATTTAAATTCCCTCCACTGGTAAGAATCAAGGCAAAAAACAACAATGGCTACTACAGACCAGGAACAAAAGTGGTCAATAACTACAGTTAAACGCAAATCACTTTCAACTACTGGAGAGGCATGAATGACTGAACTGATGGTTGCCTGGCCAAGGCTCAACAAACCAGACCTGGAACATGTGTAATACCTACAGTACCTATAACTAAATGCCTGGTCACACCAGCAAGCTAGTTAGCTTGGTTGCTCAAGAGACAATAAGATTTCCAGATTTTTTAAAGGGACACATTTGAACCTCCTCACAATCATTTACAAACCATTTTTCTTTTGTGGAGCAGTTTATACACAGCTAATAAGTTTCCATTAGCTTCCTCTGTTTTGGACTCAACATTTCAACACAGAGAGTCTGCTATTGGTCAATAACTTAAAGTTATGCATAAGTTCCGTCTGAAATAAAAAAAAAAAACATTTGTTTAAAAAGCTGGTGTTGCCAGGTCTTAGATACATCAAGGCAAACCATTCTAACCACCTTACACAAATGACAGAAAGTACCCTGGACAGCACCAGGATCAGCACCCTGGACAGCGGTCATAAAGATTTTGTGGCTGAAAAATTATTGGCTTTTTAATTGGGATTGTTCTAAACAGTGAGGTCAATAGACAGTTTCTTCTAACCATTATGTTTAATTCCTTTACTCTCTAAATGAATTTACATATATACTCCTTTAAACATACACATTTTGAATCCAAGGTTCAAAATGTACAGCTGTTGTAATTTTGTAATATCAACAGTTAACAGGAAATAAAAGTGGAACCAAGCTGTTTGCTACTGATGCATTTCCAAAGAAGGTTTACACATATTCTATATGTGCTAATAAAAAGCATGATGACAGTTTGAAGCTTAATAAATAAAAATAAAAACATGCATTTAGATTATAATTCTTACCCACACTCACCAGTTTCTGAAAATAATCCCATGCAGCAGGACGGCAGAATTATGCCTAAGGAACAGCAGAGAGCTCAAACAGCCCTGCATACTATATATGCATGTTAGATTTCTGCCACCCTTCTGTTCATCTTCTGCTCTGTATGCACTTCTGTTTATTTATGTACATCAAAGCACCACTAACATTTCTTGCTTTTTGCAAGCAGCGGGTTGCCCATCTTTTACTTTGGATTAAACGCTGGCCCACTTTGGAGGTCCCATTGTTTATTCATTCATTCAAGTATAATTATTGAGAAAACAAACAGACAACAATGGAACACAGTTACATTCAAGAGTGGAGTAGTTTGTTATCATGGTCTTAAAATGACCTATAGGTATAATTGTTGTTTTAATGTGTGTTGGAAAATGTGTGTGCAGCATGTGTGCGTGTGTGCGTGTGTGCGTGTGTGTGTGGGGGGGGGGGGGGTCACTTACATGGTGGGGTGTGTGTTACACCTTTTAGAGGGATTCATTATCTTGGCTCAGCTCATTAACCTCTGAATGGATTTGCTTTATCAAAAGAGCTATGCTTGTGAGCTGTTCCACATATTGTGTCCACGTGCAGGGATCCTTGTGGAGCAACTCACAGAAAGAATATCTAATTAAACAATCAGGTTTCAATTCTTTCTGTATTTGATGCCAAGTCAGGCATACACTCTGCGCTGGAGGAAAGGATTTTGAGTAGAGCATTAAAGGAAATGTATGTCTTAGTTGTTCTCCATTTGCCCGACTTCTCTCTCTCTATCATTTTTAATGATGCTGTTTAAATGGAAATTCCTTGCAGACCTAAACAAAGACTATCCAGTCCCCCGGTCATTGTAAGAAATATGGCCACTTAACTGAATATCCACTAAGGCACATGTTGTATTCCTATCACCTCTCATTATGCTGGAAAGAATTCAGTTCTCAGCCTCGTTGTTGCTGTGGTTTTTGTCACACCAGATGGAAACCGAGAACTACTCTTTGATCTGACCATAGAGAGAGGCTGCTACTTGATTTGTCCAAACTGTAAAAATGTCTATGTAACATGATGCCTGCTGTTGAAACCATTAAACTAACAAAGGTTTCAAGGTTTAAATGTTGTATTTTCTGTAAAAAAAAAATGAAAAAAAAAAAATCACTGCAAGGGAAATAGTTTCTTTTTGCACAGTGGAAGGCAACTTCACTGTTGATGATGATGCTGGAAATTGTTTTTTATATTAAGTGGCTCATACAGAAAATGACAGCGACCTCCTTTGCAGCTGCTGTCAACATACAACATGTGTAGGGTGTTCAAATGGGCTTCAGAAAGTGTTAAGTAAAATCAGATTAACGCTAGATTTTAAACATGGCTTAATTTCATTGAGTAAAAGCACATTTGTTCTCAGATGTGGCTGTAATGTGCACACAAATGTGAGAAGTGACACAGTGCTGGGTTAGTAACATAAGAAAACACCACTGATTGCTGAATGTAAATAAAAAAAATTCAAATTGTAGACAGACATTGTAGTCATCTGTTTCAGCTTGGAATACCAAAGCTCTCAACAGCAATAATAATAGTTCAACTGAACTGCTTTCTCATCAGCTTTTATCCCCAACATGCTAAATATATATGATCTTGGAAAACGTTTGTGAAGTGAAAATGTACATGAGAAAACTTTATAAACAATTTAAACAAAATGAGAAGAAGAAATAGAAAGCGAAGAAATCTGCATGTTGTGAAGAAAAAGACTTCTCGACAATCAGATTTGGAGTACGATTTTAATATCAAGTCCAAATGTAATCCGGATAAATCACATCACAGATAAAATCGTGATAAGAAATGCATGTTAATGCCAGGCAACAAAACTCCTTTTGTGCCTGGCATTAACATGCATTTCTTAGCACACTGGTCTCCCTGACAACCACAACGGATGGTCGGGATCAACCGTGTGAGTAGCTGAACATCTGTAATTGCTTGATGAGTAAGCCATCCTGAGTATTGGAAATTTTGTCTAGCATTCAGTAACCTTCAGCAGATATCACTCCCATTCAGTAATAGGCCACCCTGACATTCAGACACTGTGTTGCAGCAGGAATCTCATTACCACAGTTGGATTATGTTGCTTTCTACATTTTATTGAATGTGAGAGTGCAGTGTTTTTCACATATTGTCTCATGCAGCTGAACTCCTTCTGAATCCCTTGCTCTTAGAGTAGAACCCCCAGGTCAAATTCAGGCCAACACAACACACAACACGAAAACTAGGTTTCAAGAATGTTCCATTAAATCAATTATACGACTTCTTAACATTTACCTCTAGTGGTACGTGGCCATGCAGATAATTAGCACTTAATTTACCAAGGTTTTTGATGTAGCGATTTCTCCCACCAACCCAAAAGAATGAGAAGGTGAATGAAATGCTGTTTGCAATGCCCACAGAAGGGAAAAATAAGGTATGGTTAGGAGTGGGCAAAAACTGGACTTGGGTTGTGGAAAGATAATGGTTTGGGTTAAAATAAATTAGATTTTTTTTTTTTTAAACCCATCTTGGTTTGGATCATGGTTGTGGAAGAAACCAATTTTTACTGTCTGTCCCATGTTTAGTTAACCCATCTATGTACCTCCTCCCTCTGTGAACTTTATGCCTCTATAATGATGTCACCCTGTTTCCTCCTTTCCTCCCAACAGACCACAGACATGATACCTGAAGGTTTTGTCACTTTAACAACACTGATGCAGTGGCTTTTCTTCGATACCACTAGAGGTAAGTGTGAAAATATGCTTAATTCAGGTGAACTGACCCTTTAAGACATGATTTAAATGTGATTGAGTGGTTAATTTGAGAAACCCTGGTTAATTACAAGGCACATTAACAACACCCTGATGATGCAATGACTAGAAAGTTTTATTACATTTCTAAATAATGCACTTTAAATCTTGATACTTGGCCCATATGCTTCATCCTGCTGAGTTACTCTTTGATGAATGCAAATAGAGTTTTTCGGACTATATTGTTTGATTATTATTTGACATTATTGTTATGCCATATTGTATCTCACTTTACCATTAAAAAGCATACTTTTCTGATGGGGGGTGTTGGCATGGCTGCTAAAGATCTCAAGATCTGCCCTACAGGACATATGTGAAACCAAGATCACAAACCACAAAGCCATAGCTTCCTTTAGGAACCACTCAACAAAACTATGCAATAATGGCCAGTACTGGGGCCAATCAATTATTAATGTCGTCACGGGGTAGTGGTATGTATATAACAGTGGGGGAGAGGGAGAGCTTGATTTAATACTCTGTCAAACATAAATAAAAGTGCCTTGGGCAGAAATGATAACAACAATGCGAGGCAGGTTGGGGAAGGGTCTGTGTGCGGTGCTCCTCTCATCTGCATAAGAATCAGAGTTCTATTCTCATCATCTTGCTGCATAACATGCTGTTGCCGCCGGCCATACCCAGAGATGAGGTGTAACATTAACGCATGAGGAGGCCAATCTCAGTCCCATGCGCTGCCGTTCTCATGCTGGGAGAGAAGACTCCGAGTCGATTTGATTGCTGCATAAAGAGCGCGAAAAAACCCAAAGGCCCAGAGGTTCCTTTGCATTTTATGTATGTACATGAATTGAAATCGACTCAAAAGTAGTAATTATTTGTCTTTTGTACATTTCTAAAAGAAGTATCCCTTGTATTCCAATATAATGTTCATGGCACTCTGTGGCTTATGTTTTTCTATCACACCTGAAGATTTACATTTCCCTGCCATTTTTGGGGAGCTTGTTATGACTCCTACAGCGTAAATTTAATGTTGTACTGTTACAACAACTGTGTACTGCCAAGGACACAGGAGTGGCCTGTTTCAGATCAGATGGTCACTGGTTATGATCTGACTACATCTAGGAAAGGAGGAATAAGTGAACCAGGCTTTCCCCTCTCTTAAATATTGCTTAAGTGCCTTTGGGCAATCTTACAATTCTGAAATTTGTATATATTAAAAATCCAGCGTATAAATGCTTTATAAATTAGAATGAATGCTTAAGAATTTAGGATTTTTTATTACCTTTTACAATAAATGTCCATCTGCTAAGTACTGTGTGTATTATGTTAAAGGTAGCATATGAAGCCCAGGCAAAGGAAAATCCCTGAACAATAACACAGGACAAAATGAAGCACTTTTGAAGGCTTAAAAACAGAATGGAATAATGTGTATACTCTAATCTGAAACTGGTGTAAAGGTGGGGTATGCTTGAAACAAAATAGCACGTACAAAGTGGCAAATCTTTCAGTTCCGGATGGCCAAAGGCGGGGCAAAAAGCCTGCCATCACAGAGAGAGGGAAGACGCAATAATCATACAAATGGGAATAATAGTACACATTTTCTGACAGTCTCCCCTCAAAGGCATTCATGGTGTTGCACTTGTTTGTACATAGAATAAGTGAAGTACTTCAAAGAAGAATGAAGTAAAAAGGTTTGAGAGAGAAGTTCAAATCAGTCAGTTTTGCACAGTTACAAAAGTTGTCGGCACCCTCCAATTCCAACAATCGAAAGGTGTCGGGGGAGGTGATTCCAGACACTGTTGGATCATCTAACAAGCACTTTGTTTGAAGCCTACTGACACCTTTACATGGCGAGAAAGTATCAAATGTTATGTATTTGAGAGAAATTGAAGGAGACCTTTTATGCTTTTCCACATTTTATGACTTACAATGTTGGATGTTCATGTTAAACATGGCCAAAGCTTAAAAAAAACGAGGTGAAAGTATGTAAAAGTGAGCAAAAACATCAGATTTTCTCCTGTTCTGAAGGCTCTTTTTCTACCAACGGTAGTAATATGTAATACCGAGCCAGACGGAGCCGGTGTTCCATATATGTCATTTTCATATATGTCATTTGCTCCCACAGCAATGGCACAGCGACTCTCAGTCTGCTTCAGTTCGCCAATCAGAAGACAGTGGGCTTTGAGAGGTTGGCCTTAAAGAGACAGGAGCATCTACAGCTTGTTTCGGACAGAGGCTGAAATGAAAGCCTACATGAAGAGTCAATATAAGAAAAAAACTTTTTTTGAACTTTGAATCATGCAAAGCTACAATATAGGACTGGAAAAGCAGTATAATAGGTCTCCTTTAAAAGATTGGTTTAAATAGCAACATTCACTTTGGTTTGTGATCTTATGTCAATTCTTCATGACACCATTTTAAGACTATTAAAGACAATAATATTTCCCCTAATTACTCAAGTGTTCTAGTCTCTGCTTTTTTTGTTTTACAAGTTAACATCATAACAGCAGCTGTGAGAGTTTCTCACAGCTGCTCTAGACTAAATGAACACAAACTTAAGATGAAGAATTCATTGTGCAATTTCATCCCCTTAGCACCAATATTGAGGTTGCACCCAAATTTTGTTAAAATTCACATGAATATAATATCATTTAGTTGATATACAACGTTTAATACACTTAATTCACTGAGAATTTATTTTTTTTCTGTGAAAGTGTCAATATTCATTTTCAGATGGACCTTGTGCCAATTCATTCTGCACACAGTGTTTCAGCATGCTGTTTGGTTTAAAGTGGTGAGAGCAGAAGATGACAGTCGGGTGCATTACACCGTGGGATGACTTTGGAAAAAGAATGACAAAAAGTGACAAGGCAACAGCCGACTTTAACATTTGTCCTCTGCAAATGTTACAGTCCTCTCTCTCTGAAGCAATCGGCAGCAAACAAGTCACTTTATTTTGACATGTAATTGCAGCACCAGTTGTTGGTCAAGCATTGACATTCTGAAACTGCCAGAAAAACCCCCACAGTCCTTAAAGTTTGTTGATGAAGAAGAGAGGAGGTCAATAAAGAAGAACAATGCTGGATAGGATACAACGCAAAATTCAATGATGAAAGATCAATTGGAAAGATTAACAAATACTAACAGAGGACTTTATTAACATGTAGCATCTTCATACAGTAAGAAGCAGGCCCATGAAGACAGAAGATAGGACAAGATTCCCTGGAGTCAATACTCTGATAGTGGAGCCTACAGTTGAATGATGAAAACTCCATGGTCAAATCTCTCTAGGACAGTCTGGCCTGGTTTTGATTGTCAGTGGCAGAGAGTCTGCCACTTCCGCACTGGATTTAAATTGTCTACCTACACAAGAGGGATTCACAGGAAATGATGCAGCATGTAATCCAGCATCACTGTTTGCAATTTTATCTGATTGATATCATCCCTCAATGATTTCTGTTCACTCTCTTACAGCCACATCAGCACCGTATTAAGTTACAGCTAATGCAAACCGAACATTTCCTAATGCCCCTGGTTTGCATTGAAATCCTTCAACTAGATGAATAGCTGCAGGAAACAGGCTGCACACGTCCAACTTCTAAGTAAGTTAAACAACTCTTGTTACCGGTACTGTGCTCTGCTTCTGTGTGGGAAATTACTCACGCTGTGCACAGCATGGAATCTGATCACGGTGGCAATTATTTTGATGGACTTCTTTATTTTAACAATGTAAGTTTCCTTCGTTGCACTATAAACAGAGATATCAGTTACTCCTCTGTTGTACTTCTGACAAAGTAGCTGCTCAAGAAGTGTTTGCTGTATTATGAAACCACATTTGCTGTTACCACAGTAACCACTTGTGTCGCCAAACGATCCAGGTCTGAAATTTTCAATTACGACACTTCAGTTGCTCTGATGACAACTTTTTGTCGGTACAAAACATAGCATATTTCCAGTGGAAATTAGTGCTGCGTGAAAGCGTGTTTGTCTGTAACAGTGTCTTTTTTGATGCCACCTCTATGAGTTGCCAAAGCCAGAAACTTCAAAGCCCATAGGGTTTTTTAAGAGCAGCATCCAGCAACTGCTTGGTAATGTGTGAAGGTTGTGATGATGTTTGACATTGTGGAATTGTGCAAACCTGGAGAGGCTGGGAATGTGCTAATAAAGGTCAATGAAAGAAGAGATTTGAAATTCACCAATGGAATAGTAAAGGTAAAATGTGAGAGGTTGTCCATACTTACTTACCTAACATGGGTTAACATAAGTTGTAGTATATCAGTGTTATATGCCGAGTGCTGACTTCTCTGGTACATTTTGTACTTACAGACATTTTTGATTTGTGTCTTGGTTTGTTTTGTCAACCATAGCTCTTGTCTGTTCACCTCCTGTCTCCCTGTTGTCTCTTTCAGAGACAAGAAATATGTGTGAGGAGGATAGGCCACATGCTTTCCTGAAAAAAAAATGTTATAAAGCCAGAACCCCTTGATTAACGGCAGTGTCATCCATGCAAGGTCGGGTTTTGGTTGTTAGTTGTTATCTTCTAAACTGACTGTCACAGCCTTTTGCCACAGAGTGCACAAATAATGCATTTAGAGAAGGAGACGGGCTGCATGCCTCTACAGGGACGGTGGACAAGAGTGATATTAATGGAAACCATTAAGGAAATCTTACATAGAAACACGACCCTTTGGATGGGCAGCTGCAACTGGCACCGAGAAGGCCGGATGTCACATTTCAGCCGGGCACAAGCAGTTTTGTTTGTCGGATTGAGAGGGGGTGAATGAGCACAACAAATTTTCGTGCCACAGTAAATGTCGCCTCTCGGCTTTGCCAGGGTGACCTCTGTGGCCAATTATAGGGGAGGCTAATGCTTTGGCTGACATATCTATTTGAATGGATGAGATGTTTTTCTCATTCGCTGACACAGGAGATCACACGCCTATTATCATCACAATGGCCGTATACACAAGCTTATGTAAATGCCTCCTCACGCAGTAGTGACTGTCAGGCCCGCCGCATATTAGCTTTGTGTTTGGAAGAATGGCGAGTATGGAGAGAATAGGAGGGATAAATTCAGGGTTGCTTGGATATCACTGCTTGAGCTGTGAAGGCTAAGCACCAAAAGATAAAGCATTCTTTCAGTGGTGTATAATAATATTTAATTAGTTGGTTTGAACTGATTTTGAGGCTGCATTGAGGTGCTGGGGGCATTATAGCTCTGAGGGCTTTAGCTCTGACAGATAAGTCATCAATTTGACTTTTGTGGCCAGAGCATCAAGAGACACTGAGACTCTGAACTGATAATGAACTACTGCAGTCCTGATATAATCAATTTTGCCTTGATCAAATCAATTCCCAAAGTCCAAAAGACTAATTTCAAACATGTTCCCAATGTCATACAAGAAGCAAGAGGCTCCCTGTTGTCCCACATCTCTTCCAGACTCTCCCATTCACTTTCACCAGGCTGAGAGCACCTTGTGGACTGAAGTAGGGCAAGCACATTGGCCTGAGGCGCAGAAAGAAATGGAAAACAGCAGCCTTGCTGCATATCGGACTTGGCAAATAATACAGCTGGTCTAACTGACTCCCCACGGGAAACGACCCTTAATTAGGCTCCTTCATGTTCTTCTGTGCCAGCACCTGAAGAAGGCAGGGAAGAAAAGGCTTCTGTGAGGTTTCAGAGGCGGTGGCAGAGATTTTATCTGTAGGGCCATTCTATGACTCCATTTGTGTTGGCTGGCGATATCCTCTGCTGCCCGCTTCGTTGTTTCTCTGTATGAACATGACTTCCTCATCAGGCTCCAATTAGCTGCATGCATGGTGAAGGACTAGATAGTGAGGAATTTATGTTTGTGTGTGTTTGCGAGCTCAAGCACTGGCAAGTGTGTGTGTCAGCACTGTGTGGTTGTGTTTTGGGTGTTTGTATTGAGGCTGTGAGCTGCTGTCATCCTGTCTGGAGGAAAAGTCAACTGATTTACCCCCTGCTCTCCTCTGTTTGATCCCACTGCTTGCTCAGCCGTGAGTTTGTTTAGTAACCTTTGACCCGCAGATGATAGGACCACATTGATGAGAGCAAACGCATGACAGGTGTTTACAGTGTTTGAATGTAAACACACGCACACACACACACACACATACATACAAACACACAACTCATGTACGTACATATAATTATATATGATTATATACAGCCTGCAGTGCTCATTTCTGTATTATTTGTGCCTTTTTTATGGTGAAAGCTGTAGCTGTTCCTGAGTCTGGGGAGAGCAGAATACAGTTTCTTAATTTCCAGTTTGTCTCTCCAGGCCACCACCTTGATTAAATAACAATCCAAGAATCTATGGAGAGAGAAGGAGAGGGAGGGGGGCAGTCAAGGGATGTCAAAAGACTGACTGCGATGCTTGTACATACACACTGAGGCATCTGTCTGTCTCTCTCTTCCTGCCCTTAAAGAACCCTCAGTATCCAAAGTACACAGGTCCAGCACTACTTGCCACCTTTCATTCTGTCAAGTGCCAGCCCCTCTTTTTTAATGACCCTCATGCTGCTCCTCCACTTCTTTGAAAAGTTCAATCCGGCTCCCCTCACGCACTCAGCCAGTCTCTGGCTGTGATAATTGAAGCCCCTCATCTTTAGAGATGGGCTAATTTGCTGTCTTTGTACCATTTGTTCTCTTCCCTTTTCAAGACATTATTCGCTCCACCTGGCATACTTCAGGATTCCTTGATGTTCCACAGCCCTAGCTGCCCTTCATCTGGTCAGTTCTGACAGTGACGTGCCGCCACTACTGTCACCTACTGCCCTCTGCTGGCCCCATCAGGTATTGCATCAGGTCGCAACACCAACGGTATGCAGTCTTGTTATGAAAAGCAGATTAATCAATCAGTCAATCAACATTTATTTATATAGCACTTTACAGCAACCAACAGGTGTCCAAAGTGCTTTACATCATCCAAGAATAAACAACACTGCATTCAATAAAAGACAAAAATATAAAATAAAAATAAAAAAATTGATGAAATGGAATGGTTGATTTAGCAGTAATAGTTTGGCTTTTGCTTGGTTCCTGTACGTCAGTGGACTGCCTTATTGACTTCCTTGTGGTAACAAAACAGCAATAAAATAAAAATTTGACAGAAGATTGTCACTAGGCTTGTCCATCTCACACAATGTGTCATTCTCACACAGTGTGATCTTGTATTGGCCCTTTCCTCTTCACAGTGTCATACTCAGCAGTTTGTTAGCTATGGTGGGTGAGTAGGCACAGTAGCTCAGTAGTTCTTTTTTAACACAAAAGTCCTACGGGGATTGCAAGAAGAGGCAAGCCTTGTGAATCCCACCAGATCTCTATACAATTCAGACTAGCATGAAACAAAAATAATCACAAATTTGAATACCACATTGTGCAGATGGTTCACCCTATGTTTGAGTGACCAAGTCCACTGCAATAATTCCAGTGCTGTGTGTCACCATTTTGCGAATGAGGCTTAAAATAGCTCCAGCCATTTTGGATTTGGCTACCATCAGTGAAGGGGAGGATGTGCTGCAGCTGGCAAAAAGGTTTCCAACAGTGACTATTGAGCCTCCCTGGATATGTGTGTGCACACATACACACTTGTATACGCACACAACACACACACACTTATCCTCACAACTTGGCAGGCCTGCCCACAGACCTGGCCAGGGAATGCAGGCCAGAGAATGACTTTGCTTCTCTGTGTCAGCTGCGGCCCCCCAACACAGAGGTGGGGGATGAAGGAGGGCTACTATCTTTTGCTAGTGCTACTAATAAGAACAGGAAACCCAGATAAAGGGCTCTCTTTCATGCTGTACCCATAGCCATAATGAGGCCTGGCATCTGATGGATTACCCAGACTTATTTCGCAAAGGCTGCCTCATTTTTCCAGTCGCCCTCCACTACCCTTAGCTCTCCCAGTCGGTTGAACAAAAGCAAGTCTTTTTAGTGCCTTAATTCTTTCATTGCACAGCCATCACGTGTGTCTAGACTTTGTATCCTTTGCTCGTTAATTGTTCAGCGATAAGTCTGACATGAATCCTTTAGAGCTACAGGAGAAACTGTGAGAGTGCTTGGTGATGATACCAGACATAACAGCCCCCTCAGTTAAATAACTAACTATACATTACCAGCAACTGTAATCATTCATTGAGCTTTGCTTTTTCAGTCTTTCTATGGAAGTTAAACGTTTTTCTGGGGTTAAGCATCCATATTCTAGATAAAAGCACAGCTACTGTAGCTCTTACTTTTAGAAGCTGAAATGTTATGCTCATTTTCAGGTTCATAAGTTTATTTAGGGGTTCTGCCAGAATAGGTTTACATGGTTTAATTTTCAAAGAACACCATATGTTTGTCAAACTTCACATTGCTGCAGAAGCTCTTTTTTCAACCTGTGTTGGTTGCTCTGTTTTAGCTACGCAGTAAACCATCTCACTTTTATTTTATCTTTGTTTAGAGTTGCACATGCATATTAATGTTACTCCTTTATTCATGGATTTGTTTTTCTGGTGCCGAAATGTTTCTCAGTGTTGGTGACTTATTACAAAAAAACCCCAAACACTTAGTTTCGTGTTAAAATGCGTTGTAACGCATGTTACTGAGATTATAATGGGTATAATATGTAATTACGTTACTTTTGTAACGCGTTACTCCCAACACTGTTTATAACTGCTTTAAACAGATTTGTTAAATTAATTAATTAATTTTGGCTGCATTATTGGTGTAAGTAAAACCTTAGTCATGTGTTGGATACTTGTACCCAGAGAACCACCTGGCAGCTTTGGGATGACCAACTGATCTTAAGTCAGATGTCTTCCAGTCTCTGCTAAAGTTCACACCACATATTCACAGGAATAAATTGTTTGTGTTGCTCTGTGGTAGAAAAAAAGTGCTTACACCATGAATCATCGTCTTTATTAATTCAGTTAAAAGGAGGCATTAAAAAAGAAATCATTTGAGATCCTCAAAGAGCCTATTTGATAGAAGAAAAGCCTGTGAAGGACTACTCACGTCTGAAAGCCTTCTTTAATCAGCAGGAAGTGAAACACCAAGGACAGATCGGCTGGGTCCTTGGACTGCTTTTGGAACCACGTCTGGTCTGTGTGTTGCATGAAACGTGTGTGCGAGCTATTGAAGTCGACTCTGTGTTCTCTCCCTGGTGCTTCCTGGTCCTCAGCCAAAGCCAGGGCTCTGTAACAGGAGATAAAGCTCGTCTGTTACCAAGACAGGAGGAAATGGAGCTTGGCTCTTCAGAGAGGGCCACTCACAACTGTATTTACATCATTTTGGAGGGGAGCTCTACGCTAAACTTGTGTGCGGTCATCAGTGAAGTGTTGTGTCTGCACAGAGAGAGCTGTAGTTTGTTTAGAGAGCTCTCCCTACAGGCATAAACAAAAACAAGGGGCTGCCTTTTAATTGCGGGGGTAATTTATTGCCTGACTTGCTAATTAAATTGTGTCTTCCACCAGCCTGCCTAACACCATGAACGCACAAAGCCACAGTTCAAGCAAGGTGTGGAGTAGAAGACTTTGCCGCAGGCGAGAAGAGACAGGGGTAAAGGAGAGGGGATGAAGGGAAGGAGGTCTGAGAAAGAGACAAAGGCAAGCCTGCTAGCGAGGTCGTAGGGAAGTAGGGGGAAAAACAAAAAGAGATGTAAGTGAGACTGAAACACATGCCCTGCTGCATAACATCCTTGATCCCCCCTCTTGTAACGCCACAAGTTACAGAAGTCGAGGGTGCTCATATGGACATGTAAAGTGTAATTAGGTAAGCAAGGCTGAAGAAAATGCACACTCTTCAGGTCAGATATTTCTCTGTGCATTTGTGTGGGATAGTGTTTGTTCAAATAAACTATTTTCACTCAGAATTTATTTCGAACCTTTAGAATCAGAATCAGAAATACTTTATTGGGAATTTATTTTTGTCATAATGGCTCACTTTGCATATCAAGGTTTAAAAGAATAGAAATAATAATAGAAAGTAGGTAAGTAGAAGAAAATATACAAATAAAAAAATCCAAACATGAAATCTAAAAAAAAGAAGTGTACAGTATTTAACAGCATTAACAGAAATGCATTGATAAATAGTTGTAGTGAATTAGATGGTAACACTGTAGTAATAATGAGCACTGGTAAGGTTCATGGGGAATGGATACAATCCTTAAAAACTACAGCATTGGGACAGACTAACCAGAGTTTTCAAGCAGAGAATATTGCACAATGAGTATTTAAAACAGAGAACATTACACATTAGTATTAAAATACATAAAATTGGACAATATGTCAGGTACTGCACTGCAAGGTCCGTTACTGACTAAGAGTCCATATGTTTGACAAATCGAATGATTTTATGCCATTTAATATACTGCTCAAGATTGCTGCAGTGGCAAAAACTAAATATGCATTTCTTTTGTTTCGGCTTTTAATGCGTGGGTTTTATTACTGTTTAAAGCTGCTATAATTTATATTTTATATTAACAATAGATCAAATAACTTTAATAATGTGAAAGGGGTCGCTCATAGGGATGAACCCACAGAGAATTTTCATCCAACTGCAGTTTTCCTCAGCTCTAATGAATATTTTACTGTCTTTTAACTGTTTTGATTCACTCTCACTGCTCTCATCAGCATCATTGAAGAGCACATATGTAAAGTTAACAACTAGCTAGTGAACTTGGTGGAGCATTTAGCAGCTAAAGAGCCAGATATTTCCCTCGGGAGTTGGTGGAGATTAGACCAAAGCACAAGAGTGAATATTGCCATCATAAGTGGCTGAAAAAAACCCTGGTTGATACGTGTTTAAAGCTTGTTTCTGGGTCAGACGTTAACATGTCCACAAGATGCAATTAAAGGTGGGGTAAGCGATTCTAATCCAATACACATATTTGTGTCAAATTCAGCTAATCTGGTGCTTGTACACAGCCCTGGCTTTGTAAATGGGAAAACAAACCGTTGCCCACTGACACTGACCATACTTTCTAATTGGCAAAGACATGCTGTTGTTGTAATGTTAGCTATAGTAAGCAGGAGAGCAGAAGTGAGTATCGCTGTCTGGAGCTGTTGTGGTGGCTTTGGGACAACATTGTCCTCTCTGCATGTTAGCTTCGCAGTGCCAACTGTAACGACTAACCCCCAACTTGGTGAGCGTTCGTTGCATTACACGCTGTGTCATTGTTCGCTCTGTATCGTGATATTTGTCATGGAATTGGATTTCTCTATAATCGCTTACCCCACCTTTAAGCACCTGCATTGTGGGGGGAGGGGACATGCAGGATTTGAAGTAAGGTAACATCAGACTCGTAATAGACGAGAACAACCCTGGCAAAAAGTTTTGAAGAAAAACAAATAGAGCATTTTAGTTGTGTTTTTGTGGTGCAAAATCAGAAGGTACTTCTGTGTCCAACAGGAATCAAGTTTTAATCCTCCAGGTACATGTGAAGCACACAGGCAAGTACATGAATAATTCTACATCTGTGGCAACCAGCAGAGTAGTGGTAAAAAGCAAGTACATCATAAGCGTATGAGTGAGTATTTGAGATGTTTGAGATGATGCTGAACCTCATGAACAGCAAATGCATATACTGTACATGTATGTTTGCAGACCTGAGTCCATGCACTGTACATCAAACAGTGTCCATGCATTTCAGCTTGTTTGTCGTGGGACCAGGTCAGGCAGTAAAAAGACATGTCCATGCCCATCACGTACATTAAAGGATATGATGGACATGTACAACTATTCCCTGAAGCAGGAGTATGAATATAATTTACTGTGCCTGAATGCACTACAAGTCATGCTGCTGCCCATACAACAAATTGCAGGTTCCCTGGAACTAATGCCCAGAGTAGCGTTTCTCTGTCAGTGTGTCATCACCACCGACTATAGATACGCTGGAAGCTGCAGTGATGTATGCATCTTGCGTCTCTGACACATTCAAATCCAAAAGGATGCAGTAAACTCACTATTCATCCTATTTTTCCCATGATTATGCTTATGTTTCATTGTGAACGACATCTGTGTTGAAATCATAGAAACCCTGGTCTCTGTGAGCTCCTCTCCAAACACTAACACACACACAGACTTATTAAGTCAGTGGTCAGCAGAGAGGCCTCGTGGAGAAGGGAACAAGGGGATAGGCTAACTCCAAGATTACTTGAGTTGACGACAACTACATTTTTTAATGTAAGTAAGTACAATAAAACTTTATTTTAGTTAATGTAACATTAATCTTGATTGTTTGACGATTCATGTGAATATTGTTGTTGTTAGACATGTAGCTCTCATGATAATGAGTAAAATCAATAAGAATTTATTTATAATAAATGTCTGAATGTAATCTTCCCTTTCCCACCCACCCAAGTATGGTTCCCCCAGTAAGACATGGTCATTTCCACCACTGCAAATAACACTGTGAAGCGCAGATACATGTATGACAAAAGTAGACAGCTAGTGACCTTGCTGATATCCCATAACCAACCGGTCCATCACTGTCTCCCAAGGGAGTGGGTGAGGACATCCACAGGTTATAACTTTGCACGGTTGCACATTGCGGCTGTGACAATTCCCCTGATGTGATCGCACGCATCATGCAGGAAATTACTCGACTGAAACAGCTCAGCTCATGCTGTTGTTCAGTAGAATGCACACATGGATAAAACATATCTTTGATCCAAAATGACATCCCTGACTGGAAGTTGTCACACCCACAATGAGCAGCTTGTTGCTGCACACATAAAAAAATGAATGTATTAAACTAAACATTTTTCACACTAGTCCATTTCCAAGAATGCAGCTTGTATAATTATGCTGAAATACAATTATCGAAGGTAACACATTGACTGAATTTTAACTGTGGTATTGTCTTTTGTCGGGCTCATATTTCTTTTTATGAAATCACTAAAAGAAATGTATAGTGACATGTCTTTTGTCAGTTCCTCATTTCATGTACATTATTTTTCAGACTAAAAAGAAAACACTATTGAGCTGTATCCAACGGAAGACCTAAGCGGCCATACATTCAATTTTATTTTTTTTACTCCATTTCCCGTGATAACGGGATCATTTTCTCATTATCTTGAGATAACGAATGTTGTTTTCCCCTAATAACGGAATCATTATGTTGTGATCTTGAGATAACAAACCATAGCTAAAGACAGGGGCTGGTGCGTTTCTTTAGGATAATTTCAGAATATTTTGGAATGTGACTGGTTAGCTCAGTTGATAGTGCACAGGCCTTGACATCCAAGGATTGTGTGTTTGACTCCTGTTCTCAGCAATTTTTTTTTCCTCCTTTGGTGTATTTTTTTACTATCCTCAACAAAGTTGTTATGAAGAGATTCAGGGGAAAACGGAGTAAAACTATTTTTTTAATCGAACCGCTTAGGTCTTCCATAGTATCCACATAAAGCTCCTCTTTTTTTTCACCAAACATGTTCTGTTTTTCTGTTGCTTCCAGCAACCCATCAGGTTTGAATGTAGACTACTTCAAAATCACAGTCTGCACAACAGCAACAATGTTAATTGGGATTAAAAGATGATTTTCTACTTTTACTCAATAACAGTAACAAAATGATACTTTAATGGTTTAATTGACTTTAATAGTCAAGTTTACATTGTTGATGGCTTGTTGATGTTAACATCAAACAATCTCAACTTTATCACTTGAATCATATTATGGAAATTAGCTTTTTAGTAAGTAATAACCTTCAAGGTTGCTGGGTAGTAAGAGTGTAGTTTATTTCCTTTTTTTTTTTATTAATCTTTAGAAAAACAAAGGCCATAATCATTGAAATCTGAGACTAAATTGCCACCCAGTTGATTGCTTTACAAGGAAAGTTTGCTGCTGTTGGTCAGCCAACTAAAAGTCGCTACTGGTAGGATAGTGTGACATTTCAGCAGCAACCTCCCTGGAGTCCAGTGTATCTGTTTGGCTAATGCTACTGGCTAATGAGTGTTGCTTACGATGGTTCACAGTATGCTGGTAGATTTAGTACGATGCTAGCTGCTAAGATAACTAGCTGGATAGATGTAGCAGACTATAAAACAAGAGTCTCTAGGCTTTTTCATGCCGTGAAACCTGCTAGACCCCCACTAGATGAAAGGTTATCACCCATTTGAGAAGGTGTTGGTCATTTGTCTGTATTATCTGCATGAAGATTAACAGTCAACATTACATTTCATCACAGTTTATTGGTTCTGGGCCCCAAAAGCCCCAGACTAAACTGTATTTGATTAGATTTTTTAGGGATATGGAAATACACTCAACTAAAGCACAATATCCACTGTCACAATAAGGTCTTTTAGAGGCCCTGTGGTGAACAGGGTCCCCATGTCAAAATCTAGTTTTACCTTTCATTATTTCAGCTCATGCAGACATGAAATAAATTTGTGTTTAATCTAACACACAACAAACTTGGGGTTATATAATATTCCAGCGTAGGCATACTGTACACAATGTATAGAGAAGGGGGAAACTGGGGACGAAGTAGCTCATTTTTGCCTGGGGTCATTTTCTGTCTCTGTTTAAAAATAAAATTCCTGCACTTTTTTTGTAAATGCATTCATATATTTAATTTCTGCATCCTGCTTGAAAAGATACATCATATGCACAAGGAGAGCATTATATTATTTTGTAGCTTTGTGTATTCTCTTTTCACCATAACCCAAAGTGTTGAATTCAGCGCTGCATAAACTCTCTGAATAAGGCTCATGACCATCTTCCACAAAGTAAATCAGTGTGCTTGTAAATAGAGTGCATTCATCAGCACTCGTTGCTATCACCCCGTGATTCCTTCAGTTAGATTTTCTTACTTATTGATTTTCTTTTGTCCATTATCTGCCAGGCGGTGCAACGAAAATGATGAACGTGACTTGGTTGGGGAGAAGTGCTGTCATTTTGTATGAATTTAGATAAGACATTTAAAGCTCACCGCTGAAGCGTCATACATCAAGTTATTATCCATTGTCACCTCCTCTCCCCTCTTTAGCCCTTTACAAAGGGCAGTCTAGTCACTTTTGAGCCATCATTTGAAAACTGGGTTGCCTCACATTAAAGGTCTCATCTGGGTTATTGAATCTCCCTCTGTCGTGTTTCTGTGAAAATAGGTGAAAGTATCTCTTTAAAGTCAATTTAATGACTGAACATACTGTACTGAACATAGTGTTTTCAAAAAATTAACGTGCATAAATGGTCTCTGTGTTAATCATCAGGGCTGTAAGAAATGTCAACATGTATCATTTTCGTATTTACAGATTTTATTTCTGTTTCTATTTTTATAGACATTTTTCAAATACTTGTCGCATTATCTTTATTGCTGGCATTGACTCTGAATACTGAGGATCCTATGCTTTTGTTTCTGTGTAAGTATAGATCTTCTTGTGTAGCATCTCTCTTGAACTTTTGCACCTGTTTCAAATGCTAATTTTATTCCAGTGGTGATTAGTAGGATATCTTTCTTATGAAGTGTTGTTCACCACTGTATAAAATGCATACAAAATAAGATGCTGAGAGAGCTGCCAAATAAAATAGTGCAATTTTAAGGGCAGTGAATAAATACATTTACATTTCAATCAGTAATGTCTTCGTAACATTAGAGGTCAAATAACAGCAGGTAGGTGTAGAACCACACTGAATAAAAGGTTGTGCATATTGGTATGAAACTTGTAAAGCGTTTTGTGTGGAGTAGATTCTGTAGGACTCGTATCCAGTCCTTCAGGAGCTGCTTAAAAGCCTTAATGTGAACAACAAAGGGACAGATCCAGAGCAGATTTGTTGACTGACCTGTTACTCAAAATCAATTATTTTAAATAAAAAGTTAAACATTTTGGGCCACTTTCTGCCAGAGAATGAGATGAAATGGTCGATAACACTCTCATGTTTGTGTGTGAAGTACGGAGGTAGAATGAAGAGGCAATTGGCTTAGCATAAAGACTGGAAACAGGGGAACGCCTAGCCTGGCTCTCTGCTCACCAACAACTCTGAAGTGCACAAATTAATATGTATCTCATTTGGTGATAACGTACACAACAGACCACAAGGTACCTCCGTGCAGTGTCAAACGCAGAACTGAGGTCAAGAAGTACTAGCACAGAGCTCTCACCAGCGCCAGAGGATATTAGAATGTTGTTAGAGACCCTCAGAAGAGCAGTTTTGTTTGAGTGTTGTTTCCAAAACCCTGACAGAAATTTATCATAGACATTGTGCCTCTCCAGTGGCGATAGGTTTGCCACAACCTCTATAATGAGTGATAGAAGCAGTTTAGATATGGGCTTATAGTTTATGGGCAAAGCGGGATCTAAGTTGGTTTTCTTAAAATGGGCTGCTTGCATGCTTAAAATAGCATGGAACACATCCTGTAGACAAGGAAAAGTTGATGATAGCTAACCCAGTGTGGCCAAAACTTGGCCACGCTGGGTTAGACTTTTTTGCCACAGAGAGTGAATTAATCACACACATTTTGAATGACGATGCCACAGTGTTTTTATTAGCAAAGCATCTGGGGGTGCCAGCCATTTGGTGGATCAAGTGCACTCTGGCAATCCCAACGCCTTTGTCATGGGTTGGTGAATCTGACTGGGATGTTCATGGGTATGAAAGAAAAAGCAGGGACAGAGATGGGGGTATAGTAGTAGGGAACCCACTTGACCACCTATTATGGTTTGTAGGGGAGGGAGAGGTTTGCTTGTGGTGACCGGAAATGACTACGTGAGGACACGGTTTTCCCATTTTTGGTTTGTTTTTGGTTGTGGAACAAACAGATTTACTTTTTTTGTTTTTTTTTTAATTACAAATTAATTTGGGATTTTATGATTATACCCAGACCCTCTGTTTTCTATTTCTTTGCATTTTTGGTATGAAAAAAACATTGTATTTCTCTTTCTTCATTAGTTCAAACTAAAGGAAATAACTATCAAAATTTACACACACCAGCAAGTTAGAAGTAATTCATTTTGATTGATGACAAAGCCATGTTGTCATCAGCAAAAGAGTCTTTGGGGGTGCCAGCCATTTGGCAGATCAAGCACACTATAGCGATCCCGACCATGACAAAGACATGGGCCGGTTAGTGATTCTGACTGGGATGTTCATGGGTATGATAGTAAAAGCAGGGACAGAGACTGGGGGGATAGTAGAACTCACTTGACCACCTAGTGAGCTTTGCTTGTTGTGATTGTAAATGACAAGGTGGGGACATGTTTATTCCTTTTTTGGTTTTAAAACAAGTCAGAGGACATTCTTCCACTGGGTGAAAGGAAACTTTTCCTGCCATGTCTTTATGAAGGTCAGACTACATGAGCTGAAAGAGGGACCAAATTGTTCTGATGAAAAGCGATGAGGGGATGATGATAATGACAGTTCTGAGATATTTTAGCTTTGCACATTGTGGTCATGATTATATATAATACCTTTTTTGAAAGTATATGAGCCATTTTTCCAGGTAGTTTCCCTGATTAGCTTCAACCAGAGAATAGGTACTAATCACAGAAATCACCTGGTGTAGTGTTCGATTGGTATGAAATTCTGTAATACTTGGCCATCTGTGGCACGTGGCTGCCCATCACTGCTCCAGTCACAGCTTTTGGAAAAGATGAGAAAACTCTCTTTGCCGTGTTCTCCAAGTAAGAATAAAATGTACAATCTCTATTACATTCTTATTTACAAAACCTTACCCTTTGATTCTCCAGGTTAGCTACCTAAGACTAATTAGAAGGTTGCATAGCAACAAGATTATGCAGCAGTCGTTGTGTCCTTTTAGCTCTTGTTCTCTGTGATATTATACATGTATCTGTGATACAAAGCTCACATCTGTGCATGTGTTTGTGCATGAGAAGCAAAAGGCACTCGAGCTGCCTACTATTCTGCCATATTCATCCTCAGACACTGAACCATAACCAGTTTTGCTGATGAAGTACACTACACTAATGAATGAATACTTAGCATAATTTTGACATACTTGTTTTCAAACAACAGACAGTGGTTTTAATATTAACTACCTATCTTAAAGCACAAGAGCATGAAACAGCTGCAGTTAATTCATTCTCATTGATATCCAAATGTATGCAGCAAGATTCTGAAAAGTCAAAGCCAATTATGTGCTCTATAGGCTGTGGTCTAAGTATGACCTTTATTTCATGTGATGTTTGTGTTAGTGTTCAAATGAATGTGCCACCAGTATGTCTACGTGTAGACACCTCATGTGACTTTATAGACACCTTATGTGAGTTCCTGTATTCTTACCTGTGTTAATGTTTACATTGTCTACATTGATGCAAGGCAAGGTTTATTTGTATAGCACATTTCAAAACAGATACAGTTTAAAGTGCTTTACATAAGGCAAAGAAATGCATTAGAACAAAATTTAAAAACAATAAAATAGGAATGAACTGAGTTCCACGGTGGTCCCACTATTTCAACAATTCACTTGTCAATAGCGAATGTGGCTTGACCTCCGCATTGTCAATGGAAACATCTAATGTGCTGGTAAGATGCCTGTTGCTGCCAGTAAAGTTGACAATAAAGCTGCTGATTCTGACTCTGATTCTTAACCTTAGCTTGCTACAATAGCAACAGAATTGAATGGCTGAACATGAGTATCAGATGTATTATATAGTTATCAAAGGGGTTTTGTTTTGTCGCCTATAGAACACTATATACACGCAGCAGCTTAAATCAAACAATGGTAATTAACAGTGCCATGTTCTCTGTTCAAACCCTCAGTTCATACAGTGGTAAATCAAACATAAGTCAGTTTTTCTCACCCTACTGGCACATCATGTGACTTTATCCCCCTTGATATCCTGAGGCGTGAGGAGGGCTTGATGCATGTAGTGTGGGTGTCACAATGTTGCCATTTTCCAGGCCACACCTGCCAACTGGCAAGAACATGACTAACCCATAGAGGGCCAGTGGCTGGAAACCTTCCCTCTTCACTAAGCTTCTCAGGCTGGGACCACATGATTTGACGTGACATGGCAGGTGGATAGCGGTACAGGGGACAGCTGGATGCTACGCCCCGCAGGCCTGCTGGGATGTGAAGAGTCTCCAGATCAGAGCTGATTGAACCTGGCTCGCTATTTCCCAAGCTTTGTTTGCGGTGCCACTGCCCACAATGCAGTGACCGCTAATGCTGAATGGTAAAACAAACAACAACAAAAAAAAGGTAAAAACCGAGCCAGTCATGCTCCTGCTGGGAGTTGAACAGTTGGCCTGCATCATTTCTGTGTTCCAAGTCAGCCAATTAGTGACAAACATGATTCCACAGGCAAAGCTACCTCTTATTAATTCATGACTGTTGGAGAACTAGAAAATGACATGTCTGCTGGTAGAGATTACCATATTATTGGCAGATGCTTTTTTCTGTTCAACTAAAAATTATCATTGCTAATTTGTGTACCTGTTATTGTAAGTGTTAGCAAATCATGAAAAAAAAGAAAATAAAGCCTAATACAACTTTAGATAAAAACAGCTTCTAGCAGGTTTCATTTCTAGCCAGGTTGCTTTGTGGGGATTTAAGAAAAAAAATTATAGATAAATAAAACTGGCAAGCAGTGTAGCTTCAATTGATCTCTCATCTAAAACATCAATATCAAATGTCAGGTTTTGGTGTGGGATATGCTATTTTGCATTGACGTTCAACGTTCAACGTTCGTCTTACAAATGAGCATTCCATTGCAGAAAAGCCAAAGATGTCTTGTTTTTCCCGACAGCCGCCTCTAAATGCAATACACACTCAGTTAATTTAAATAAGGGCTGTTACTCTACTTTCTTTCTGTAACTACAATAATCAGATGATGTATATATATGAAATTATTTAAATGGCTTTCTTTGAAATGTAGGACATTAGGACCTCAATGAGAAATTAGACAAAACATTTTCTGGGGATTTGGATAAACCAAAATTATAAATTCCAACATTTTACCACATAATATTAGCTGATGTTTTTCTTAAACTCCTTAAAACTCGCTGACATTACAAGTCATTACAAACTCAGGCTGTGCAGTCAGAAAATTGTTCAAATGGATCTTCAGATGTTGCTATAGTTATAAGATATTTAGGTTGCATTTAAGGCAGTGGATCTTAAACTTTTTCTGTCAGTCCTTCAGAAGCCAATAACGTTAAGACCCCTAGCAAAAGTGAATTATCATTGACATGAATCATTAACAATACAGGCAATTGAAATACAAAAGAATTGCTAGCATCAAAGACCTTTTGTTTGTTTATGTTCCCCTATATTTATGTAGCTTTAGGTCCTCTCAACATCCAAGACCCCCCTGAAGTTGCTCTACACCCCCAGGAGGGCCCGCCCCCCAATTTGAGAACCACTGATTAAAGGTAAATAAAATTATTCATAATCTATCCATCTATTTAAAAATATATATAAAAGCCTATTTGATGGAATGACGAGACCACAAAAACATCCAACTCTGTACATGCTGATAGAGTATATACTGTAAGTGACACTGTCAGAAAATGTGGAATAAGATTTTTTCCAACAGGAACAACTATATAGGGGGAAACTGAGAGAAAACTGAATGTTAAGGCATTGTATTGTGCTTGAGCATCTTCACACCCGGTGTGTTGATCTTTCTTATGTCCCTGGCAACTGATTTGATTATCTACAAGATATGAATTTCGCTAAATGTTCTTGCTTTTGTTTTTGAATATTTTCTGAACTCTGGATGTACCCAACCTCTGTGTAATGAGCCTGAGAATTGGGTAGGATTAACTCTGGATAACTGCAATGAGATTGCAATTAAAGTTTCAATTAAACTGCAGCTACAGTTAGGTTACTCCCGCCTGGGTGTTGATTTGTGATCCGTTAATTTGGAACAAGAGTATTCCAGTAAGTAAGACTTCTCACTCTCTCTCACTTTCTATCTCTCAAATTACTGGTTTGGGAGCTTCATTATTAATCCTGGGTATTCTGTCTACAAAAGGACAGTATATGTGTCACTGAATTTTCCGTTTGGACATGCCATATTATGCCACAGAGACAAGGCTTTGCTGGATGGTTTCCACAAGAGATGGTACAGAATTTGTGTATTTTTCTCAAATTAATGAAATAATTCATCGATGCATGGAGGATGCTCAGTGCAATATGAGGATCTGATTGTTTGCGGAAGTTGATTGTACCCCAGGGTTGCCAGCACTATAAATATTGCTGTTGGCGACTCGTGTGTGTGTTTGTGTGTGCAGCATTGGAAGAGCTCAAACACTCCCTCTTAGTTTCAGGGGAGAGCAGAGGACACTGGAATGAGAGGTAATGGTGGCAGCTAAATAGGCTATAGGAATATCCTACAAACTACAAAAAGCTTGAGGTCTTGCCAATTCTGCTCCTGGCACAATTTTGCTTGAGTAACCTACAAAGTCCAAAGCAGATGAAAGATGTCCTCATCTTATCCATTTACTACTTCTTACATGCCATGATGTGTAACATACTTCTACGTCTGATAGATAAAGCTTGAAATTTCTCAAGGGAGAATATACATTTGATAAATGTAATATGCAAGTTAACAGTAGGGGGAAGCAACCTCCTAAAATACATTGGTGTACATACACAAAGAAAAATGAGGGGGCACAGAATTACAATGTCTAGAGCAGTTTGCTAAAATGGAGATTAAATTAATTGTAGAATTAAAATATCAGGCTGGTTCTGGTGTGCACATATTAAAGACTGAGACAGAAACTCTCCCGTTATATTGAACATATTAAAACACCTTAACTTATCTCTTAATCTTACATTTTAGAATTATTGTGATCTTATTATCTACATTTACTCGCCATAATGATATCTAAAAGACACGCACAAACACAAATAAGAGCAAATATTAAATCACCAGTAATTAAAACATCAAGTATTTTGCAGGGCGAAGTGTCACGTTGCATGTCTGTCTATCTGGTAAGATTCTATGGAGTGGCTGCTGTATTGTTTTGATTAGGAAAATCATTTGGACAGGTAGGTTACACCTACATATTATGTTATCTAAAGTAGTTTTGACTGGGTGGTTCAACAACATGTACATTAGATATTTCATAATGATGGTTGAAGTCGTATCTTTCGTATCGATTTCGCGTAAACTAAAGCAAAACGTTAGTTGCCCGTCTTATTTAGCTAACAGCGTGCTAACCCATGCTAGCAGTACAGCTAGCTAGTAGCTAAGCAGTCCAACATGCTAGTGCCAGACCATTGTTTCTGATAATGACCATTTCAATGCACTTTTTTTGATTTTTAAGGTTATCGTTAGCCGTAATGAATATCAGACATTCGACGTCCGTACATCATTAGGGTCGTGGTGCTAAAACCGCATTTCAAGTACAAACAGCTGTTCAAAGCTAGCTCGTATAAGTGAACGAAGCTAATTGTGAACGCTAGCCAATAACAGTGCGGTTTGCCAGCTGGCTAACGTTATTCGGTTTGTGTGAATTTCGCCAACACCTCAGCTTAACATTATATTTAAGCAGCTAAGCTGAATGTAATTCTGACCGCTCACTGGCCTGTGTGACGACATTTTAACATAAGGACCACAGCACTTGGTTACATTAATGTAGCGTTAACTACATTAATGTTAGCCGACGCTTCCAACACTGCTGACTTGGTGCTCATACAGAAACGTAATGTGCCATACATTAGCGTTATTACAACTAACAGATCATTTTAAATGTTAACGTAACACCCCATTGTTGTATTAAAAGCTTTTTAGCTAATTCTTAGGGTTTTAAAATGTAGGAATAACCCAGTTTCAAGTAACGTTATACGTGGTCCTTGGAAAGCAGGGTTAGCTTATTCTGGGATTCATAGTCGGTAATAATGGGATGTAAATAGTATAATGTACAGCAGTTATATACCATTTAAATATATGTAAAGTGTTGTTTTAGGGATTTCAAAAGATAAGCCATCCGTGTAAAGAGTTAAACGGCATACATTTTCACACACGCTAATGTTATATTGTTCGTTTCCATGCAGTTTATCGTTACATCATGCATTGTGTGTTTTCCTCCAGCAGAGGGCACTGCAGCATAGTTTTGTATTTGATTGGTTTGGAAAGCAGAACACTGGGAATACATTTGTGGGCTGTTTTTGTTCATAGCTAAGCCTCAGCATCTTAAAGCCATGCCAGCAAGTAAAGTTTCTTTGTAGCTCAAACTCAAGCTGCTCAGAATATGTGATGGGTAGTATAAACGTCTTCTATAAACTGTCTTCAGTCATCACAGAAATGTTTGAAAGAAAACCCTGCTTTCCATAGCTGTCTGCTGAAGTGTGTGTGGGGGGGGGGGGGTTCCCTGCATATTCTCTTCCCAAAAGGACTTTTGGTGGTAGACAGGCTAATTCCTCTGTGACATTTCCCACAGTATTTAGTGGCAGGGGGCAGAAACCACATCCAGGATACAGAGGCTCACTTCCCACGTAGTGATTTAGAAGAGGTCAAAGGTTAAAACACAAGGATATTGTTCCTGTTTTCAAAACTCAATCTTGGCTTTTTGCCCACAAGTACTGAGTCAGCATACCTTTTAATTATGTGTTTTCTCAATTCATTTAGTCCTTTTTAACATAAATTATCTAATGCTTTCTTAAAGTTTTTTTAAGAGTTAAACACATTGTAATTGCAAGCTAAGATTTAACACAACTCTCTCTAACACTGATGTTTTAATTGCAAAGTGTCTTTAAAGGCTAGTTTGACCAGACGTTCCGCTACAGAACAGTTTTTTTCACCCCAGAGAGCATTTTAGCATGGAGGCGTTCTCTTATCTGTAATTACGAGGCAGTACCATGAGACTACTTCCTCCTGTTGAAAATAGGCTACATTAGGAGTGAGGGTGATGTGTTTTTTTTCATTCACTTGCCCAATAATGATTTATAGCAGCAACAGATTTTTGTTAAAGGAAATGTGGCGGGACAAGGGTAGGTTTGAAGCCAAGACTGGGAGGAGTTTGAATGCGAAGTAGAAAAGGCGATACTGCTGCAGATGAACAGTGTGCTCTCTATTTCCTGGCTGGACAGCATCCCTAGTGACAATGCTCCACGCCTAACCCTAACCCCCAACACTGTCTCAACATGCGTAAACCAACTTCATTGGACAGCAATATCTGCCCACATATTTTTATCTGGCTCCCCCCCCACCATACTTTTGACTAATCACTAACCTTACCAGATCATATTTTAATACCAGTGAAGTTTGTAGTTCTTACTGTACTTGAAAGAGAAGTTTCCTATTCTAACATCTCCTGCTGTTTTCCTCCAGATCTTCCCTGTAGTCATAGAAGTCATGGAAGAGCAGTCAGGCTCACCTGGAGGCAACGCCGACAACAACAGCCAGAGAAATGGAGATGAGGTAAGAGATGAACTTCCGGATATCAGATGACATATTTTTCCGTTTCAAACTCCAAGAATGGCCTGCCAGTGAATATAATGAGGGATTGCTACCTGAAGCTTCGAAACTTATCTGTTTTTGTTATCCATGCAGAAGCCTAGACGTGGCAGCTGGACCAAGGGCAGGAAGAGGAAGAAGCCAATGAAGGACAGCAACGCACCCAAGGCCCCCCTAACGGGCTATGTTCGCTTCATGAACGACAGACGGGAGCAGCTACGGGCAGAGCGTCCAGACGTGCCCTTTCCGGAGATTACGAGGATGCTGGGCAATGAGTGGAGCAAGCTGCCCCCTGAGGAGAAGCAGGTCAGTGAAGAAGTCAGGATTACACATTGAGCAGTGAGCACACAACTGTGAGGAAACGTTTGTCAAAGATCTGAATTTCTTTCCTTTTCACGTTGTATATTATTCTGTTTAAGATTACCAGCAAAATGCTTACAATTCGATGAAAATATTAATGTAGTTTAGTGCAGCAACAGTTAATAACAGCGGCTTTAAGAAAGCAGTGGAAAAGAATAAACAGCAGAGCCAACAGCAACATCTGTTTAGGTTTTTGATTAACAAGGTGGTAGACTTTTTAATTGTCATTAACTTTGGCTTTCAGTAATTGCACCAATGGTGCCCCAAAGGGCTTTACTGAAATATTCACCTGCAGCATGCAAACACTTAAAACAATCCCCAGCCTGATTTAACACCCTCACACCAGCAGATACTTTTATCTAATGAGTCACTGTGCACAAAATGAGTGTAGGAACAGAAGTCTGTCTCGTCTACGGTGTCCGTGTTTTGAAGCTGACAAAACTGACTAGGCTTGGTAGCTGTTCGACATCCTTTTACAGATTATACTGCCATAGTTTGATGGCATCTTGTTCTGTGTCCTAGATATGACTTCAATTGTGGAGACAGAAAATGATTATTGTGCATAAAGTTGCTTTATTGTAGTGATGGAACATTATTACAGTCATGTTCAGGGAGATTTTCCATAAGGATTAGTCATTCTATTGCACCACATCTTTTTACATCAACAGCTCACGAGTTCATTTGTCACATTTATTGTTATTATATTCCCTTCTGTATTTCAGAAACCTTTTTTTCTGAACTGTGCATCTAACATAATGACAGTATTAATGCTTCACATGTCCTTTAACACAATTCCTCAGCTTTGATAACTAAGCACCTCATGCATAGCTACTACCAGGGCATTGATATTATTCAAAGTTAGAACTTGCAGTTTTTTGCCTTTATTTCCAGAGCAGTTTTGACAAGACACGACGTGTTTTTGTTTTTAAATCCAAAGGTGGGATAGAGCTTTGCACCGTGTTGTTGTTTGACACTGATTTCAGAGCTGATTTTGGTATGTCAGTATCCTGGGACACAGCCTTTGCACAACAATGGTTTTATTAGTATTTCATTTAATACCTAAACTAATTGTATTACAAGATGCATTTTTGTTACAAGCCTTAAGTGAATGTAGGTTATTAATAATGGAAGATTTTTGTCTTTTGAAGGAAGCGGATGCTGATTAGGAATAATTACTTCCACTTCCTTTTTTGTTTTGGTTGAGTATTCCTGGCTCTTCTAACCTTTCCGTCTTCTCTCTGCAGCGATACTTGGATGAGGCGGAGCGAGATAAGGAGCGCTACATGCGGGAGCTGGAGAAGTACCAGAAGACCGAAGCCTACAAACATTTCACCAGGAAGGTCCAGGAGAAGCAAAAGGGCAAGCGGCACAGGGGAGGTGAGACCTGGTTAGAGAAGGAACAGGATGACATGTTAGCTAGCTATCCTGACAGTTAGCCCATCATTTTCAGATACAACTGTTGAAAAAGTAATTGGCAAGTTAAACACTTAATATGTCTGGTGACATTTGGTTAAATCAGGTATTGTGTTTGCTGAACAGTACCTTCCCAGACAGGTTTACTTACATGAATCTGAAATGAACATGATACAACTCAGCAAGCAGTCTGTTTTAAATGAGTATTCATAAATAAATGAATATAGTATGGGAAATTTAAAATCTCTGGATTGGCTTGAAAATGATTGTTTTGACCCTAAAAAATGTTTGCAATGTTTTACTCCATGAATAAATTCCATTATTTGGTGTAACTCAGAACTCACTATTTGCTTTGCCCAGTCAATGGAAATGTGGCAAAGAAAGGGGATACTTTTCGAGTCCGTAGTAGTAGTTCAGGTTATGAGTTCAGCTTGAGGCCAAGAAGCTGTTGGTGTGCTCACACAACACATGGTCTACATTATCTGTTCCTATTTTGTTACTGTGGATGAAGCTCAGTTTAAATATCAAAAAATATTGATGACATAAACAGCCCTGCCTTGGCAAAATATTTTGAGAAAAGTCAAACTGCTCAGCTTAAAGTAGATGCTCTGCCTCCTTTCAGTTGGTTCACAGTGTAAAGTGCAGAGATGGGGATTTTCTGGATTACTTTGATTCTTTCTGTCAGTTCACGATGTAGTAAAGGCACTCTGCTCGGGGGGAAACATGAATCATCTGCTGTCCCCTTTATTTATTATTTCCTTCCTTTCCAGATGTTGGGCACCAGGTAGCCAACGAGGCTCTTCATGAGGTCAGTTAACTCTTTTCTGCCCTGTCACACTTGCATTTGCTTTCCTTAACATGTAAATATCATATTTGATTAAGGGAAAAATTCCTATTCTAACTATATTAGAAGAGGATTTACAATTGTATTGCGCCACAGTTCCTGTCCAGGCAATGAAAGCACAAAGTTGGGTATAATGGTGCAGTGGATGAGCCTTTGGTGTGAGAGACCGGGGTTCAATCCCCCACTGTGACACGTCCATGTCTCCCTGAGCAAGACACTTAACCCCTAGTTGCTCCAGAGGCGTGCAGCCTCTGACATATATAGCAATTGTAACTCGTCAGCTAAATGAATAAATGTAAGTCTTATCAGAGAGACCTGAGTGCCTGTTCTGACTACTCATATAGGATGTCACATAAAAAGAAAGGTGGTCAGTGAACAACATAAACAGATTTTTCTTACAGTCAGCATTCATTTTAACTAACTTAAAATTTCAAATTAGATTCACAGATGAGTTAAAATAACTGTGTCCTTACAGGAGTTATAAAGGTAGGTTTTGACTTTAAAAGTGAACCTGTGCAAAAATGTGAAAGTGTCACTGATTTCATGTAATGTGTGAGTATGTGTAATCATGGTTGTAGTATGTTATAGCTGTTTTCTTACCCAGGAACCTACATCTGTTGTGTTTGCCTTCCTCTTGCTCTCCACATTAAGTGCTTATTGTTGCATCACTAAAGCTGGGTTAATCCGCTTTGGCGTTGTTTGTTTTCGTGATCCACACACTTGGCTTCTACTAAGTGTGTAATTAATTTTCAAGTTCTGCATGTAATTAAGAGGTTTCCTTTTGTAAGGTTTGTGGCATACCTCCTGAAGGGTTACTGCCAAGGTGACTTTATTCCTGTGGGAATGCTGATTCCCCTCTAGATTTGAAAGGACAGGGGATTCAGCATATATTTTTATTATGTAACACATTTTTAATTGCGAACATATTGCAAACCATTTCAGGGCCTTTGATATCTCTAGCAGCACTGTTGGTGAAATTACTTCTCTATCCTCATTTCTTAAACTGTACCAGTGTATTTCCCCCGTGGCCATGTATGAAATCAATTACCTACCTGCCTACAGCCCAGCTAGATAAATGACCACCTCTCGCTGTCAGTCTGTGTGACCAAATGTTTTCGCTGTTTAGCTTATCTCCTTCCCTCTTACTGGCTATCAACAGAAGGATGCAGAAGGGAAGGACAGAACTGTGTTTGACATACCGATCTTCACAGAGGAGTTTCTCAACCACAGCAAAGGTAAAGAGCTTGAACGAAGCCAGCTTGTCTTGTTGAGAAATAATTTGTGGTTGGTGTGCTGTGACTTTTTTAAACCTCCATTTGTCTTGTCTTATGTTTCTAAACACATTCCTCTGATACCTCAAGAGAACTTAGTTTTAAAGTGCTTCATCATCCCAGAATAGTTGTCCACCGAACTCAGCGATGCCCTGAACTTAAAAAGAACACACCTCTCTTAGCAAATGAAAAATTGATGATGGCACTAACTGCCGTATCTCGCCGTTTTGTCTCGCTGGTCGCCTCTGCTCTACCATTGTGTCAGTTTCTCAGTGTTTGCGTATTTCTCAACAGCACGTGAAGCTGAGATGCGGCAGCTGCGAAAGACCAACATGGAGTATGAGGAGCGTAACGCTGCGCTGCAGAAACATGTGGAGAGCATGCGCGGGGCAGTAGAGAGGCTGGAGGGCGACGTGATGCAAGAGAGGGGACGCAATGGGCTCCTCCACCAACACCTGGAAACCCTGCGCCAGGCACTCACCTCCAGCTTCTCCTCTGTACCACTGCCAGGTGAGAACTCGTATCACTGTTTTCTCTGGTAATCCCAGTTCCAAAAACATAACAAAGAAGTCCAAATAACAAGTAAATTAGTGTTATTTTAATATAATTCTCCTCAATTAAAGGTTTGTAGGCAGTTTTCAGCTGTTTAATTATTATTCCACTTGTGTATCCATTTTAAGTAAGGGAAATTCTATTTTTCTTCTTTCAATAAAAATAAATGACTCAATGCTAGAGGACTTAAGGTTGAGCATTTCTGCAGCCTCTTTAAATATCGATTTTTGCTGATAAAGAATCTTGTCAAAACTGAAATTTATTCCTATTTTTTAAAATCAGCATTCTGCTGTGAGGAAAAAGAACAGAAAAAAATTTCTGATATTTATCAATGTCCATTATAAACGGCTTTTGACTTGATACAATACAAATAACCCATCCCTAGGCATAAACACAAAACTGTAGTAATCTTATTAGTTCCAGAGTCACAGTTTAAGGGTGGCGAGCATAGACCGTATTAAAGAAGTTTACGTAGTCTCGATGACGTCACCTATTGGTTTGTGGACTACCATTTTGAATCCTCGAGTTTGACAGTCTTCTTGATTTTTTGGAACCAGACAGAACAAGATGGAAGAGATGGTGGTGCTAGCTTGGTTAGCAAGGTGCATCCTTAATTCACTTTAACTATGATAATAAGAAAAAATTGTGTGTCCATGTGTGGCCCTGCGATGGACTGGTACCTGTCCAGGGTGTACCTGTCGCCCAATATTGGCTGGGATTGGCTCTAGCACCCCCGCGACCCTGTACACAGGACAAGCGGTTGACGATGGATAGATGTATGTGATAATAACTGGGATGCTAGTTTTGGCTAGCTAAAAGCAGGCTTAAAACAAAATGTAGTTACTGGAAAAAAAATTTTTATTGCGAGGCAAAAAACAAAATGACATAACAATACAGGGGAAACGAGAAAAATACAAAATACAGATAAACAAAAATAAACATAAATGCATGAATAACAACAGCTTGGTCGTGTGTATGTGTGTGTGTGTAGAAAGGCTGGTGGGGAGCTACAGGGGTGCAAAGGGGAACTAAATGGAACAAAGAGATAAAAACTTAACCGGAAATTTTAAAGTCTACTCCTAATATGCTTGTTTTAACGGGGCTGGTAAAATTTACATAATACTATTCACCGCTAACCTTCATTAACAGGTTGCCATGGTAGCGACTTGTCCAACCCAAGCATACCCTGCTATTTTCCTCTATATGGTACCATAATTTACTAAATGAACATTGTGCTGTGTTGAAGAGGACAACCGATTGAGACCATAAACTCCTTCCAAAGTATTTACTGAGGTAATAAATAAAGTGAGAAGAATGCAATCAGACCTCTTTTTGTAACCAGTGGAGTCAAAGCCCTGCTGGCCGTTAGAAAGAATGAAGGTTTAAAGCACTTCCGCATTGGCTAAACTTTTTCATACACCCAATGTGTATTTACTGTGCGTTGAACTCCAACATCTCTCCTCCTGGATAGATACATACCTAAACAGAACCACCTGATGCTCTTTTAGAGTCTAGCCATGCAAGTCAGGCTTTGAACCCTTCTTAATTTGACCTGAATGTGGTCCTTCTTTGTTCACACTTGTTTTATGCACATACATAACCCGTGCTGAGCTCCCACCCACAGGTTTCCTCTTGCAATATTCTCCACACCTATTTGAATTTCTTTCTCACACAGGAGACACAGACTCTGCAAACATCACAAACTGACGTTAACACCACTGGAATGATTTCATAAGAGCTTGACACTGAAAGATGATTGCAAAATCCACTTAGACCTGGCCTCGGGGAAAGCTCTGTGGCACATTCTGAAAAATGTCAATAAATAGAATAACTGGTAACATCAAAGCTTGTTTTGAGAGTAAGCATGTTTGCCTCTGATTTTATTGCTTCTTCAGTAATTGTGCCATTTCAATTAATTAACTTACAAGAATTGATCACACTTGCTCAATGTTTTATATATATTAAAATTTCTAGATATAATAAAAAAAATTTCAACCATGGCAAGTCTCAGAATCACTCAGATCACCCCTGCTCCACTCAGTTGATGTCCAAACATAGAACATTCATAGCAGTGAACATAAAGGTGGAAGATTTTTGCAGACTATGTTGGCAGAAACAGATAACACTGAACATGAATATGTACATTGTCGTCCTACAGGAAGTGGAGAGACACCCACCCTTGAAACCATCGACTCCTACATGAAGAGGCTCCATAGCATCATTGTCAGTAACCCCCAAGAACACGATAATCTCATCAACACCGTGAGAGACGTGGTCAACCGTTTGGACAGGTAAGAGGGCTTTTGATGACTTCAGTAGAATTTGAGTTGTCATTGTCGCTTACTTATTTTTAATGAATTGTCTCGTCAGTAAAATATAAACAGTAACTACCAATTACAAGTGAACAGTGCCTAAAAGGAGGCAATACAATTCCTTTCTCAGTCTGAATCAGTTACTCTAATTGACAATTTCACCTCAAGGTCCATTTATTCAAGAGCTTGTTTAATTGTTTCAGCAGTGTTCGATTATCTTTGTTTCAGCTGTGAATGAATTATGATTGTCTTTCGCTGTCTTGTGCCCTAGATAATTGGACCAAGTCCAGCTGATTTGACGGATTGAGATTCACTGTGACGCTGAGTAGATGCTGCTTCTTGCCGGTGAATCATCCTGTCGATCTGTCATCCCAATTGATTTTAAAACGTCTTTTATTACTCCGCTAAGGTGATGTAGGTCAAGGTGATGTAGCGCCTCATATTTATTAATTCCTTTTTTTACATACTTTTAAAAACTCTGTTCACATTTTATTAATATAGCTGTAGTTTGTTTTGTTTAAAATAATCAGATGACAAGACATGAAACAGTTTTCGGTCACACTCATGTTCTGTCTTCACCATCCATTTGTAGCAAATGCTTCCGCAACAATATCTGAACCATTATCAACCACCTTCTGATCAAAGAGAAATGTGTCAGTGGGTTTGTGATTACTATATCCAAGAGATACTGTTGAGCTGACTTTCTATTTTTCAATGCCCTGTTGAAGAAAAACATGTGCCATTCATTCTTCATTTGTGTGTGAAAAAAAGTGTTTGTGTTTTCAATAAACTGTATTTACATCATGTGAGAAGTCAGTTTGTTTGGATGGGTTTATGACATGCTAGGGATAAGATTGCATCAAAATGAAAATGAAATTGGGTACCATTGCCCTAGATTTCTTGTCTTATGTTTTATCTTATTCAGTAAGCCACTCAAAGTTGGTGTAGTTTCTACAACAGCCACTGTCAAGTGCTCAAATGATCCTTCTTTGATGGAGTGTCTAAAATTTGTAATAAATATTAAAGCAGATGGTTCAATTATTTGTCAAACTGAACAGTGCATTCCCAGTTTGTGATTTGTCACACTAGCAAGAACTGTTGACTTTTAACAACCTAGTTTTAAAGTCATTCTACTAATACAGTATCAAATAGAAGTATGTGGCTAATCTGCTGAAATATGTCACTGTTTGGAATTGCGCTTGGTCTTAACCAATCTACTGTAAGTAAATAAGCTTAGGTTAATTCAGCAGCTCTGCTGTAATTTACCGGAATCTAGAGAAAGAGACACAAATTACTTTGCTCATTCACAGCCACTGAGCTACACACAGCTTGGGGAAAAAAATTACCTACTGTTTCATGCTTAAGGATTTTCCAAACAAAATGACGGTAGAAGAAATTCTTTTTAGTAAATCCCGATTTATAACATAATTTGCTTGGAAATTTAAAAAGAACGTTCTTCAATGATCAGGAGCTGGCCAATTAGCTTGTTGCTAACATAGTACTGGATTTGTTTTCAACTTGATATTATGAGCCCTTCCTGTTTCCACTTAGTAATGCCCATTTCCTCTCTGCCATTTGAGATTTCCTGTCCATAATGGCCGCATGTGTCACAGTGTTATATCAAACAATGTCCCTAACAGATGTTCTGTTCCCACAGGAGAGTATTACGGGTTTAAATGAAACATTCATCTAGGGGTCACCAAAGTGACACTTATCCAGAGGGGGGCATGAATGTGTGTACCAAATGTTGGTCCATACTAATCCATCCAGTAGTTGGCTAGACATTTCACTCACAACCAGACATGTGAACCTCACGGTGGCGCTAGAGGAAAAGTCAGGCGAAGTCCATAGGATAAATCACCTGGCAACCACGAATGTCTGTGCAAGATGTTGAGCCATTTTACTGGATTAGTCAAAGGTTTTACCTGCTGATGGTGCTAGATGAAAAGATAGAGCATCATAAAGCCATTAGACTTCATCCACTGGGTGCCATAGATATCTGTGCCAATTTTCATACAACAGTTGACGCTGACATGACATGAGACATTTCGCTAAAAAAACACAAATGTCAGCCTCATGGTGTAGTGAGAGGAAAAGTCAGAATCACAAAAGTAACTAACTGCTGCTGGTGTGTCTAAATCGGCTGAATATAAAATAAATCCTAGCTCTTGTATGTGTTATTATATGGGACATAAACTACATCCAGTAGAGCTTCTGTGACCAGTGAGACACTCACTACCTTATTAGTGTTCTTTACCTTTTAATTTCTGGCATCATCTTTATCATGTTCACGGCTTGGTGTGTGCAGTAGGCCCCAAAGCTCATTTATATAATGAGCTTAGCTAGGGCTTTCTTTGCTTTGATGTTGGCCCAAAGCTGTTAAAAAACATGGGAAAGGGAGGATAAATAATGAATGGTGAAGAGTTATGGTTCATACCTTGTTATCACATTTTACCTTGAGTTCAGATGTTGGCCCATTTCACCCAAAGACGACAGAAAAGCAATGCGACTGTGCTCCATTCCCTCATGATGTCCCTCCACTTGCCCCCTTCTTGCCACACCATCCTCACACCCAGTCTTTTGTCTTCACAAAGAAATAAAAACAGGCCCCTCCCTCCTCTGTAGGGCCATGTCTCCATCCTTGGCCGCCTTCCTGCCCATGGGGCGACGGGGTTGACATTAGGAGAGAGGAGCCAGCTCCAGCAGAGAGTCACAGATCCTGGACCAGAGGAGGGAGGGAGTGACTCAGAGCAGAGAGGATGAGTCAGGCGTCATGTGCTGAATTGGCACTCGACGGGCTCAATGCCCTGAATGGTTTCTGTTAGCGCCATTATGGTCAAAATGATCTACCTTTTGTTATTGCACTCGGGCATGGTCAGAGCAGTTGGCAGTGTGGCTTTGAGTTATGCAGGCCAATAAACATTTGTGGAAAACTTTTGTATCATCTACAGTGACTCACAACAGTGATAGATTTTTCTAAATGCTTTCTGGTGGCACAAAATTCCCCCCTTTATTTAATCAATAAAGAATTCCGTTTCAGCAAGTCCCTGCTGAAAGCCATTGTTGACCTCAGTTTCTGGGGTGGGAGGTGACAATTTACTTTGATTAAGTAGCTATTGTACATGTACATGTACTTTTTCTGGTCCATTTGAAAATCAAGTTAAACAACTTCTTTATGAGTAGGAGAATCACCATTGAGATTATTTTAAACAATTTGTACTGTATTGCATGAACATTCCTCTGCACACAGGCTCAGAGCAGAAACACGGGTTCATTGCAATAGGTTTTATGTTTCCCTGTTGATTTTCTTAACAGGACATTAAGGTCAGATATTACAGTCAGCTGCGGAACAGCTTCCCTGCAGCTAATGTTTTTGGTTGTCTTCTGTGGGCTGGTTAAAGACACTTAACCAGGGCAGATACTTGCTGTAACAATGATTGTCTCCTGAATGCTGTACTGGAAATGTGTTCTTAGGTAAAGGTTTATAGATTATTTAGATTATTACAAGTTTCCTACTTCCATAAAAGGGAGAGAAGTAACATCTAATTTTTCAGGAAGAATTATTTTTTTCTTCATTCAATCATCAGGGACAATGTTTTTATTTTCAACTCTGTTGCTGATGTGAGTCAGTTCAAACTTCATTGCGTCTGTTCCAGCCCACCCTGACTCATGCTGCCCAGTCTCGCTCTCCCTCTCTCACATCTTTGGGAGTGAGCTGAAGCATATCAGTATTTTGTGATGACATGCACTCTACTGATAGGACTGCCTTATGCATATTGACTTTCTTTTGGCTTCTCGTTCAATTCAAAATGGATTTGGCCATACAGACAGAAATAAATGAGGGAACTGAAAATGACCTTGTCTTTACCACAGCCAAGGAATACAGGGCACTTTTGGAAACCCACTGTATACAAATGATCACAAAATACTGTTAGTAATGATTGTGCAAGTAAATTTGGAGTTAAGATATGTCTGAAAAGACAATGATGGTAATTTGTCCACATGATAAAATAGCCTATTGGAGCAAAATTGTGCTTTGATAGTTATCAGGCAAGTTTTTACCTGTTCTTTGGACTTTAACTGCTATGTCACCAATCTTAATACACCTAAACACTGAGAGAAGGGCTTTTTGAATTAACTACCCCAGCATATAATGCAAAAGTAGACATCTCAAAATGAGCAATTTCCATCTCGTGCTCCTGACTTAGATCATCTCTAAAGACAAGCATGATACTATCCTGCAGGTGAGTGATGCATGCAAATTATACAAAACCCATCTCAAAAGTATATAACAATACCCCTCTAAGTCTTATTTATTCAGCTGGAGCGGGAGAAAATTATTCTTTAAAAGGCAAAAGAGGGAAGTGCGAGTCATCCTTCCTCTTCCTTGATCCATCTCCCCCAGCCCTGGAAAATCCTTGCCCTCAGTGCCCCGACTGGGGCAGGGAGGAGGAGGAAACAATGCTAGGAATGTGTAAAAAACTTGAGTCATTCCCACATGTCAACCTCTTGCTCAGCTCCTCCTCCTCTTCCCAAATGCATGTTGCCTTCAGGGTCTTCTCATAAGCTCTTTTATCCAAGTTCTAAAGTTGTAAATGCCACTTGTCCATACAAACCATTGTTGTAGCAGCCTGAAACATACAATCCGTTGCTTGCTTTACTTTTATTCTAAAGAATGCTCCAGAGCAGCAAATGTTTAAGCTTCTACAAACTGGGTACGATCTGAATGGTCTCTTACATCAACTGCAAAGCACTAACATCACAACTAAATGTACAGTTTATTACATAAGCTGCTGTTTTCCTAAACTAAACATTATCACCAGAGTGACGGAAAAAAGACAGTTTTACTGTTACCACTTATGTGTTTTTCATGTGAACTTGGCTTTTAATTATGATTAGAATATTTTCCAACTGCAACTGAAGGCAGCAGGAGAGGAGGGGATTTCCTCTCCAACCCTCATTATCCCTTATGAGAAGCATCATGTCAGTAAAAGACACACTGACTGCACTCAGCACTTTTTAATAACTGTAACATGCACACACTCACTGTGGCTTTGTACTGTACATCTGTTTGCTTCCTCCTGATGTCAGCTGTCTTTTCCATACAAACATGGGGTTTGAATAATATGAATAATTTAAACTTGAAATCACTTCTGCTTTGAAGTGTGGCCTCATAATTTATCATCAGTGAAAGTGGCTTTTCTTTGCAGGGATTAACGGAAATAGCACTGATGGACAAATATCAGAGCAACACAAAGTACCATATGTAATACCCTGGAATAGCATAGTAATGCATAAGCGGTATAGGTACAATGCAGTTGAACTGAGAAGGTAGTTTACAGTGTTGGAAGAAGTATTCTGTGTTTACTTGAGTAAAATGAGCAATACCACAATGTAAAAAGATTCCATTACAAGTAAAAGCCCTTCAGTTGAAGTTTTTAAGTATTAGCAGCAAAATGTACTTTAAATATCCAGTACTTGTTATGCATAATGGTGTTATTTTCCTAAAATTTCAGATTGTTATTACTACTATTCATGTGTACAAAGCATTTAAAAGATCAGTTGAGGTAGAGCTAATTTTACGCAGTACTGCTGGGTAGCGTAATCTAAAAATGCATCATGTTTTATAAATTGGTCATATGTCTTGTGTGCGTAAATCTGTGCAAAATAACTATAGTTGTTAAATAAATGTAGTGAAGTCAAAAGTTAAAAGCCTGGAAATACTCTAGTAAGCATAAGCTCTTGACAATTGCACATAAGTAAATGTACTTACTTTCTACCACTGGTCATTGAACACTACTGAATATAAAAGATGCCTTTCCCAGAGTCCCTGTAACCATCTATATAACTTAGGATACATGACATTACATGTGCAGATCACATTTTCAAAGAATTACTTCCCTTTCAAATGAGATTGTTAAGCAGAAGACAAATTAAAAGTGAAATTGGATGCATGATATTTTTCTCAGCACAGACATTTTGGCTTGTCAAAGTAAGAATGCAACAAAAAAGGTCTTAAATAGAACAAAACATTAGTCACAACATACACTGAACAAAATTATAAACAACAACACTTTTGTTTTTGCCCCATTCATCGTGAGTTGACATCAAAGATCTAAGACTTTCTCTATGTACACAAAAGGCCTATTTCTCTCAAATATTGTTCACAAATCTTTCTAAATCTGTGTTAGTGAGCACTTCTCCTTTGCTTAGATAATCCATCTACCTCACAGATGTGACATATCAAGATGCTGATCAGACAGCATGGGTATTGCACAGGTGTGCCTTAGGCTGGCCACAATAAAAGGCCACTCGAAAATTTATTATTTTGTGAATTCACTCAAAAGAATTGCATGACAGCTCATTCTTGTAGTTGGAACCAGTTTGAAAAAAAATAGTTGAAGGGCCACTGAAGCTTTCATTTAAATTACTGGTTTCCAACCTTTTTAGTCTAAGCCCTGTCAACTTACTTTGATAACAAGTTTTATGCATTTTTACGTAACTGCAACAGATAGGTAGCTATAAGTGTTCAGGTGTTACAGCTGCCATACCTTCATATCATTTGGGAGCCAATCCCAGCTGACATTGCCAGAGAGGCACAAACTTAATATAATCAACCCAATATAAAGTGTAGTAGTATTTTTTACTTTTTCCACATCCTCACTTTTGCAAACAGCTGCAGAATTTTACAGCTCTTTTCATAAACTGACAAAATAGGCAAGTAGTTTTTTTAAATTACAGATAGGCCTTCAAAACAAACAGTTATTCTGTGCATTTCTACATTCAAAGTCTGAGACTATGGGTCACTAAGACAAAGCTTAAGGTGCCCCTTTTTATTAGTTTCTGATACTTCCCCACAACTAGTCTTACTGTATCTCTAAACTGTCTTTAACGAAATCACACACATGTAGGCTTTTCTATGTGATCTGTTTTTGATAGCTAATGATGTAATATTGTTTCACTTCCATTCATTGACCTCGCCTGAAACCTTTGAAAACCTCTCCAATGGACGGTTTGGTGTGCCTTGTAAATTGCGCGTTCACGCGGTTCTCCTGGCCTGCCCAGTATCCCAGTGCGCTCGCTCCCGCGCCAGGCTGGTGGAAAAAACTGCAGCGGCTGTTACCCGAGCCACGGAGAGAGAGAGAGGAGCAGAGTGCGACAAATCACTGGCTCTGGCAGTAGTTCAGCTACACACACTTGGATTTTCGTTATTCCTGCCGAAGCCGACGTTATCAAAAAACCGGGAGTTGGGACAGTCAAGAAGTGGTAATATCGACGGGGAGGTAACGTTATTCGGCGTCTGAAAGGTATGGAAAAGTTAGCTGTGGGTTTCTTTTTCCAAAATTGAAAGTGTCTCAGCCACAAGTCTCGTCAGTTTCCTTCGGCTGCCAACTTCCAGTTTGTACAGCAGGGGAATGTCGTGTCTTTACGAGGAAGCTAACGGCTCTGTGAGTTACGTTAGCGCGCTATAAATGTAATTTTTGTGCAGTCCACGTCCAGGGATGCGAAGACGCAGAGAAGTTTGCTAGCCGTTGCCCGTTTCACCGAAATGAATGATAAATTACTGACTGCGTGCCGACTTCCTAACGTCTGAACACAACTAGCTGCTGCTGTCATAACTTGAGTGAGGGCGAAAATACCGGGGGGACAGCTCGGTTTGTTCAGAAATATGATGCTGTTTGCGTTTGGTTTTGCTCAGAAATTAGTTTAGCGTATACACCTGGTTCGTAAACAAGCCTGTACCAAAAGACAACTTGCCAGTGTTTACAAAATGGGATAGGCAGCCTTTAACTTGCCACCGCCGACCAAAAACAGGGGTCCAGGGACCACCAGGGGTCCTTTAGAAGGAACCAGTGGGTGATGGTTTTATTTGAGAGATATTTCACCACCTTAACTGTTAATACAATATGTTAAGAAATAGGGGTGAGTGGAAAGAGAAGAGGAGGTTTTTACTGTTGTCATCATTTTTACTCTCTGACCTGCAGAAAAGACATTTACTGCTCTGCCAATAACAACAACAACAACAACAAACGTATTAAAAAGGAATTTATTTGATCACACTGTCACAAAGTGAGAGTGTTAGTTAGTTCCCCTTAGAATTGGTGTTTATACCTGGATGCCCCCACCTCACCACCACCTTACATATAAACACATATAGGAGAGCAGCCTGTTTTGCCCTGCTTTTCCATCAAAGACCTGTGCTTCCTAACATCAGGCTGACCCATGTGAGACCCTTTTGTCCGTGTTATCCCCAAGACATGCCACTTACAAAAGATTCCAGAGTAGGAGATGTGTTAGCTAGTGTATCTAAACTGTAACTTAAATGAGCCACCACGTTACACCAGGCATTATACAAATAATAGTTTTATCCGAGGCATGTTTTGAATTTTAGTGTCTCTTTGTCCCTGTAAATCAAAATGAGACAGGCTCTTTAGCCGACGGCATGAAATAGGACTCCAGACCCCAGAATCAGTACTGTGTTACAATTTCTGTAAAAAAACAAACCAAAAAAACACCTCTAAATTGCCTGTTATCAACACCGAAAAATGAAGATTTATCATGGAGCATTTTCTGAAATGTGACATGTTCACCATGTCAACATCTGTGGTCTCAGGTGAGTTCTGAATCATTTAGAGGCTATTTGATCTGACGGACAGCTGCAGAAGTTTCAAGAATAAATCATATTGTGTAGATACTGATAAAGCATAAGTATTTACTGATAAAGCATGAGTATTTACTGATAAGGCATTAGTATTATCTAAAATGTAGTTCTGGTTCCTGTTATTCTGAGGTAGGCATACAACCGCATGCAAGAACAACATACACAAGGTCTGTTTTGATATTCAGAAAATCTTGTTTCCAGGTCCGGGGCGGAAAAATGTGTATACTGCCATCACAATGTCCCGGCGACATCTTCATAAAACTTGTTTTGTTCAGCCTACAGTCCAAAACTCAAAAGACGTTCTATTTATCAGCAAAGTCCTACGTTTGAAATGCTGGAACCAGTGAATGTTTGGCATTTTGCTTGATAAATAATAGCTTGAAAATAGCTGGTAATTGGTCATTTAGTGTTGTTGTTTTTTTACCTACAAAATCACACATCACAGGTGTGGGTCAGACTGCAGACCTCAAAGGGGATTGCCAGTGCCAGTCTCTGGACATGCCTGAGCATGTCGGTTGAACGAAGTACAAAATATTGTCAGCTGTAGTGGAAAAACGTCACTATCACGCTCCAAAAAATCCTACTGAAATCCACCATATCTATTAACATGGTGCAATAAGCGTTGAACCTTTTTGTTTGTGTGAAGAACGTGTTTGTGAAAGTGAAACATTCTTCAGTTTCACTGTCACAAGGTCAGCCCAGTGAAAGTTGAAGCACATTACCTCGGCCCATTCAAAACAGACATTGGGCTCCTGATAAATGAGATGTACTTTGTGCATTCATGTGGGACTGTAGTTGTCAGTTCTTGTTTTTACTTGCTCCTTGCTCTTGCTTTGATTACCCCTCATGAGTTGACTGTGTCAACAAAGGCTGGCGTCTGACATTGTTACTTCTTCACCTGTTTAAAGTGAATGGGGATGCAGATTTGCCAAGATTTCAGATTTGCCTTCTGATAAGTGCCCTGCGGATGCCTGTCCCCAGAGTATGTGGGACAAATATTTGTTGGATTGTTTCCTACATTTCTTTGTGAACATACCTGACATTCTTTGTAGGGAGCAACAGGAAGATAGTGTTTTGTGGCGATATTGATCTTTCCATTTTAGAAATTTTGTCTTTGACTCATAGAGCTAAAGTCAGACACTTGTAGGATGAACGTCTAAATGATTTAATGATTGAATGTTTCATGACATTTGTTATGTCATGGCAGCTGCTTAACAGTCGCAAGTATTTGATTTGCCTTTCACCTTTTAGTTTGCCTATCACAGACTTTCAGCTATGGTATTGATCTACGCTTCTACAGCATTGTGTTAGAAAAGATGACATAAACGTGACATAAATTACTAGAGAGGAGGGAGGAAATCAATTCTTAGATGCAGCACAAATCTCGCTTGAAACATTATGTCTCGATGCCCTATAAACGGGCTATGCTGCAGATCAGGAATGATCAACGTGTCAGTCTCTGTAAAACAAAATAAGCTTAATAAGATAGTGCTGCTGGTTTACACTTCATTATTAGATAAAATCTACAAGTCTGCCTTTTGAAAGCACTTTTGGCATAACCTGGGCATTGAAGCAAATCATGTTATTGGCTAATTTGAAACTAATAAGCCCATTTAAAGACGCTGTTGTACATCACACTTGTGCTTCTGAGTCTGTGTTATTTTTTCTATATATATCAACTTATGGATCTCTAAGTAGCACTGTTTTTTACCTGAGGCATAATAATATTTTGGAATGAAACTTGAATTATGTACGAGTGCATATGTCAGTCCACTAGTGGAATTATGCACAGTCCTTCTACATTAAATTGTTTTTTAATGTGATTGCAGTGTTTGTAACATTGATGTTTGATGGATTAAAGGCACTGTGTGCTTTTTTAGAAAGGATTCCAAAAATGTTTGTTGACCAAAATGAATCATTGTCAGGTTTCAGTGACATAAATAATAGGTAATTTCTTGGTTGACAGAATGCATGGGCATGTGTGTTCTCTGAAACAGATCTGTGAAGGAAGTGTCATGTGACACCATGGCCCTTGACCTTTCCCCCTTGCCCTGAGCTAGGGCTTGAGCTAGGTAACAGGTGCGACCCAGACACACACACACACACACACACACAAACACACACACTCAAAGAGGGGGCAGTTGCCATAGAACAGTAGTGTTACTTATACCAGATGAAAATCTTAAGATTACTGCTTTTTACAGGCAGATTTATTTTTACACTGACATGCATGTATTTTTATTATTTATTATATCTCTGGCTTTATATGACTTCAGCATAATAATGTGATTTTTACAGACTTTTACAGACAACTTGTGTGACAATGAAAAGATCAATCCAGGTTCATTAATCTCCTTTTCTGAAGGGCCTTTGAACAATGCACTGAATCCCTCCTCACTCCTGGGCTACTGTTCTGTAACTGGGTCCGAGGTCTGCACTCGGACCCACCTATGGAGCGGAACAAGTTAAATATATATATAACTGGAGATCAATGAGTTATCACATTCATGTTTTAGTTTCTGATGTTCTTGGTGAAGTGCAGTATACAGTTCATGTCTTTGCTCGCAGTTATCCCTGTACAAATGAGTAAACGATCAAAATGTATTGGAATTTTGGCACTAATGTGCATGTCAGTTTACTGTCAAAACTGTCAAAAATTTATATTTAGTGAGATTCATAATAAGGATTAAGGTCTAAAATTCAGCATAACACACCAGCACAACTTTACATCTCCAAATTGAGGTCTCCACAAAGTTCAATCCCACTGTACTTTTTCCAAATGTCACTGTTTTGTGATAAACAATACCGTTCCCCCTTTACACCATTACAGAGTTGGCCATGTTGTCTCCCCTTAAACAAAGCACTCCAGGTTTTAGAAGGTCAGTGGAGCCTGATAAAGTGCAGTTTGGGCTGGAAGCCATGTCTAAAAAACTTCAGCACTGTCTCCAATCAAGGCAGAGCTAGACCCTAGTTGCATTTTGTTTTGGATTTCTGGCCTTGATGTAATTTGTATTGGCAGCACCAGGTTGTGGCATATATTGTGTAGTGTCATCTGAGTCATCCAGGTGGGAAGATGTCAGAGCAAATTAAAGTAATCCTCTGGACTCCAGAAGTCTCTCAGATGAATGGGGAAACATTTTTCTGTTCCACAAGTCGAGTAGATTGAAGATTTGTGTTGACTATACCGCTTTTTCACCCATTTTCATGAATGAGAAGCCTTTTTTCGTTACTTGAAGTGCGTTTCATCTTGAAATCAAACATTTTTATTTGGGGTTTATCAACTGAGTAACTGTACAGTCTTATCAGATGAAGATACAAGTGACATGTTCAGTTTTTTACTTGAGTTCACACTTGTTGCATGTGGAAATGACATCAGTGTAATGCCATGTCGACCAAGTGCCATCAGTGTTATGAGTCATTTCTGTATCAGTCACCAATCTGTGGCTCGTTGAAAAATGGTGGATAATAAAGGAGCAGATCACAGTGACACTGTAATCTTACATCAAGCCAGAAGGCATCTACTCCTGTCAGGGTATTTGATCTGGCAGACAGAGATAATCATCAATGTCTCACCAGCAACCTTGTGTGTGCTGTGCTCCTGTTTGCTTGTGTAGCTGTGTGACCATTTGAGTGCTCAGACACTGGTTATACATGTGGTCAAACCATAGACCGTATATCAAAAGGGTCAAACATGCAGTAAACTAAAGTGGGACAAGCAAAGATTTGTTACCCTAGTATGCATGTATGTATATAACCAGTAAATCAGTAGATCTACATTATTGCATTAAATGTGAAAGTTTTACTACTAGGAGTTTTATTTTTGGGATCAGATTGTTAAGGGTCTAATGAAGTAGAATTAATCATCGATTGACTTAATCGTCAGAAGATGATTTGCTCTTTAATTCCTCTAATCACTGCATTGGCTCTGTTTGTTTTCTGTGTTATCATCACATTTATTTGCTGTTTCAAGAGGGCTGGTGAATTTTAAATAGTTTAAAATATTTCTGTTTGACCTGTAAAGGAATGTTGGCTTTGTAAACGTTTGTGATTATCTGGGAAACTTGAGGCTATGGCTTTTCTGATAAGCCATTAACCTAGGTGTTGACCTTGAGAATGTACGTCTAATGAGCTTTTAGCTGAATTAAAGTTATAATGTAGAAATGCATCTAAGAACAGTTGAATTAATGAGAAGGCACATCAGCCTGTAGTGATAATGCTCATACATAGACAATTATTTATTATAGGTATGTGTAAGAGAGCACGTACTCTACACACAATTATTTATTATTAAATTAGAATGCATTATTCCAGTTAGCCTCTGTGTAGTGCTGTTATGCTATGCATACATATGAGGGCTATTCGCTCAGATGATGACCTTACTGACCTAACTCTGGGTAAAAGTTGAATGCTGCTGCTCACCCATTGTCAAACGTTGTCCTTTCGTCAAAGATTTAAAAGTGTGTCCTCCTCAAAGGCCAGGCAGAGTTCAGCTATTCAGCATATCCCAGACCGATTTAATGGGCTAAAGCTGTTAGACCCAGAGATTTAATGGTGTCAGATGAACTGAATACTGGGATAGACTACTCCTACCATCATCGTCCTGTGGGGTCCATGAAACAAAGGCTGAACCACAGCCAGTGGTAATGTAAGGCTGTTTCATTGTTGACATCTTCCAGACCTCTCACCTGTCTCCGTGCTTGTAAAAAGCACTACGATGTCTCGTTAATGTCTCTTTAATAGCGGATTGATGCAGGTCGTGTCAGACATTACCTTAGCTGTTGCTTTTGGTCGTCAGTGGAAAGCCTAACGGATGATAATGTGGCAGCATGTAGAATGAATTCTCTACAATTTTTTTTATGGTGAATGGCCTGATGGTGCACTTCAGTCTCAAACCCATCTAGGATTTCACCCTTGCTTGGAGACCATCCTCAAACATGGCTCTAACACCACTTAGATGGGTTCAGTTTGAATATTTCTGAAGGAAAATTATGCGTCTTGGCCACAGGCAAAGTCAGATAACTCATTTCAAACAAACAGTATTAATGATTAGAGCCTTGAATAAGTTGTGTTCTTTGTTCATGTCTTTCACACACTATATATACTCTGGCCTCAAGTAGACTCTGACCCTGAAATGAAAGGCTTCATTTGGAGATTCCTTCAAGGTTCTGTTCCAGCTACATTACGTTCCAAGCTTGATATGTTCTGTTATTTCTCAGGCTTCCACTTACTAACACAGCAGTTGACTGGGGATAATAAGTGATGTTGTGGCTGTAATCCATCAACAGTACTCATAAGACTCCAAGGGTTTTTCACAAAAAATAACCCAGCCATAGTAGTTTATTTTTAGATAAGGCAGGGGTGGATAATTAGCAACATATTTTTTTTTTTTTTTTTTTGCTAAAGAGCACAAAATACAAAACAAGGTCAGGGCTCGCATTAAACTTGTTTGCAACTGGCCCCACTGGGCCAATGGGTTTGAAACTTACTGGCCCGAAGACAATTTTTACTGGCCCTCTCTCCAAAAGTTATTTATCAGCGTTCCAACAAAACCAAAGATAATAAGTTATGTTATTCTGTTTTTCTTTTAACATGTTTAATCATTTATTAAATACATCCTGGATATAAAAAAACTAAACTAAAATGTAACCACAGTTATTTATATAATTTAATAGTTAACAAAACAATTTAAAAAATGGCTCTCTCTCCTGCTGACAGCCATTAAAAAAAAAAAAAAAAATGTACACAGAGCAGCAGATACATGTCACCTCGATCCTAATTGACAGGTCGCCATGGTGGCGACATGTTAATCATTAGGTAGTCCTGCCCTAAAGCATACGCTGCATTATCGTCCATTTTCCTCTAAATAGGACCATTATTTACTAAAATTATTTACCGTTTTTTGTGTTGTTGTACTGTTTATTTTAAAGGTTAGCTAACATGGCATTAGCATAATGTGCGGCTAGTGTGGCTAGCAGACTTGGCAATGTTGGACTGCTGCTGCTGTTAGCGGCTCGCTGTACAGGTGAGATCCACAGACACTCTTACTATGCTATATGGCACCAAATTACTTCATTGATGAAAATTGCGATAACATACCGCACTGTTGAGCCCAACATATTACCACAGGGGAAATAACTTCACCGCTACTTTCCTATTACACACTAGCTAAGTTGACTAGTCTTCAATAAATCTTGTTGATTGCTTAATTTGTGTTGATTTTATTAAACATAGACTATATAAGTCTTTATCAGTCAGGGGAGAGAGAGAAGATGACATGAACCCTGTCTGCTGCACTAACTCAGCCTTGATACATAGTACCCGCTCTATCAGATGAGCTACTGGGGTGCCCCCACAGCTTTGTTTCTTTAGTAATTGTCCATGTTCTAACAGTGGTAATGCCCTTGAGTAAACCTCGCAGAATCACGTATCCAACCATAGCATTAAGAACATGTATTCTTGTTAGTATAAGATTATCTCATTCTAACTACTTAGTGGCTGAAGCAGTACAAACTCAATTTGGCCTATGAAAACCCCAAACCAACAACAGCAAATGTATTATACATTAATAATGTCACCTAATTTTTCAACTGTTCAGTGCTATTGTCTTTGAAGGAAGTTTGCTCGTGAGCACTGAATTCTCTGAAGGTTAAGCTGTGCGTTCTTTATCACCATGAAATGTAGAAATTGTGCCAGGATAAAATATTCTTTCTCAGATTCTCCTAATAGCTCCCTCAGTCTGAGAACTTAACACAGCTTACAGCCTGAGGCTGAAACGAGAGATGGCCAATAAAGACCTAACAATATGTGGTGGGAGATCAAAATCCCTAGATGAATCTGGTTTCCAATTTCATTTAGAAGCAAAATGTCTTTAGGCTTGGTCCCACAGTTCTGCATTTCTGGTGATTAAATCTGGGTGTGGATGGATATGGGGTAAAGCAAATAACTATAAAATACAAGTAACAAATTCACTGTGTACACTGCGAATAAAGTGACATGCATGCACATGCATTTGAGCCCAGCCAACATGTGTGCACACCACACCTGCACATGCATACTTAACATTTACAATATTGTCATCATATGTCTCTGGGACAGGTGAAAAATATCCCCTGCATCAATAGTGTTTCTCCAATTAGGCTTTTGATCTAGGAAAGTGTGTTGCCCCCAGTCTGGCCCAGTGGCCACTCTCAGGGATTTGCCTGACTGACTTTTATAAATGTCACTAACCAGGGAAACAGGAACCCTCCTGACAAAGCCTGTGCAGGGAGAAAATGGATTTCTGTCTACAATCTTGGGTGTGCTTTTATTGTAAATATATTTCTCAAATGTCTGTGGTTCACTTGTTTCTATGTTGAATTTTGGGTTTGAGTTTTAAGCAGTGTAAATAAAAAAAAGAGTGTTACATGATCTCTAACTTTTAACTGCCTTGATACCGTATTGAACTCCATATATGGAAGGATAATCCTCACTTGCAGGATCTGTGGTGACCTATCTACACAAGTATTTGTTTGAGTTAGGAGAGGGCCTTCGTGATTGGTTGAGACTGGTGAAGCCAAAACAATTCTGGCTTACTCAAATGTGTTGAGGGCACAGGGGGATACTTGGCTTTGGCCAAGTTTTGACCTCACTAGCTCTCCTGGACACAGCCTGCACCTTAAAATAACATGCTACGTGTTGTGCATACATACCTTGCTGCTGTTGGACTTGTTTACCATGGTGAACCTGAGCTCTGCCTGCTGTTGGAGATTACAGGGCTGGATGGGGGCCACTTACATGCCTCAATACTATCTCGTACATTATTATGAAGCTTTTTTTTTTTTTAGGTGGGTTTTGGGAGTTTACATGTTTGCTGGATATCGGTACCTGATGAAGGCTTTTTGGAGCTTGATTTAGCAGTTTCCTTTCGATGTGTGAATGTATTCTGTATGTCTAAAAGTTCTAAATTAGCATCTTGACAAAGCTCCGTGGAATAAAAAAGTCTCATAAATTACAGATGAGATGGACGGAGGTGATGGGTGTGGTGCTTCTCTGCAAATCCATACTTACATCCATCTCTTTCTGACACTGAAAATAGTGTAAAAAACCTTTCCCTACTGTTCTGAATGCTAAACTAGGTCATTGTGACTCATTTCTTTCCATCTAAATGTGGAATTTAGAAATGCTTTGCTTCTTATCACATGTCCTTACAATAAACCCTTTGTCTCTTTTATGGCAGTTTTTAATCTTGTCCTTATTCAGTGATGGACATGGACGGCTTTCATACGTTTGTGCCTCGGCTTTGGCTGATTTGAGCTTTTGGGAATGTTGCTTTAAGTGCTGTCTTGAACTGTAGTAGCTAACAGAAATATATGCTACCAATGTAATGTGGCTACTATCCAATAACATAGTTTTTTTCCCCCTACCATGTCACACTGCAGTAGGCCCAAGTAGGTCGTCAAAAGTGATAGTATGATAGGCAGCATGGCCAATGGTATTCATGAGAATTTATATCCATATCATTATATATTTGAAATGACATTGACTCGGTTGACAATGACTCGGTTGCCAATTTATTAGGTACACCTAGCTCAAAGTAATGCAGTCTAATACAACAATCCTGAAGTAAGTCCTACCTTCATGAAGGTTTTAACGAGCATGTTGTGGTGCTGTTGTTATACAGACAGGTGTTTTTAGCATTTTGTCCACATCACCCCATTTATATCAATGAGGGTAGGCTAAATAACAGAAACCCTTCTCTGTACAATGCATTAGGTTTAGCTAGTTCTACCTATCAACCTCGCAGCTGAGTGTAATTCCAGTGGGAGACAAATTGTACTATTAAATTGGTGCTCACCCTTACATGTAGTGCGAGAGATTCAGATTTTTAAATTAGTGTCAAGCTCAATAATACAGGTAGACTTTGACCACAGATGATTCATCCTTGAAATGACACTTCCTTAATTTTGTATGGATAATGAGAGTAATTTATATTTGGATTGAATATGAACTGAGAACACTTCAGCCTGAGAACAGGCTGCGCAGCAATACATTTACTGTCAAACCAAAGAACAGTCATAACTTACAGCATTTACTTAGTCACTTAGCATTCCAAGGTGGTTAAGTCATTATGCAACATTCATGGTGAAAATGCATCTCGGCATTCACAACATCATCACTTGTAAACAAACATCCGCTGCCTGACCTTGCCTGACACATCAAGCCTCTTTTCCACAAATAATCCTGTTGGCGCTGCTCAAAATAAATTTGCAGACTCACCCAATTTTCAAGTCCCCAGCTGAGTAGGGGCAACATCTCAAATTACCTGTTCAACTCTACACCCTCCCTTTAGTCGCTGTCTCACACACGCACACACACAGCCCATTTATGCTGTGATCTCATTAGCAATAGTTGTAGTGTAAGTACTTGTTGTTCGGTGCATGACATGATCTGGATCACATGAAGATCGAAATGGCAAGAAAACAAACACTCCCATTCCTTCAGACCCTGGCCCACACCCGGGCCCATACCACAGCTATATCAGACTGGCAGGCTGACGGGGGGCTCCTGGCTGGTCATTTGTAGGGAATGAGACAAGTGTTACGTGTCTGTCTGAGAATGGTGTGAAACCGAACATGTAGCAGTTTGAGGTAAGAAGGAATGGAAGTCCTTATTCAGACGTTAAAAGCAAGTTTGCCTATTTGCTGTTTGAACTGGCTGCTCGCTTGTGAAACTCCCGTGTGTGAGTGTGTCATTGTGATAGCAGGTGGGTGTCCTGCCTAGATATTGGCATTCAGCCAAGCCAGTGCCATGGGAGGAAGACGAGGAGGAGGAGGTGGTGGAGGTGGAGGAGGTGGAAGTGCTGTGATCCAGAGGACTGTTGACTGACAGGAACAGTGGCTGTGCACAAACTAGCCAATAAGCATGAGGCTTGCAAACAAGACCGCAGCAAGACAATCTCCAGTATTGGAGTACTGGTACTGGGACTGCATATTGCAAGATCAAAGAGAAAATGTTCAACCATAAGGGTTGGTTTCTCCCCTCTGGCACTGTTAATGCACATTAAGGAGGAGTTTTAGTCAAAATGTTGAAAGTGTGTTTGTTTTCTTTGCCTAATAAGAGAAGATGTAAATGGAGGATATATACACACACTTGTATTTATTCTGGCATGCATATTTCTCCCTTGTGCCAGCACATCGTCTTCCCTCTGGGCGAGTGTTAGAGTGGAACACCTGCTTCGACACGTGACGAGGACTCTGCAAAGATCAGAGGAAACCCTCCCTATGTTTGTTTGTTTGTTCGTTCTAGAGTCAGAAAAAGCAAGGTTTTTTTTTTTTTTCAACAGTGATCCAAGATGTTCACAAGCAGTCAAAGTGCTTGTTCTTCTTATTCGGGGTCATTGCGAACTGCTGTTTCGATTAGCTTTTATTTGTCATGGGTAAGATCACAGACCCATTTGGACCAGATGAAATTATCTAGGGGCGATTTTAGTATTGTATGCACTAGTCAGCGTTTCTAATCCTGTTAGGAGCGCATAGGGCACATTGGCCAATAACCTGTTGATGCAATCTTGCACAGCTGTGTAAACCAGCTCAGAATTCAAAACTGTTAATCTAATATCATTAATAATATAACTTATATTTTAATATTAAATATTTTTGATAATGTATGCCCATCCTATACAAGGACATTGCTCGGTTGAATTTAATCAGTTTTCTGTCTTCATCAGTTGAGAAAATAATGTTTCAGACTAAGTCAGTACAGTGTTTTAAGAGGGGGGAAATTTGCTTATTACTTTATGCGTGCGTGCGCACACGCACACACGCACACACACACACACACACACACACATATTTATATAACCCATGCACTACATCCACCAGCACTCTCCTTTTAATTAGCAGCTATCTCTTTTGCACACATCCTCATGAGTCCCCTATTACTTCTCAGCTAGTTAAGCCAGGCATGTTAATTTACTTTTACAGAGTTAGCAGTATAAGTTTGGTGTGGAAGCATGACAGAAAGAAGGACATGCATGTTAATCAGGCATAACTGGCTTTAATAATTTTTTTTTTTTTTACAACTGCATAGGACATAAAGTCTAATAATAAAAAGAGGAAACATATCAAACATCAGTGCTTGTGTGTCTTACAGTGTGTGTATACCTGTGTCTACATTGGCAAAAAATGAATTTGTTCTTTCATAGTCAACTTTGTTTTATATATATATATATATATATATATATATATATATATATATTATTTGTGCTTTATGCGAAGAATTACCATAAATATCATTAGTTGTATTTTTTGTAGAACACAAGGGGTTTCGACCAACACAAAGCAGAGGGGAATGTGAAACATATTTAGTGTTTGATTGCAAAGCAGTGGGCTGCTCTGTTTGGATTCAGCATTCCTATGCAGTGCACATTTCAAAGAGGCTGCATGCTGGATTTTGCCCAACACTCTGTTTGGTTTGGTGAATTTCCTAGGCAGACACCTGATGCACTTTTTTTATTCTGCTCAAACAAGCAGCTGTCTGCAACAAGCCTCTTCTTTTCATTCGCAGGCTTTAGATGTCACGGTGATTCCATGTGCTGTGTCCCTTCTTATGTTCATGTTTGTGCTATCTGCACTTCACATACTGTACATGCCCACCTCCTTTGTGTGATTTGCTATTAACTTGTCAGTCAAAGCTTTGTGGGAATAGAAATTATACGCCCACAGTTGTCAAAGATGCTGAATGAATACTGTAAAAATGTGGGAGCAGAAAACCAGTAGCCCCTCAAGAATGACACGTAACACAAATCTGAGGCTGGATATACAATTAAATGCACTTTTGCTAAACAAACTACTTTTACACAACCATACCAAAGTTTTTAGTGAGTGTTTTAAGAGATACAAAATCCTAAACCCAAGTCTTTGTAAAGCCTGACATCTCCTTATTAAAAGGAAGGTGCTCTCTTATTAGCAGAATCCCTCTGTTATTGGCTGTGTCACATGAAACCATTATCTGTTGTACTGTAGGGACACCACCCAAAAGGAGTTCTGTCAAACTACTCACAGGCCTCTCATTGCATGAAGACATCTTGCGCTGGAGTTCCCTGCAATAGATCAGTTATGGAGCTCAATGCAACACTTTGCTGCCACTATAGTGACTGTGAAATGGGCTTGGAAGAGGGAGATTGTCTTTAATGTGATTAGCTTTACAGCAGCCTGTATTGTGAATTTGATTATATACATACGTCCTCCATGTGTTTGACTACATTACACCTCAGGGTAGCAATAAAACTGCAACATTGTGCCCCTGCACAAGTTAATAGGCTTCCATGGGGAGTGTGTGCTTGATCCCAAGCATTGTCTTTAAGCCTCCCTCTTGCGTTTACATCCCTGCATGTTTTATCTGGCTTGATGCAAGTGGAGAGAGTTTTAATGGTCAGTCTGTGCTTTTTCCCCCTTTTTTTTTAAATCAGTTCTGTGTTTTCTTTGTGCCAACTGGGGTTTCTTGAGCTTGGTGGGTCTGTCGATCTGTAATTAGTGCCAACCATAAACAACCGAAATCCCACTGTGCACTGCTACGGGTGGCTGCCCTCACCACGACAATCTGGAGTTTCCCTTTTGTCCTCGGATGTGTCTGATGTAGAGCCAGCTGCCTACTGTGGGAGTTGAACAGTCAGCCTATCGTGTGGAGATGGGGGTAGAGAAAGTTGGGGAGTTGAGAGGAGGAACATGGATGGACAAAATAAATGTCAATTCTATTGAAAGAATAAATTAGAAGAGGAAGATAACTTGTAAAAGAGGGTCTTGTTATTTGTATCCAGGAGGTGTCAGAGTCCTTTCCTGGCCTGCTGCAGTATCATTCTTAAATATAGAGTCTGACGCCATCTCAGTGTGATGCAAATCCTCGGCTCTTGGATCAGTACAGTTGCTTTTTCTGTCCTGGCTCCCAAATAATGCACAATAATGATGTCATGGCTAATGTACTACAGGTTAGCTCTTCATTCCAGTCATGTGTCTAGTTGTTTGGCCTGCATGCTTATTCTTTCACAGATATTTTATCCACTCAGTCACCTGTCGCTGTATATCTAAGTTGCATTTTCCTCAATATTCATGTCATGATATAATCCTTTTACCATGGAGACAGAGTGGCTTATGTTGGGTTAGGTTGGAGAAGACTTGTGTGTCTTTTGGTTAACGGTCATATTTTGATAGTGGTCCAGTTTTTTTTATTTTACAGCTGTTTATTTATTCCTCAGAGTATTGTTAAATGCACTTTAAAACTATAAGCCTAGACACTGGATTTGAGCTAGGGCATCACATCTTTGGCTTTGTTCATATTGCAGGCGAATCAGATTTGTTTCTTAAATTAGATCTTTAAGACAGACTATCTGCACTGTTATTTGCAAACATGAGGAATGGAGATCCATCACCTCACCCTCTAAACAGTTGTGGTGTCACGTCGCTGTGCAGAACTCCTCTGTTGCACCAGAAAAACTCAACGACGGAGAAGTTCTGCAATGCGACTTGACAGCATGGATTTTGCTCACCCGCTCTCAGGGCTCCAGACTAAATTTTTTCACCTCCGTCCGGGAACCGTCCTGAAAAACAATTTGAAACATCCTGAAGTTAATGTAAAGCATCCCAAAATCTCTAGTTTCTTTACTTTGTTATTGTCCTCTATAGTTATTAGTGACATAATAAATGATGATAAATTGATCAAATGTATAAAGTAAGTAAAATTTATTTTGCTGGATTCAAACAAAAAGATTTAAAAACAAAACTGAAAGTTATCTGTTTGGGTGATGGAATCATTTAATTTTAATTCAGTTAGACACTCCGGACTTTAATGGCTCCTGTGTTTCAGCAGGTTTTCTGCTCATGTTCAAAACTTTCTGCACATTCAGAATCTCTCCCACATATCTGTGTTCTCTGACATGTCCAGAAAGAAATCGTAATATTGTGAGACTAACATCACTTCATCAGAGGTACAAACCGAAACCAACACTTGTGATCAGGCAGAAATCTCAGCACAAATCCACGTGTCCACTCCTGCAGCTCCGATAAAGTGCAGCTCACAGTCCCAAACAGCGCCAGACTGTGCTTCAGGTTTTCTATGTTGATAATGCAAAACCCTAACAGCAAGTCTGCTGGCTGTGTCTCAGCGCGCTGTCACGTCGTTTGCGGAGTTGCATTAGCTGGGTGGAGATAATTCTCACCACTAGTTGTTGTTGTTGTTGTTGTTGTTGTTATCAGAATATAGATTTGTTTTTCACTGTGTGAGAAGATTGATGTGTGGCGCTTAACACGTTAGGCAACACAGTGCGATAGAGAGGTCAGCAAGCTGTTTGTGACTGAGAGGATAGATGGACCTGTACCGTGGGAACAGGTGAGCAGCCAGCCAGTGATGGTGACCATAGTAACAGCATGAGAAGACGCGCTCCGTTGTAGTCAGCACTCGGTCGGTTCAGTTTGTCATTTGCTAAATGATAGTTCCTCCATTGCAGCCTCAGCATCTCTAAAACCTTTTTCTTTTTATTTGGAATGCCAAACTTTCCAGGCTCTTTTAAATGTCATGGTGAACTCTCAGTTGTTGTCGTCTTGGGAACAAGGTCTTGGCCTGAAGATATGCTCCACGGACCATTGCAAATAGTCGGCTGCCCCTCCTGTGGCCTCCCAGCCAACTTAGTCTGCACAACAACTAATAGGCACATGGCTAAGAGGAGGAAACATCTGTGTATTTCATGCAGACACTAGAATGTTTTGTGAATGTGAATGTCTGCCAGTGTAATTTCAAGTCTTAAAAAAAGACTTTATTTATTTGTAAAAGTTTGTGTTGTGTTTATCAGAAAAATAAAAGTGGACTGTCAAAAAATAAGAAAAAAAAATTAAATGAAAACACTTTTTTTCATTTTAACAGAGGCAATTGCCTTTCAGTTTAACAATGCCCAATAGCTTCGTCCCAACAGTTATCTTCTATAGCTTTACACATAAAACATTTTGTTGTCTTGCATGAACAATATTGTAATAAGCTAGCATGTCAATGTCTTTGAAACTTTCTCTTGCTCTACACGTTTCCAGCCAAGTACTATAATGCCATATGTGGTTTGAGGGGTAGTATCATGTAAAGTCTTTTATTCAGGGTCTGTTTAACTTGGCATGTTGCCTTCCCATAGGGATCTCTCGGTCTCAGCCTGAGTCGAAGATCAAAGGCCGACTGCATGTGCATGTTGTCCAAGGCTTACGTCTTAACCTTTAAAATCTACAGTATCCTGGCAGGTCTACTCAGACAGTCTCAGAGTGATCATTCCCCAAACTTAATGCATGAATGTTGTCAATCATGGCATCATAACAGCAGCTTGTGAATCAAGAATGCCATTGGAGGCATTATCATACAGGCAGAGCTCAATGAGCTGCAAAAAGAGTGCAGTTGGGATGCAATAAAACCGTTTACAACACAGTAGCAGTAACCTGGTGTACTCAACTCTGTATCAATCCTGATTACCATTGCTTAGCTGCCATAAAGGGACATATGGAGTTATTAAGCTATCTGCCTACATAGAAAGATTGTTAGTTATCAGTTAGAGCCAGAGGAAGGAAGTGGTCATGGCTTAAACCTAGCCTTTTTTTCTCTCTCTTTTAGTTATGATACTGTATCTGGGACATTTTGGACTTTTTATTGCAGTGTATCTTGGAAGTTTTCTTACTTTCAGTGTATAGTTTCTTACAATCCTGTTTCTTCTTTTATTCTATCTCTGTGTATACATGCCCTTTACTAACTAAGGCACTAGTGCCAAACCTCTTGTAGCAATGTAAGATCGTACTAAAATATGATGAGATATTATACATACACATTACATTAAGTTAGTTAGTTAGTTAGTTAGACTTTGTGGCAAAATTTGCAAAGTATACTCATTCACAAAATAAATGGATACTCATCCAAATATGGACATGTGCACAACATTCACACCTGCGTGTGTTCACACAAAAATTCTGTTCACCTCCCCCCATCCTCTGCCCACTGGCAGCCAATATTAGTGTTGGATTATACATTAAAGCCTGAGTCATGTTTAGCGAGTGGACCCTCTTAAAACAAAAAAATAAAAAGGCCCTCACTGTAAACAGACTCCCTGCCTCTAAACCCTTGGCTCTAATAGTTTAGAGCCACTAGCTGTGCTCTACACTAACAATTCCTTATATAGCTTGGTTTCTTGCCTGTGGACACTACAGTATAAAGATGGCAAAACCAGAATGCCATGCCTGCAGCGATGAATTTAGGGCAGGGGGGTGGTTCATGTCTAATTTCTGTTGACTCATGGCTTTTAATGAGAATTGGGACTTGACAGTGTTGTGAAAACTGAGTTTGAAATGTTCTGTTAGTCTGAAGGCATTATTAATGCATAGTGGTTTTTTTGGCTGGGTGACATAAATGTTTATAAAGATTATTCCACATCAACTTTGGGCAGTGTTTTTTTTTATCTGGTTCATTCTCAGCTTGGTGCCTTGTAGAGAGTCAGTGCCCTTTTTAACTTTTTCTTACTGCTAGACCTGTTGTTATGTATGTTCAAGACAATGTGAGATCATTTTCCTGTTGAATAAAGGGAGGTCACTCTTTCTTTTCTCACTTTTTGCCCTGGTCACAGATTTTGTGCTGATACTGTTGCTGTTAGTGACAAAGTAGGCTAGTTTTGCATCATATTGTGTATCTACCATCTTGACTGACCTCAATATGAAGCAAACATCTGTCAACAGACCACAATGCTTTACAAGTTAGTTCTTTTTAATAAGGACCTCAACCTCACTGTTGTACCTTGCCATCTCTTACCATCAGTCTCAGTTTTACACACTTGTATGTAAGTTGTCATCAGCTTTTTTAGTGATTTGCTGTATTTAGTAACATCTAAATGATAATTTGTGTAAATTATAAATTCTTCGATGATTCTCTTGATTTTAAATGTGAATACACAAAAAAGTTAGTCAGTTCGTCATTTCTAAGATAAAGCAATTAAATTAGCCTGTATCTGTGACTTCTCATGAGTTGGAGCTCATTATGAGCACTTGATGGTGACGTCAAGCTGACATATGTCCTCTTGCCTCCCTTGTCTGTAGGAAATTTGGGTGCAGCCTTAGGATGCCCAGTGGCTTTGTGTGAATCAGCGAGTTCTGGTGCTCCAGACCTATAATTCCCAAGACAACAGGGAGCCGCACAGCCTGGCAGGTAATCAGTCATAATGTACTTATCCTGTTATTATTTGTAGTAGGGTTGCACAATTAATCTTAAATCTTAAATTAAAATTGCTACATCAGTTCATACCGCTATGCAGTCTCTTTGCACGTGACTGTAGTACTGTCAGTTTTGATTATCGCATTCAACTATGCACTCCTTTCTCTCTAAGTTAATATACATCACAAAATGACAATACTGTGTTACACCACTGTATGTGTGAGGGAGTTTTCCCCCTTCTTCTTTTTTAAGAGCTTATACTGGGTTGGGATCTGTTGCTGTTGTGGGCCAGTAAACGCCATTGAGGCACGAGTAATTTTGGTTTATACAAATAAATTGTAACACTACAGGGTAACATAACATCAAAAAATGAAACAGCCAGCTGCAACATCACCCCAGTAAGCCAAAGAAAAACACATTCTAGCTATAGATATCTGCGCAGGTAGCAGGGATGGTCTGTGTATGTTATTTATTCAGATAGCTTTGACTTTAAATCGTATTTGAAGTTGTCTGTTAGGGCTTGCACGGTGGAGTAATTTCCCCTGCAGTAATTTATTGTAGCTCAACAGTATGGGATGCAGTATTATTACCATTTTTGTTTTGTTTTTGCAAATTACTTAATTTATGATAAACAATTGATCAGTAATTTGGTGCAATAATACATAGTAAGTGCATCTGTGGATCTCACCTCACTGCCCAGCGATCGACTAACTGCAGTTTTATGGTGCTGGGTGCTTGTCAAAGTTACACAACAACGTAAAGCAAATTCATTTCTTCGGTTTAACCGTGTCTTTTTCACATGTAGCTATATCGTTACCTTCAGGGCATGTCCATCCAGTAAATGTACATACAGCAGTAATGCGCACACACATGTGCGGAGCAGAATGACATTCCGTGTAATGTTAACAACTAACAACTTAGCTGTAGTGTAGCTAAAGTTCCTCAAAAAGCAACATGAAAAACCAGTTACAGGCATCCAACCTGCTACGCTCATTATTTAGTTTGCTTTAAATGAGAATTAAATGTTTAGACAGTTTTTCTTCAATGTCTCTTAGTATTACAACATTAGTCCAACATCATTCAGCCTGCTAGTCACATTAGCCATGCAAAATGCTGATACCAAGTTAGCTAACCTACAAAATAAACCGTAAAACATACAAAACCTACAGCTTGTTTGAAGTTGTGTCAAGGACTGCCCATGACGATCCATCCTTGCGCTTGAACCATTACGGCCCTTGTATTGCTTGTAGCATTTTTGAAGAATTTATTTATTTATTTATTTATTTATTTAACATGTAATGAAGTGTAATACAAGAAGGTATGAACATTGCAGTTGTTGTAGTTGGCTTGTATAGTATTTCAATATTGCAGTTATTGCGACAGCCATATAGTCTGTTACACACAGCGTTGGTGAGCCTTGCACAGGTAGACCAGTTGGCCATATTGTGTGTTTCAGTTTCTGCCCTTGCTGCCTAGTCTGATAAGCCCTCTGTAAATCTTCCTTTGGCAAAGAAGAACAAGCAAAGTTAGAAGCTTAAAATGCATCAAAAACATGTCTAGGTATGTTTCCCCACCACCACATTCCCATTACCAGTGATAGTATATTATTTCATTTTGAGTGTAATACTGCATGTTGAAGGCATTTGATATTATTTTATATGTAGTTGATTTTACACGTTGGAGTTTAATTTAAACCCAGTTTAAATGATTGACTCTGATTTTTTTTTTTTAGACACTCATCTTCTCCTGCTGGGAAATGATATCATCCTTTCTGACTTTATGACCAAGGCATTTGAAAATTGTAGCTTCGTCACCTACAAAGCTCAGCAGCTATTTCTGGCCATGTTTTGTTTTTGTTCTTTTTTGGGGGTTATAACCACCTCTGCTTTGTTGACTGAGGCTGCTATGTTGTGTGTGCATTCAATGCCAACATGGTTGTCATCACTGTTCTATTTCACATTCATAATACAAATTTTACATTCCTTTTTTTCCTCCTCCCCCTGACACATTAGATATTTTTTGTCTGTTGTGTCTTGCAAACATCCTGTATTCTGTTGCTACAAGTAGAAAGTTTCAGTGGTAAATGTCAATTGGATTTTCCTTTCTCTGACATATTTATAGTATCTGTATATCTATGTATCTATTTCAGCATAATTACCATCTTAGCAGAATCCCACAGTTGTCTTTAGATGGACTTTAAAATGTCTTGAGCATAGTTATACTTGCCAGGCCAGCCACCACACATTGCTCTGTGTTCACAGGCTCCCACTGATGGACCTTGCGATATCTAGCCTCATGGCGGATCAGGGGGATCTTTATGGGGGAGATTATTTAAGTGGGTTGCTTTTCACATAATTATGTTCTAAATGCTGATTCACTGATAGCGAGGGCATTAACTTGAATGTGCTCAAGAGGACGCAAGAATGTGGCACCTACATATCTTCTTGGTTTCCTTTGTGGAACTTAATTACTGAGTTTGAAGAATGGGAGAATGGGGGCGTCTCTGGTAATTATTATCTACTAATATATGGTAGCAGCAGTGGTAAAGTCAGATCTGTATTACAGTTGCCAAAACCAACATGTGATTTATTGAGATCCTTTAGTAGAGATTGCATAGAAAGAAAGAATCCACCAACATATGATTCATTTGCAAGAAAGACTTTCAACGATTCTGTTTAATGAAAATGAAAGTCTCTGCCTGCTTCTGTTCATTGCTGTCAGTGGTTGGAAAGTACCACAAGCATCTTCATCTCTTCCGCCAATCTATGTAGAAATGTAATTTGGCTACTGAAGGGAATGCAAATCAATTGCTGGCAACATCAGCATTCTACCCCAAAGCAAATTGGCATAGTTTGCATATGACTGAATAATACTGAACCAGGGAGATTGTTAAATTGAGAACCAGATCAAATGAATTGCTCTCACCATATTTCTGCATAATTCTACAAAGGTTTAATATCTTTATATTTTATTCATGGGAAATTGTACCTATACTACAATTGCAGACTAATATACCATTCAAATGATTATCTTCCTTGATTACGATTGTTAGAACAAATCCAGTGTAACACGTGATGTTTTTGAACAGATGAAGTTAGAGTACAAGAGGATAGTGGTTGACCGAAATGGGTTTTTTAATGGCTAGTGTCAACGCTGAAATTTACAATGCAGATATCACAACAAGAAAAGTCATGTATAATTCCAACAGTACTATTAAATATACATGGTTATTTTAGTATCCGAAGCTTCGATAGATTATGTCAATGACCCCCACCCCCACCCCCGTAATGGGATCAGATGGGCACGTTCATAGGTGATAGATATTTATTAGTCCTTTCAGGAATTCATAGTGTGTCATACAGCAAACATCAGACTAACAAATAGACAACTCCTTTACAAACACAAACATCACCCGAGTGCTTTACAAGTTATACAAAAGGCTCAATGTCGGCTGATGGCCGGGCTGTTCACACAACTTGCCGTCATATGACGGCAGTCTTGAAGTCGTTGTGGCGTTCACACTACGTGACTGATTGGTGACAGGGACACACACACACTACAGGGGTTGACAGCGGCTGTGTCACCTGATGCTATTCTCCAAACCACGTTTTGTCAAGAAAACATACATGCGAAATGTGAAATGAGCGATCCTGCACACAGAACAGCTGTTGTTGTTGTTATTATAAAGATGGAAATTATAAAGACAAAGAATATGGGTGAAAGGATGGATTAGCACACACCAGTAGCAGGAAACGTCTGAGCTACAGAGAGAGCTGGAGGTGAGTAAAAAGGTGCAGCTACCCAACACCCAGTTAACTCATGACTGTGAGGTTACAGCTCACGGCCCAGAAAGGAGAAAAACAAACCCATGTGTGTACATTTTCAGCTGAGGTCTGCGGCTTACTTTGGCTAGCCTTCAACTCAAAAATCAATCATGATTTCAGTTAATTGCTAAAGTTGCTGTTACTGTTACCTTGTCTGTGGTCCGCTGGCAGAACTCCTGGGCTTTTTGTTCAGGTGCCGTTGTGCCTTTTATGGTGGAAAGACGGTAACATTACAGAGTGGTTGTTTTTCTTTAGCTTGAAATAATCCCATACTTTGGACACTTTCTTCTTTGTCCCTTGCTATTTTCTCTCTCTTCCTCCACTTTGCAAACAGCTCCATTATAATCATGTCGTGTTCACAGCATAAGCGCGATGTGCAACAGTAATAAATGTCCTTGTGAAACACTGTGCTGTAAAGTTACATGGATTAAACGAAGCATTGAAAGAATTTGTGTCGATGCATTTTATTAATCGATTTTATCGATTTAATCGATGAATCGTTTCAGCCCTAATAACAATCTATATTTAACCCTAGCCAGTAATGATTTTAAATTAGATTTGCTGTCATTTAGGATGGGGAGAATGTGTTGACATTTAGAAAAGACGATAGTGACTGATGAAATTAAAAATTTAGGGCTCAAAACTAATCTTTTTTCACCACCTTCCCAAAACTCACAATGGGGAGCGCTAACACTGTTCCACAGCAGCCACACTGACAAGGCTGCCTGCAGATGTGTCTGCAGACGTTTTTGTTTATCGGCCTCTGGAGTGCAGGCATTGACCGATGCTGCTTATCTAAAAACGTTACATATTGGACCGATTAGTCTAATATAGCTTTCATTAAATACTTTTCCCCCCAAGCAAGTGATAGCCTGTCCATTGTAGCGATAGCACCAGTTGGAAAATTGACTCCAAAAATTGTCAACCCCTAATTTGTCTTGTTTACACAACAAGCCAGTCACCAAAGAGCTCTATCATTTCTTCGCATGCATAATTTTTCTTTTTTTGTTTCATTTAAAAAGAAATCGGGCTTATGGTGCTTTCAGATGAAATGCAAATTTAATCCTCTCGACGCTTTCCTAGCGTGAGTACATTCACTGCAAGTGTTCACACACAACGTGAGAAGGCGATTAGAACCCGCGAAAATTTCGCTCGAGTTGGAAATTTTCAACTCACGCGAAGGCCTTTGCGCTGCCCGACAGGAAATCGCGGCTCTACGCGTCTTTGCATTGACTTTGTATGTAAACTCACCGCCCCGAACGCTCGCTGGAATTGGCAGAATAATGTTGGGGCACTTCATATGAAGATGGCATATGAAAATGAAGAACTCACATAGATTAAAAATTTATGTTTTAATTCTTTTAACAGCTTAATTGGCAATGGCTGCCAGTACATTTACTTCCTCAGGGCCAATATTATTTTTACTATGGATATTTGGCCAAAATATATGTGGAAGTGCATTTTTTTCACATAATTTTATATCAGCTGATATGAGTGGTAGAATATCAGCTTTGACTTCAAATATTGTTTTACCAGACTTTTTATGTTCTGTTTAGTGTAGCGTTTGTGTCCCTGTGGAGTTTCTGACCACTCTGAAACTCGGTGTGTATTGGCTGGCACTATATGTGTATAGATCCATCAAGATTACACACTGTTGACTCACTCTCTTTAAGTTACTCTGCTTATTGATTGCTGCATTTCCCTGCTATGCTTGTCCTTGATAAATGGATTAGGATGTGCCCTGTGCTTTTTGCTTCTAGAGTTACCACTTTAACAGTGCTCACTAAAAGTGCCCTTGCTATCTTGCTCCAACAGTAAACAATGTAGAGTTTTCCCTTTAGGGCCCCATTGTTAAGGTTTAAATCAATTAAGCCATAGAAAGTATCTAACTTTCAGAAAATGTAGTGTGAAATAGAAAAAGATAGACGTTGGATATGGTCTGTCCTTGAAGCCCACCATGTCAATCGAGCCAAGGTCATTGGAGATCAATAAATGAGTGGGTGTCTGGAACATGTATTCCTATCACACTCCAGCTTTGCCTCTCTCTCTCAATCCTGACTTTCCCTTAAGGCCCCACTAAGTAGTCTGTGGAAACCAGCAGCTGTAGGAGTTCCCATCAGAGCACCTCAGAGAGCGAAAGTGAATTTCACTAAGGGAGTCACAAAAGTCTGAAACGTCGATATCAAATGATCAATGGGTCAGCTGTCTGCTCCATTTCTTAATTATTATCTATTAGTCAGAGGGAACCTCAAAGGGACAACTAACATCACCAACAAGTTCAAAATGGTTTGAGAGGGATGGGTGGCAGTCTCCCCTAAATTCCACCAAGCTGTGACCCCGGTCCTTTCCACGCTGCTTGCTATAGTTATCCCAGGCCTGTTTCACCTTAGTTATGGCTGGAATGTGCTGTTGCATGAGAAGAGGTCATCTCTCCTCATGGCCTGCCATGGCTCTTCCTCAGTCCTTAGTCAAGGCTGCCAAGATACAGACATGCTTTCCCACGCACGCAACCACCCTTCCATTCATCTATGAAGAATGTTGATATTTATTATGCAGGGAGCTTAACTTGCTTTATTCAGGCAATTTAGAGGAAGTATCATTGTTATCAATTAATTTGAAGCTCTATTTACCTATGCAGTCTGTATTCTATATAAGCCTCTGGATCACTTCATTGTTATAATAAATTAATAACTTGTTTCACTCCAAATAAGCCTTAGGTTTTCTTTGTGTTCTCACTGTGTTAGCAGAATGGCTCTAAGAATGGCCCACAACTTTTCAGAAACTAAAAGATCACAGCAACTATTATATAGATTACCATGTAATTTCCCTCAGACATTCATGATCCCCAGAGGATGGGTCCAAAGACTTTGGGGAACACCTGAATGTTTTTAAGTTTTTTAATTGTATCAAATATCTCAACTTCTACTAGATGGATTGGATTTGGTACACGATGTCAATGTATCCTGTCGACTTCGGAGATCCTTTGACTTTTCCTCTAGTGCCACTTCGTGTACAGTTGTGTTCAAAATAATAGCAGTCCAACATCATTAACCAGAACAATCACTGTTTTTGATAGAAATTATATTCCTACATGGCAAATAATTTACTAGTAGCCAATTTTGTGTAATTGAATCATTAATTGAAAGGGGCGTGTTCAAAATTATAGCAGTGTGCAGTTCAATTTGTGAGGTCATTCATTCTATGAAAAAACATGTGTCAACAGGTCATTTAAAGACAAAGGCTGCAAATGTTGTACAAGCTGGTTGTAGTGCATTTCTCTCTGACAATCGGACTAAAATGGGTCGTTCCAGACATTGTTCAGAAGAACAGCATACTTTGATTAAAAAGTTGATTGGAGAGGGGAAAACATATAAAGAAGTGCAGAAAATGATAGGCTGCTCAGCTAAAATGATCTCAAATGCCATACCTGTGAATACTGTAACAATTAGAAGACGCCTATGCGAAGCCAAGCTATCAGCAAGAAGCCCCTGCAAAGTCCCATTGTTGCAAAAACGACGTGTGCTGAAGAGGTTACAATTTGCCAAAGAACACAAAGACTGTCCTAAAGAGAAATGGCGCAACATTTTGTGGACTGATGTAAGCAAGATTGTTCGTTTTGGGTCGGGCGGCCGAAGACAGTTTGTTAGACGACCCCCAAACACTGAATTCAAGCCACAGTACACTGAGAAAACAGTGAAGCACGGTGGCGCAAACATCATGATATGGGGATGTTTCTCATACTACGGTGTCGGGCCTGTTTATCGCATACCAGGGATAATGGACCAGTTTGAATACATCAAAATACTTGAAGAGGTCATGTTGCCTTATGCTGAAGGGGAAATGCCCTTGAAATGGTTGTTTCAACAAGACAACGACCCTAAACACACCAGTATGCGAGCAACATCTTGGTTCCAACAAGATTAACATTATGGAGTGGCCAGCCCAATCCCCGGACCTTAATCCAATAGAAAACTTGTGGGGTGACATCAAAAGTGCTGTATCTGAGGCAAAACCAAGAAATACCAAGGAATTGTGGAATGTAGTCCAATCGTCCTGGGCTGGAATGCCTGTTCACAGGTGCCGGAAGTTGGTTGACTCCATGCAACACAGATGTGAAGCAGTCCTGAGAAACAGTGGTCATACAACTAAATACTAGTTCAGTGATTGACAGGAAAGCTAAATCTTCAAGCATTTTTCAGTTTATACAGTAAATGTTTGAGTTTGTAAAGAAATGTGCAGACATTGCTATTTTTTTGAATAGCCTAATATTACTTTTTCCTCACTTTCTGTGAAGTAATGACAAATTTGATGATTTATTTTCTTCACGTTTTGATTTGAAATAGAATGTGCAGTGTTCCCAATGCATTTGCATGTATAGAAATAAAAGCTTTTGTAAGGATTTGGGCCTTTAGTCACTTTTTTCAACACACTGCTATTGTTTTGAACACAAGTGTTTTGTACATACTGCACATACTACTCCTCCAAAGTGCCACCAAGTCATCTATAATGTATTGCACTGCAAAAGCAACAATGTGGTTTAAGCTGCTTTCCCACATATTAACGGAATAATGCACTAGCAATTTTCTGTGTCTCCCATCATGTGGGATTAGTAGCTGGAGTCGATCTTCTGTGTAAGATTCTCTGAGTCATTAGCCAGCTCATGACATTCACTATTCACTAAGTCTTTCATCATTGGCCCAGGTGTGAAAAATGCTGTAAAGTCACATGCAAAGTGTGCGAAGGTCAATGGCATTTTAGCGTATGTGTAACAGTTTATGATGGTGTTATACTGAAGACAGGGATATTAGTCATAGTTTAATAAATACAATAATTGCCTTGAGATTTAATGGAATGGGTTAGTCATTTTGTCCTTGTACACAAGGAAACAATTTAGTAATCTCTCAAAAATCATGTTACCTTGGTTACTCTATGCTTCTGTTTCCATTACTGACTAATGTTAATCATCTAAAGGTGAACTGAAGTAACTTACTATTAAAAGGAAAAAAGTATGCCCTTTTAAGTATGTGCATGCATACAACTGTAAGGTGTGCACAAAATAAGTAGTTTTAAGTTACAAGAGATGTAATTCACTGTGTTGTCCAGGTGCACTCCGAGGTATTTACAAGAGGGAACCACCTCAACATCTTCCCAGTGTGTGGATACAGGGGTCAGAAGAGGTTTAGTCCTGTACTCCTCCTCCTGTTGTCCACTCATACACCCCACAGAGTGAGGTTGTTCCGCAGGCATGACTCTGATTTGTAGCTGAAGTCAGAGGTGTATAGAGAAAACAGGAGGAGAAGTGGGGGGACTTGTCCCTGAGGGGCCCTGCTTATCACAGTTTCTTACACGCAGTTCCTCAGTCTTAACCAAGGATTATACTTTCCGCGTCCCCTAGTATGTGAGGGACCGGTGGACAGGTCCGCACGGTCACAAAAAAGTGGCAGACTACGGTCCCAGGGCACCAAGTGATCATTTGTGGAATGAGTCTGCCAAGCTGACTCCAGAAAGTTGTATAAACATAAGTAGTCTGCCTCCGTGGCGTCAGCAGCTGTCCGCAGCTGTCCGTGTAGGCGTCCGCTCCAGAGTATATTGGAGGCTTTACAAACTGTGCTACCTTGTCAGGTAGTCTGTTATCCAGGACACAACTGGAGTGTTCACCTTCGTGGCTCTGAGCTTGACTCCTAACAGCAGAGATCATGGTGATCATGCTGTCAGTTTAGATTTTTTTGATAATTTTAGTGTGATTTTAGTGCAGATACGTTTGATTAAAATCCAAAGTGAATACTAATGTATCATGGACATTGCTTGATTCTGTTTTATGCTTTCTGCCAACATCAAATCAGCACTTAAGGGTATTGTAGAGGGGGATGTCCTTGACTTTTGAAAATAGATCTACTTACTTCAAATGGTGTCATGTAGTCTGTGCTTCAGATTTATTGGCCACCAGTCTGCCTAGAGACTTTCAACTTGATCTGCGCCAAGCCCTTTAGTCTGACCACCTATTGTTTCACTGTTTAGTCAACCTTTTCTTGCCTGGCTCTTCCTACAAGCTGGAGTTTCAGCTGTTCAGCCTCTGTCCCCCTGTGTGGTTTCTGCTTTGAAGATGGAATGAGGAATTGAATTTCTTGCTTTGGAGTTGATATTTAACTTTAAATAGAAAATTTCTAAGAGATGTCTCACTGTTTTCTTATTGAGTAATCTGATCTCTGCTTCACCATTTCGTCAACTGTTCACAAGTGTTGCTATATGGCTCTTCTTATACTCTTGGGCCCTTTGAGACTCATTTTTTATTGCCTTTGGCAATGTTTAGAAAGACTGCCATTAGTGTATAGAAACTTTTTAGCATATGATGAAAAACAACAAACAACAACAACAAGTTCTTTAAAAGCTGACAAACAGATTGCCAGTATCTCACTTTCACCACATGCACAAACACACAAACTAATATATGATTGATATCACTCAGTATTGGAGGTCATGTGCAAGGCCAAATAAGGAAGCGATAGAACATTGCCTACAAGGGATTTATCATCCTATCAACTTTGAAGGGATTTAGTTGCTATTTGCTATTTACATTATAACTGGAAGAACACGCACGCACACACACCCACAAACACACCAACACTCAAACTAACTTTATGCTGTCAGTGTCAGGTCGACAATGTGCTTATTTTTGTGTTTTTGTTTTGTTTTGACATTTTTAAAAATTAAGTGTCACCAACAACATTTTCTTAAAACTAAAAAACTAAAAAACTTTTTAAAGAATTGATGTCTGTATGTCATTGACTAATAAATTGATGTCTTTTACCATCTTTAGGGCCCGTGTCCACCAAGCCCGTGTCTAAGCATTTTTTGCCAGCTGAAAACGCCAGCTGCTCTTCTGAAAACACCCAGCTGGAAGCACTAGTGGGCGTTTTTGAGGCGCAGCGTTTATTCCGACTGCTTGGGTTGCTATGATACATAAAATCCGAGGAAGTGATGGTGCAAGTAGTTCTACCTAACTTTACTGGATGTAAAAATGTCAACACAGAGTAGAGTACTTGCTCTGGCCCTTGTGGGTTCGGCGAGTACCACTGTTAAGTCGAACAGCTGAGGTTGGACGAAGCCCGGTTCCAGGATAGTTACCGTTGATACGGTGTGGTATTTGTCTCGCCCCTCCTCTACTGTTTTACCGCTGGGTAAAAAGTGACAGTGACGAGCGCAGCGTTTTTCACAAAGTTGGACATTTTTCAACTCTCAGCGTATGGGAAATAAACGCTCCGTGCTCAGCGCGGAAAAAACGCTCAGACACTGGACTAAATATTACAAACTAAAGCTGACACATTAATTTACAGTACACTTGATAAACTTATTGACAGTGTGTGACTTCTTCAAATATATATTTCATATTTTGATACATTTGTTATATGTTCTTGTATGTTGTGATTGAAGTTGCAAATGGAACATTATCTCTTGTTTGCCATAAATTATGTGCCATAGATGCTTAAAGTATATCTTATATTTCTAATTAAAAACCACAGCATGTGATATTCAGTAGGGTTATGGGTTAAACATGCAGAAAGTAAGACGGCCTTTTTGGATCTATATTTACCACTTTTCTGGTAGAATGATTAAACTAAGCATCTAAATCATATTATGTTTCTTTTAAGTAGCTGGGAATATGATTAAAGCATGCAGAAATGCTGGAAATTGTATTTAAATTAAGTCTACAGAGTTACTGTTGATCCCTCTCTCACAATATTAATAAGCCTTTAGCATATGAAATACTGGTTCAGACCAGTATTACTACTGACCATTGTCATCTGGGTGGATGTTATGAGTGAGGATACTGGAGTTTCTCTGCTCTGTATGTAATCTTGCCTTGTTGTGACTCTTCCACACCCGGCCAGACCCTGTTCATCCCACCCTCTATGCATGTTTTTTCAGCTGTGTTTACGTGCTAGCACTCTAAAACTTGAAGGGTGGGGTGAATGCCTTCCTCTGTACCAGACCTCTGACATCTGTCAGGACTCAACATCATTCATGTTTTGTTTTTTTAACCCATAACATGACACACATATGCTAGTTTTAGGCTCATGTACACATTGAAAACACTTTTATGTTAAAGAAAAATATATTTTTCTTAATTACGTCTGTTTATTTGATGCTTTTTTTTAAAACTAATTTCTAGCAATCAGAAGTTTCAGAAATGTCTTTCACTGATGTAGTCACATATAATTTAGTTTATTTTACTTAGGATAGATGGCTAAATGGTTCCCAAAGGCTTTTATAAAGTCTTGAAATAGTTTAATTAACTTAATATTTCTAGTCATTATTTAAGAAAACACACTCACAAAAGGTTTATTTTTGTATTTACACCTTATGCAGCCCTTAAATATTAAAGGGCCTGTTTAGTAATTGATGTTGTTAGCAGATGGCATCAAAATACAATAGCTGAAATCGATAGACCTCATTGTTTTGTAAATTCAGCTCAACATTAATGTTTTATCTAACTCTGAGATATTTAGATGACTTAATTCCACAACAAAATTAAGTTTGGTGGAGACTTAAAGTGCCCTAAAGGACATACTCTTAATGCTGACCTTCAATTTCCCGTACGAACATATTTCCTCCACGGCCAACAATGCAATCAAATCGGTCAGTTAGCGGGCAAAAAAAGCATCTATACTACATGCATTATTGATGTGTATGAAAATGGAGCCTCTCAGCTAATGGCTAATCTTTCATCTGTGGTGTACTGAACATTTGGTACCCTCGATCTATGAGAGTCCACTCCTTGGCCCTCACCCCACACTCCTGCTCTGTTACTGATCATTTGCACTCAGAATAATGTACATTCTGTATGCATGAAAGGCAGTCAACCAATGGCCTGCGAATGAAAGATTTTGGAGGAGAAGGCAATGTGTGGTCAGTATGGTCACCTGATTTCTTTCCGTTATGATGAATCAGAACAAAATACCACCTCATATAAACAGTATATACAATATTAAGCGGGCTCCAATCGATCGGTCACCGATCGTAATCGGCTGATAATGGCTTTAACTAGTTTGATAGGTTGTCTCTAAAAAGGCTGATCAGAAAAGCCGATCAGATGATGCAAAATTTGCCAGAGAAATTTTCAGTGGCAGCTAAAATGGTTTCACTTTGCGGTCTGCGTACCGTTACACCACTAATATACAGTAGACTGTATAATGCTACATGATAAATAAAAGGCTTCATATACACCCGGTGATCGGCCGAAAAAATCCTAATCGGAGCACCTTTATACAATATACGTAAAAATACAGACTGTTACTGAGCAACAGTATACAGTTAGTTAAAAGTTTAAATCTTAATCTTGTTTGCATTATCAGTACAGTTTTGAATGTGAGTTTAATGTGCTGCAATGCAATTAGTTGAGAATTTCACTAAATTGGATGTACATTATAAATGACCCAGTTGACACAGTACCTAATTAGCCTGGTTGAAAAAACTACCAAAAGGATATCACATAAGGTAAATTCTATTCATCAATCATTCATATTTAGTTCAAGCAATCTTGACGTGACTGGCTATTTCTATAATAAAGATGGACAGTGTTGAAAAGTGAGTGTGTCTCTGACAAAGGTAGAAACCAGATGGGGACTGGTAATGTCATCAAGATGTTAACACTGAAGCTATGTCATCAAGAAAGAATGAGATACGATTACAACAGAAGTGAGGAGCCGTGTACCTCATTTTTTTTCTGGTCTTGTACCATGAAGATAAATTCATTCACATTTACATTTATTCATTTAGCTGACGCTTTTATCCAAAGCAACTTACAATTGCTCTACACGTCAGAGGTCGCATGCCTCTGGAGCAACAGTAGTGTCTTGCTCAGGGACACAATGATGGATGGGAATCAAACTCGGGTCTTCCACACCAAAGGCATGTGTCTTGTTCACTGCTCCATCACCACCCATATTCAGTCAGGTTTTAAAACATTGGGTGTAAGACTTTGTGATTAGAGTTGTCAATCAAGAGTGAAACCTATTTATTTTCTAACACATACAATGCAATTAGTAATCATATGTGCTGAGATGCAAGCTTGTTCATAAACTAAGTTCAAATTCAGACACATTTTGTGAGAAATAGAGGCCTATAATTTTAAGGGCACTATTTGCAGAAGTCTGTGTTGTTTCAGTGAATAGCCTGAGGCAGACTAAAGTATTTAAATGAATATGTAATGTATTTTTAACTTCTGTCAGTTCGTGACTACAAACAGTGAAAAGGCAGCAGCGCATAATCACATATCTTTCTTCAGAGAAAGTTGAATCCAAAGAGTGCTTTTGTTTCTAGAGGGATGACGACTGATGTGTAAAATGTAAATGCTCCGTATTTGTATAGTGCCTTTCTAGTCTTTTCGACCACTCAAAGCGCTTTTACACTACATCTGCATTCACCAGTCATACACATTCATACACTGAGCCTAAGTGCTCAAACAGAAACTAACATTCACACACATCCATATACTGGCGGAACAGCCGCCAGGGGCAATTCAGCATCTTGCCCAAGGACACTTCGAACCAGGGGGAGCCGGGGATTGAACCGCTGACCTTCCGATTAACGGCCAACCCTGAGCCATAGCCGCCCCAAAAATGTTAAAATGTTGTAAAAATGTTATCTAAATTCATATGTTGCGTCTCATAAAAGCTAATTATAATATTGTTTCCTTCCAGTGTCACAACGTAATAACTTTCTGTCCATGGACTGATAGTTTGTCCCTTTTCTTTGGAAACTTTGTGTTACCTCTTGCCAGAAGGCCCGCCGAGGCCAAATCTGTCTTCAGATGCCAAATGGCCAAAATGAAATTAGATTTTAGAACTTGGCAGGGTGACGGGGAAAAAGTGGAAACTATTTCAGGAGAGAAAAGTGGGACAGGGTTAAAAATTGATCAGAAATATAATGTTTCTTTCAATATCCCATCAAGGTGAAAAAGAAACTTGGTGCAGATTAAGGTGAATCGACTGTGGAGAATTATATCCTCTGCAGGATATTTGTTGTACTAAAGCATTGCATAATAGTGCACATCCTTGTCAGGAGCAAAAAAAGAAAAGTGTAGCAGCTTTTTCCACTATAGGAGTTACCTGCTTTTGACAGAGATAACTTAAAAAATGATTGTAACTACCATTCCTGCCCTATTTACTAAAATTTGGAGAACATATTTATATCTTTTCCTTCACATAACTAGAAATTATTTTAGTCTTGGACATCTATCATGAGTTGTGGACTTGTGAAGCACATCCCCACCTTCGTTCCTCCACCCCTACTGCTACAAGTCAAGTAAAGTAAATACTGCGTAACTTGACAAGAAATGCATACATCAAGGATCAGAGGTGAAGGAGATACAATGATGTGTAACAAGAAAAATGGCATTTGAAAACTACAATCTTCGAAAACAGCAGTGCTATTTCATTTTGCGGATATCAAAAATGGGTGTAAGAGGCAGACCTTGCTATGGAAACTAGAGGAATAGAAGTCTTCTTATTTAACAGCTTGACTGTGCTTAATTTCCAGATAAATTCAAGAAATGGCCCTTCACATATCACCATTATCTTTTTCATCTTGTCCTCAAGATCCAGGCAGTTGCTACTCAGAAATTGTTCTGCTCACTGAAGTTAAATCTTTTCAAATATCATTAGTTGCAGTTGCAGCCACTGCAGCCTTCTTGGCCGCCATGTTTCTTTATCTACCGTAAGACAAAATCACTGGATAATGTTATGGTATGAAACATGGCTTACTAAGAAGACTTGGTACCCTCAGTTTTTTGCTTCTTATTATGTTTATTTTTGTTAGTATTGTTGTGTCAGCACTGAACATCCAGTCTGCACCTGTAACTTACCAGATGAGTCCTAAAACCACATCCAAAGAATCTAGCCTATTAATAGGTTACATCACAAAATGATATGGGTCCCATGTAACATGACATTCTACATTGGTTTAAGCTATTCATGACATTTTTCAAAGAGTAAAATTCACAGCAGTCCAGAGCTACATTGTTATGAATCCCCAAACTCTGTCAGGTTGCAACGTGATACGGCTCTTAAAGCCTCCATCGCCTGATTCAGGGTTCTGGCTGTGTTGTGGCATCCTGTTGGTGCTTGTCTCTCACAAGCTCAGCTGTTGTTGGAATGCAAGCCTAGTAGAGTTGAAATATTTCATGAACAGACTGGCATAGATGTGAGATTTTCAGAGCCCACCACTTCAGGGAAGAGCGATAGACTTTATTATTCTTCAATAACTTGTATATTTTGTCTATTTTAAATTTTTTAGTTACATTAAATTATGCCTATTATGATCCTAATCACCAAAGCAAATTCCGTGTGTAAAAACTGCTTGGCAATAAAGCTGTTTCTGATTCTGAACCAAGCATGTCTACTAGGGCTGGGCTCGTTAAAGCATTATTATCATGTTAACGCATTAATTAATTAACGCTGATAATTATTTTATTTCACGTTAACGCAGTTTTTATTTATAGGCCTATTATTTTAAAATTCTGTTGCTCACTGGCTCTGAATACACATACAGTCAAACCATGGGTCACAGGAGGGGTGGGATGTTGATCAGCCTGCAAATTAGGGCTGAACGATTTGGGGGAAAAAATCTAATTGTGATTTTTCTGCCAGATATTGCGATTCTGATTTATTACATTTTTTTTAATTGAAGTTTTGCTAAAGTTCAATATTCACTGCCAATCTATTTTTGACTGAAGCCATGTCAAGCAGCACAGAGCAGATGAACCAGGCAAGAAGTCAGACACAGAACGGCATAGAGAATTTGGTCGATTTCCAAAATAAAACAATTCAACTATGTGGTCTACTTAACCATGGTAGAAGCACAAAAATCAAGGACAACTAAACAAATAAGCAAAATCTGAACAAGTCAGCAAAATCCGACAGGCAAAACACTCTTCTTCTGAAATGCTCCATGTGGATATGTAATGTTAGCCTGCAGAGAACGGAACGGGCTCAAAGAGAGCTGTTATCCGTAGTTGAAGCACACAAAATGACAACACGTTAACGTATAGGCTAAATGCTCTGATGCTGAAACACTTCAGTGTGAGTTGACGCCCTAAGAAGCCATTAAACACTGCTTCGGTTCAGCTGTATATCCCCTTACCAGCTTAGCAACGTTGACTGGAGCAGTTTAAGGGTGCTTTCACACCTTATAGTTCTGTTCATTTGGTCCGGACCAAGTGGAGAAAAATCTAATGATACACTGTTGCATTTTAGTTCTGGTCCGGTTCATGTTCACACTGCAGTTTTACAAACGAACCAGAGAAGTAACCATGACGTTACACAGACTGACAGGTAACTTGTTGACTGGACAGTTTTGTCATCCTGCATCATCAGGACTCACGTGGGGAAATCAAACTCCGGTAACTGACAGAAGTTTGTGCAGCACTTTAGCGCTTCTGATATGAATCGCAAAGAGCTCACGAAATGATAATTTATAATAAACATGATTAGTAATGCTAGACACAGTAAACTGTGGTATCGCTGTCACACATTTTTTATGGACTTCATGAACTGACTTTTTATTATCAATTTTTTTTAACAGATTTTAATCTATTAATCAGGGAAATACCCGTGACAAGTAGGCTATACCTTATAAAATGATTTTCATAAAAATCAAGATTGCTGAACGCGTGGTTTAGCTTTGGAAATAATGCTCAGATCACATCTCTATCATAAAATCCTGTGTTTGGTTCGTTTGCTTGCACACCACAGGCGAACCGCACCAGAGTTTGTTTGAAAGGATACAGAGACCACCTCCTCAAGGTGGTTTGCTTGTTTGGTCTGCTTTTGGTGCTCACCCGAGTGTGATTGCTGCATTCACACCTGGTCAATGGAACCGCACCAAGGGGGAAAACAAGCTCTGGTGCGATTCAACCGAACTAAATGAGGCAGGTGTGAAAGCACCCTAAGAGTGGTGAGTTAGTAATTTGTAACAAATGTATCTTTCATCCATAAAGTTATCTCTACATCACAGTAACAACTTTATGTCCATTGACTGCCTGAAGGGTAGCTAAATTTTGGACAGGAGAGGGGAGGCATCAGGGAAGAGTGTTTTTCCACCAGTGTTTTTGAGGGTGTGTTGGACTAGCTGCTTGACGAGCGCACATGTGCTGTGTCGTCAGAGGGATGAAAGGGAAACGGAGGGACTACAAACGAGCTGTTTTCAACAGTTCAGAGCAGTGTTTTCTGTGGAAGATGGGAACTCCCTTTGGGGTGGACTTATTGGTTATTTTCACTTTGCAAACCTATTACATGCACAAAAAATAACTCAATCAATAACTACCTATTAGGTCTTCATCTTGTTTTGTGTTGATGCTCTGCCATGTGAATTCCCTCCTGTTGATGTCCTATTTAGTAAACAGTAATAGATACTGGAAACTCACAAACAGGTCAAGACAAATAAGTTCAAGACAATTCAACTTCGGCAGTGGGTCCTGTCAGAGTGAGTTCTGACAGGGACACTTGCTACTGAACATAGACTGTTTATGCTGCTCCAGGATAAAAGAAAAATGTCTACCTGTTAAGAAAAAACAACAAAAAAAACTGTTTAGACTGGCTAGGCCTATGTTAACCTGTTGCTCAGAAGGTGCCTGTTATGATGTTATGATTGTGGCTCTGGAATCTTAACTTTTTTTTAACAAGCTATAAAAGGTAATGTCCTGGCAGTGGCAAATATCTTTGGTTTTATATTTGATTACATTAATCTTTAAATTGAGATTTACAAGAAATGTTTTATTGCTACTGTGTAAAGGGAATACTGCTGGTAAAAAACACCTCATTTGTTTAAAGAAAATCGTGCAATTTATCAGGATTAATGCATGGTCACAATAATAGGAAACCTGAACAATAGGGATGGGAATCTTTGGTAATCTTAGATAAAATTTGGTTCGATTCCGATTCTGGGTGTCATAATTCAAAGATCCAGAATGATTCATTCAAAAGAAAGGTGTGTGGGGAGGACATATTTTGGCTCTTACTCTAGTGCACTGTGTGCCAAACCATTAACTCTTGTCCTTTGCCCACTGAGCTGAAAATGAAACAGAACTGACAGTTAAGCTAGCTGGTCTTGACAGAAAATAGCATATCACAGCTGAGTGAGAGTATGCAGCTCTTTTATTTAAGTTATATTTTAAAAGTTTAAGGTAACTGTAATAACTTGAAAACATCTTACGGTCTTCTTGCTGTATGACAGTAATCAGAAATAATAAGTTTAATTTACTGACCAACATCACTGGTTAGTAAATAAGAAGTATTGTTTTAGTGTGGAAATGTGTTTCTCATCCTCCTTATAGTTGACTGTCGGTGTACTTTTTCTATTGAGATGACATAGAAACATGAAGCATTTCTGAATACCTTTCTAACACATACAATATGTAAATGTATATGGAAGGATCTTCCTTTACAAACTCATCTTTAGCAAGCCCCATTATCCAAAAACTTGTTTAATTTTTCACAGTACAGCATTGCTCAAAGTAACGGTCCTGCTTTCATGGTGATCCACAGCATAGTTACCAGCAACTTCCCTCATTATTTGGCATCTGGTGAATATTATGAATTACACTTCAAAGGGCTAATTTTGGCCTGACATCCTATAAATAGAACTGAGCGACATGAGGCTGTAAGATTCAGCAGGGATTGCCTTCGCTCACTGTTTTAATGACTTCATTTCTATGCATTGGGTGCAGCGCTGATGGATTTTGATGGCTTGCTGCGCTTTTGTGATGACTCAGTCATGACATCTATAGCACTCATCATGAGGATCAAAGTACTCTGCTTGAAGACAGCCATGTGACAGTTAAATAATTAGTATAAGAGTATTCAGAAAGTGACGTAATGACGCGTAATCTGACCATTTTTCATTACCTGTCTTTCACTGTCCCACTTATGGAGAAACTATCTGTTACTATTTGAATGTCAAGGGCAGACCCAGCTTTCTGACATCCTATCCAGAATTGAAGGTGATAGCAGTGATTATTCAGAAATCTATTTCTGTAGCCTGGAATTCAGACCTGCAAACTCGTCACTTTTTGGTGAAATTCCCTTTTTGAATGAAAAATATGGCACCTGCATGAAATATGTAGATCCTTTGGCATAAGAGATGAGTCTAAACACCTGCACTTTTCTGTGTAAAATCATAGTGGGATATTGACATGCATTGACACTTCAGGCCTGTGTGTTGCACTCCAATGATGGTGATTCATTGCCAACCATCCTCAAATATATGAAAAAGAGAAAGGATCAATTAAGAAAAAGTGGCAAGAACCAGCTAAAGAAACAATGTACATAGAGCAATGTAGGAGAAATGTTAATTTCACCTGCATTATGTTACTAATGTAGCATAATGCAGTTGGACTTATATATGGACTTGCTACTTATATATCTAGAGACTCAGACTTGAATGTCTGCTCTATGGCTGTGGCTCAGGTCGGTGGTTCGATACCCGGCCGAAGTGTCCTTGGGCAAGATACTGAACCCCAAATTACTATTGTTAATGTTTATGAATGTGTTAATTTTCTATTTCTGATGAGCAGTGGGCACCTTAGCCTCTGCTCATCAGTGGATCACTCTGTGTAAAGCGTAGTCAGAAAGTCTAAAAAGGCGCTATACAAGTGCAGACCATTTACCATGGATCTTTAAACGTCCCCGAATGCAACAGAATGCGTCAATAACATGTTAAGTTTTGAAATGATTCCTGTACAAGGGTTCTATTTCTGAAATATCATCCTTTTGATCATGCTGGCTAGGCTTGGGTGGTGTCATGGTATAACACTATACTAGGGTTTTAAGAAATCCTGTTGGTATGACTTTCATTCGCATCAAATATGCTGATGCTCCTCCATCAATTTAACTGATACGGATATGCTGAATTGAGCTGATGAATGGTAGTGTAGTCCCTTCACTGAGGTGGGTCATTGCCGCGTGAAACTACATCATCGCCATCATCTTTAACACGACAACGTGATAACCTCCTTCACTTTTCTGGCAGGTGGGAGATAATACACGCACAGGAGATTTAGCTGCTGCTTTTATTCACTGACAAAATACACGCTCCACTTTGAGTATTAGACACAGGCTAGACAGTATCACACTTGTTACAGTTACTTTAATCACTAGCAGTTCTGCTTTTACGTTGTTTTTTTAATTTATTTTTATACGGTGTATCGGTAAAATGTCAGGAAGGTATGAAAAAATACCGCCCAAGCCTAATGCTAGCTTACAGGCCTGGAAATTATTTTCATTGTCTTGTTTTTAAATGATGTGTGCACCATTGTTCATCAGGTTTCCCTTTTCTCTCTGCCTCAATAGCATACATCAAGTAATCTATTTTGCAGACAAAAGATGAGAGAGAGAGTGTGTCTTCTTTCCCACTTTTGCCTTTTTTGTATTCCCCCAATGTCTTTGCATCTCTTCTGCCTCTTTGTCTCCGTCTTGTGTCTGTCTCTCTTTCTCAGATAGTCATTCACAGGTTCTTATCACGTATTTAGTCTAAAACAGGTCCTCAGAGACCAGGAAACCAACATGAGTAGGTTACGCAGTGCATAGCAATCTTCTGTACTTAACAATCACAACCCTCTTCCATCTTTCTTGTCACTCCCACTTCCTCTGTTCACTTCTCCCATTTATTGTTGATAGGAACTCGTTGTTTTTGCTTTGGGTATTCATTTCTCTCTAAAATGCGCCCTTGTCATGAAAGTTGATTCAGAAAGAGTATTAAATTCCTCTGAATTCACTGCCAGATATTTCTTTGAAATGTTTACTCGCAAAAGAACAGAGTGCTCAACTAATGTGCAAAAAATGAGAAACTCTGTGGGAAGTGGAAAATCTTCATATAAAAACACAAGATGCATTCTGAACATAAAGAGGACGTGATGCATAGATAAGAAGTTTGGAATGAGGTGATCTCTCAAAGCAAGTATGTGTAGATATGTCTTGCAAATGGCATGTGTATTTTATGCATGTTTTGTGCAGAACAGTACTCTGAGTACTGCTTTGTCTTCTCAAGAAGCACAGGTAACTCTGCTTATGTTTTTATGTGACAACAAGTCACTAGTGGCTTATTGCACCTAGAGTATAAATTATAATGAGCACTGCTTTTAAGACCTTTGTTATTACAAATGATATGTTATAGCTGGCAGTTTAACATTGTGCACATACCCTCTGTCGTCTACTTAAAACAATAGTGCAATTGTGAGTAAAGACACACACAATATCATGAAACGGATATGTCATTAATAGCGTGTAGCATGTGAATGTAGGGTTTTCGTGTATCATATTTCACTAAAAAGATTCATATAAATCCATAACTTATATTGATGACAATATAATGTGCAAAACGTCAAAATAACGTATAAATAAATAATAAAAACTATAAATTCTAATGCGGTCAACAAAAAATACAGCGTCCCATTCACCCTCTCTCTGACCTGCTGGAGATGAACACGTGCTTAAATTAACTATACAGAAATCCCCACTGACATCCATGTCACCTACCAAAAATGTGCAAAAACAAATAAGCAACCAAATTAACCTATAAACAATTCATTCCAAATTTGCAATAAATTAGATAATGACTCCTTCAGTCTGGGCCGAAGTTGATGCTGACTTTGTGTGAATGGGCTCAAATGTGCAAAAAACAGAAATAGTCATTAATATCCAACCTACATACATACATAAATCCAACATACTTCTTTTGGCATTTAGAAGTAAGAAGAACAACTTTATTATGGATGCGTTCATACCATTTATACAGTTTAAAGCAGTTTTGTATAAATAATTGCATCATTATTAAATCAATACAGTTTTAAGCAGATAAATGTAAAACCTAGTTTACTTTTTGTATTCAAATAAATGAAATAATTTTTCTTGTAAATGTCTCCTTGTATCCCTTTTATTAAGGAAAAACACATTATTTGATCAAGCGCTGTTTATGTAGTCTCTATAAATTAGTAGTTGACAGTATCACTAGTGGTATAAAATGGCACTTTTGAAATGTTACAATATTTATAATTAGGATATAGTGAAAACTAGGCTGTCTGTATTTTTTCCAAACAGACATAGCTACTGCAAGTGGAAAAGATCACACTAAATGTCTTCTGACTTGTGGGGGCAGGTGGTGTTATAATTTTAGCTAGGTTGTAAGAAATGGAACTCTGCCAGTCTGTTTATGTGTAAAATATTGTAAAGTCTGACCTCGCTATTTCATAGTGTTTGTTGGTTATGTAAAACAGAAGCCTTGTTTAAAAGACAGTAACACACGCCAGTGTCAAATCCATTCTGAAAATGTATTTATATGATGGAATAAGGAGTGAAGTAATGAATTGTGTTGTATGACAAAACATTTACTGGTCTGAAGCTGATAAATTGCTGACAGGTTATTGGACAAGTGACAGTATCAAGCCCTGTTAAATCAGCCCTTAGAAGATGTTAACAGGTTAAAGAACAGATCTGAAACTGTATGCAGGAATCAGAACTGCAGCATGGCAAGGACTGATAATGATAGCACATTGCTGAGGCTGGTATTGTAGAATTCATTACCATGCTCTTGATCATTAACATTTCTTCTACATTGCTGTAAGTCTGATGTTAAACACAGTATATGTACAATCTATGAGCAAATATTCATCTTGCTATAACTGAACGATTTCAGTTTATTTGTCTCCTTTGTATTATGTCATTTGGCTGTTGTAAGATATCTCTTTGTAGATGAATGGAAACAGCCGACATAAATTGATGAAAGTCTACACTGATCATTTTCGTACGTTCGATCTCAATGACACTTCCTGCCTAACAAGAATGTTCTCCGATCTTGAATAACAAACAGACAGACTTGTCCTCACACTAAAATTGTAATCATGCAGTATCTTGAAAAGTGAATTTAGAATAAAATGTGTGGATGAAAACATCACTGTGTCACAGACACACCGGACAAAGGTTCTACATCTTATTGTCATCCAGTAGATATTGTTTACTGTATGCTTGCGGGAAGGTCAGAAGGCTGATTTTGACTTTCTGCTCCTGCCTCTGGTGGTAGACTTAGTGTTATGTGCTTGATGAGGTGACAAGGAGACATAGGAAGTGTCAAAGATGGCAGGGGGGTGGCAAGCACACTCTAAAATATAGTAACAGATTTGCTTTTTCCCCAAGTTTATATGAATTTAAATATCACTCACTCATCATTATGAAAGCTCACTTCTGTTGAGGAGCTACAGGTGTGATAAGTATAATTTAATTTATTAATTATTATTAATATTAGTATTAGACTTTACTGTCCACCTTAGTGGAAATTTGTCTTTGACTTCTCCGAACAGATATGCAACAATGACACCACAATTAAAATTACATTTAAAAAATACTCAAAGTTAAGAGTATGACGGTGTACCACCATTAACATACAACAACAGTTGTGCCATAAACAGAAAATGGAAAGCAGAGCAGCAGATGGAAATAAGGTAGGTTACAACCTAGAAGAAACATGTTTAAAGGTGCTTTCAATTTACATTCAGTGCCTGTATGGCATGGGGAATAAAAGATCTCTGATAGATGTTCCGGCTCACCCTTGGGTCCCTGCATCGACGGCTAGATGGGAGTTTAGTGGGTGTAAGGTGTCTGCAGATATCTGTCTGGCCTTCCTGAGTCCCGCCCTGTCAAATACATCACCAAGCTGCCTTTATGGCTTGCCAATCACCTTCCCTACAATATTAAATTAAATTAAATTTTGGAAAGCTTGTTTTTGTCTTTCACATTCAGGTTGCCATACCAAGCTGTTATGTTAAAATGTAAGATGCTCAGCTTCCTCATTAAAAAGAATCACTGGTTGGCTCTCTTAAAAATACTCTCTGAGTTTACATTAAAACTTAAAGTGTGATAAATAAGTGGTTTCCTCTGGCCAAATGAGGAAGTATGTAGACCACATTTGTTCCTAAGGTAACTGTTGCTATGGGGCTCTCCCTCTACTGTGGCTATGCACTTTGCATATCTCGTCTTGCCTCACAGTCGTCCTAACTGAATGCGAACATTTGACTTGCGTCACATTGAAACTCAAGAATCAAGCGTTTCTCGTCCATGCAGCTCGTCACAGACTCAGAACAGATAGAAACGTAGTGTCCGACAAAAGTTCAGCTCAAAACGGCGTACCACGTCACTTGCGGCCAATTAGGACATTCTAATAAAAACAAATGCAATCGAACTGATTGTGTCACTGGCGCATCGCATTCAATTAAGACTCTGTTACTTTGAATTATCTTGGTCTTTCTGTATCATGGAATGCCGAGATTGATTTCTTGACAGTCATATAATCTATAATTCCTTTTAAATTACTGCACAGAATCAATTCGACTCATAACAGTTATATGCTTCCTCTCCATTTTGTTGGATATTTTGCTGTCCATCTTCACCTTAATAAGGGAAGGTGTTCCAAATAGTTAGTATCTTAATAACTATTAATTAATTAATTAATAATTAATAGTATCTTCAAAGAGAGATGCTTTTGAATAGATGGGAGAGTGAAAACAGGGTGCAAAACATGCATAATTTCCTCTCCCTTGATCTCTTTCAACTTGCAGTGGACTCTTTGGAGTCCCCTTGTTTTCTCATAGGGCAGACATATGCGGATGCCCTATTAGATAAGGACTTTTTGAACCTTTCCCCATGTGTGCATACTTAAACTATGATTCAGTATTTTATGGTCACAGATTGCACCACTCTCACCAATTTATGTTCTCTACTGGGTTTAGGCTATCAAATATCTTTCTCTCCTGAATATTTCATGACATGATGCCTTCCTCTCATTCAGTGGAATGTGTCATGGCTGATCTGTTGTCGTTGAGGTGGGAGGGATTCTGCGATTTTTATCATTGTGACTATTTAATCGAATCATATGGCCATGTTAAATATTCATTTTAAATCATTGCTGTGCTCTTAAGAAATAAAAGCACAGTGGCTTGTGTAAAGTTAAATTACCTTGTAAATTATGTATAATGGTGTATGTACATGAAATAAAAGATATAGCTCTTGTTCAGAAGAAAATAAATCCCACTACCCCATATGTATCTTGTCAGCAGATAATTCCTTGTATGAGACATGAATGGCTTTAGATTACATGTTTATTGCAGTGGCGTTGTTATAAACAATTGAAGATAAAACACAAATAAGACAACAAAATGAGTTAAGTGATATACTTGTTGTTCCTATAGTCAAAGACAATTCAGTTATTAATTATTTACAAGAACACCTCTCTCAACAACAAACAAGGCTCTCACCAGACGCTGCTAACATGCTAACATTACAACTATTGCACCACTGCTTTTTTCGTATTTTTTCATGAAGACACTCATTTGCCTCTGTTGCTTTCCTCCAGGCCACCTCATTTTGTTCCCTCTGTACATTCAACTCTGAAAAGCAGATTCTTTGCATAGCTTAAAACATTTTTACCTCAGTTTGACACATTTTACCTCAGTCTGCAGCCATTTACATCTTTCCATCCACTTGCGATTGCGACATTTAGAATTTTTGCTTTGCATTCAGTCAAAACAAACCTTAACAGTGTATGTTTAGGCAGCCTGAGGAATGATGTGTCAGATGGCTGTTGAAGTTAAATAAAGAACAATCATAACATGTCAAGTTATACTTAGATAATGATGTTTATTGTTATTTCAGACTTTCCTGATTTTGACCAGGTCTTCCTGAAATTTACAATGCAGTCAGGGTGTGTTTTTAGGCCCAGTAACAGTTATAGGGCAACTTGCTTACAAAAGAAAATCAGGCTGTATGTTGAAAATGTAAAGCACAGGGCACTGCTTTTGTGAGTGTAAAATAAAGTGCTAAAGCGGTGTCTCCAAGGGGTTTTGTCATCTCCTTAAGGAATGCGGGAGTGTTCAATCACACCTCTGGAACCTTTCTTAGATACTGTCTTGTCCTACTTGACATGCGAATAACGGCACAGTCAGTGATTGAATCAAAGCCTCTCCAAGTGCCACTCTAAAATCTGATCCCGGAACACATTTCATCATTCTCCCCATGTTTTTTTAAATTTTTTATAAACAAGTCTACTGAGTGAACTGCATCTTGTCATGCTGGTGTATGTGGCCACTAGACGGTGGTTTTGCATGTCAACAACCTTTTAGCTTGATTGCAGGACCCTTGGCTCATAAGCACATAAGAGTCCATGCTGACCACTTACAGGAAATGCGCACCAGTGTACATCGCATTCATGAGCTGTCTGAAAGCTTTCACATCCACTACCAAATTGTGCTAGTCCAACTGGGCTGGTGGAGCATATTAGCAACTAAGCAGAGTTCTTTAAGCATTAAAAATACACAGTGGATATGCGGATCTAACTGTCCATTCATAGAGGAGAATCTGATATTGGGCAGAGACAGACAGTGGGACATATACTAAGCTGGTTAAAGGTAATAGTTTTGCTCGAGGAAGTACATTTCCACAGGATACACTGCTGCTGTTTCCATTTTTTCCCTCACTTTTATATTGCCTCTCTAATATATTTAAGTTTTCACTGTGATTGTACTAGGAATTTGACATAGCTAAGGGATTCTTCTTAGTCAAAGATGTCAACTGCTTCAAAGTTTAAAATAGCTGCCAATGCAAAAATCTTGAAAACAACTTTAATTTCATAAAGGCACCAGCAGAAATCGATTTACCTTAGAATAATTTTTACAGTTTCTCAATTTCACCAGTAATAATTGCAGAGCTCAGATATTCCAGCGCTGCATATAGAGTGCAAAAAACAATTCAGTGCATTTGCCATTATCACTTTCAGTCACCCGGCTCCCCAAGCTCAACCTCGCTGACGCAGAGGCCCTTTCATATGCTTTGATCCTGTTAATAATTTTTTGCCATGCAGCTGAGAAAGGAGGGCAGATTGAAAAAGCACCAGAATGCTATGCACTGATAGTGGCATTTAGAGAGAGGGGGAGAGAAAGACTTGGAACACTTTGTGGTGTGGGAGTTTCAACAACCCTGTGTTGTCCTTCCCAGACGTTTCCACTAAATGGGGAAAAAGCAGAGAATGGCCTCAAGGCTTCATCTGAAACTGTCCTGCATATGCCAAAGGACAACAATCCTGCCCTGGATAGACAGTAGTTGAATTTGAAACCCATTTTGTTGTTTTTGCCTAAACCTTTGAAAGAAAAATATGTCACTTGTTAATTGAATGCAACTTTCACCATCACTCTCTATATCATTGATTTTAATGTATTTATGATGAATTCTAAGTGTCTTATCTCATCCCTGCTGTCCTTTGCTGTTGGAAAATGTTTTCCTCCTGGACTCCTCCTCCTTATCTAGAGTTGCTCTGGATGGGCTCAAAACAGAACTGGAATCAACACCCCTACTGGTCTGCTGGCAAGGTCGAAAAAGGAAAATATTGGCTGGGGGCGAAAGCAAGCCAAGGAGCTCAACTGTTTCTTCATCCTCCTCTCCACTGGGGTTGGAGATGAATTTCTATGACATTCTTACATTTCTCCATAGAATCTACTGGAGCTCATACTTGCCTCTTGTTATGTCGTGCCTACTGTGGTCGTGATCAGAAAGCTAAAAGGTCTGTATGTTTCCACAAAGCTAATTATTTGATGCAAGAATTGCTTAGTAAAGTGTAATTAAGACTACATCTTTCATACCTGGACATTTAAAGGTGTTTTTCTCCAGTCAGACAGTCAGCAGCAGTGTTGATTGACTGGACTGTATTGCAGTAGGACACAGTAATCTGTAACTGCATCTCACAACTCTTTGGATCGTGGAACCTGTGAATTTTCAGCGGAATTATGACTCTGCAGTGTCAGAAATAAATAGGAGTGATTATGAGCTTCTGTCCTTGCTTCCTTTCGTACTCTCGAGCAGGATTTGTAGTTTTGTGTCAAAAGGTTATGGCATAGCTTTAGAGACACATAGTCAATGTAGTAGGGGTTGAGGCGAAAGCCATCAACCCCTTGAAATATGTATAAACCCAGCTTCACCCCCACACCCCCTTAATTCATTGGTAATTGAAGTCATTGATTAATAACCTACTCTTATTTCTACTTTAATAATAGTGGTCAAAATAGACTTCTGTGATCCCAGAGCTCAGTTAGAAATTTGATTTATTCATAGTTCTAGGTAAATCACCATTGTGAAAGAAGAATGGGTCAAGAGGTCAAGACGCGAATCCCGGCGACAACATGTAAAAGGAAGTCATTACAATGACAAAGACCTCCTCCCACCTCCAAGTAGGGCTGCTAATAGTAAAGGACTGGAATGGATGATCCTGTTATTGTCCCTGTCACTAGGTGTTGGGGAAAATAAAAATGGGAGTGAAGGATGAAACATAGTGATAGATGAGGTTGATATCTGTTAGGTGAGGATTGAAGTGTGTGTGTGTGTGTGTGTGTGTGTTGACTCATTGGATTTAAAGGTCCAGTGTGTAATATTTAGGAGGCTGTATTGACAGAAATGCAATATAATAAACTTACTGTAACTATTTCAGTGGTGTATAAAGACCTTACATAATGAACCGATATGTTTTTATTACCTTAGAATGAGACATGCACGTAGCCATGCATTTATACTTGTGCGTAGGTTTTTCCGTCATTCTGCAATTACACCCCCAAAAGCTAGTCGGCAGTAGCGCTACAGCGTCCACTGTGTTGACTTTTTCCGGCCGAGCAGGCTAACTTCTGGTTTAGCGCTCCACTAACGTAAATGGGGTGTAAAATTGTAAACGTGCGGCTGGTGTAGCCTTTTCAAATGTTACCGACCGAATAGATCACATTCTGATAGCGAAATGAGTCATTTCGCCAGGTTTGCGACGGTCAAATATATTGATTCACTGTGTTACAGCCGCCGTTTTGGCCGCTAGTAAATGTTACTTTAAAGCACGGGGTACTTCCGGTCGGCTCGGAGGCGTTGTGAGGCTACCCAGCCGACCAATCACAGAGCTTACGGTCCACGTCGACTCGTCGTGTAGTTACATTTTTGAGGAGGTGCACGTCAGGCAACGGCGTAGCCTCTTCGTAGCCCCGTAGCCTATGCCATCACCTACGTCGTCGATTTGATGCAGAAGTATAAATTGCCCTTAACCCATGTGTTTATGTATCTAGAGTATAGAATTCATCCTTGAGCAAAGTATAATTTCATCACCGTGTCCCACAGTCACATGGAGTGATCAGATCACTAATATTTTCATGGAGCTATGCTTAATCTGATCCCTGAGATAGAGGAGCATCAGCAACCACAAAAGCTACAAAGGCTTTCTGTGTTATTTTAATCCATCTCCCAGGAAACTCTAGCTTGTATCAGCAATCTGTTTTTCGTGAGGACATTCAGAGGGATAATTACTGGCAACTCTCTGGCTTGACTTCATCCCATCCCCCATACTTTACTTTTATCCCACTGGCTTCTCGTCCCTGACTTTATCCTTTCCTTCCTCTTCCCTGGTCTAAGAAGTGGCAAGATAGAGGTTTCCTTGGTTTCCCCCTTTTGCTCTGTATTGGTTTATATTTTTATTTTTATAGCGTATTCTTGATGACATGATCAATTACTTAATGTGCATATTTCATTGAATTCTCACGCATGTTGTAGCCCCTCGTGAAAATGCCCACGGTTAATGCTGCACTCTTGCTTTTTAATGAACTGCTTACCAGCTTTTTTCTCTCTCTACAACGAATGCCCTTGTGGGTCCTTGGACTAATTCCACCCCCAGTGCCCTGTTTTTATTCTGAATCTGGACCCTGGCCCCTAAGTGTAGAAGACATATGGTCCAGATGACAGCACAGATGATGGGGCCGCATAGACTTCACCACATGATCTGCCAACTGCGCTGACATCTGCATACACACACCTTTGTTGTCAATAGGAAATGGTCTCCTTTAGGGATGAAACGGTATAAAAATTTCATATCACGATTATAGTGACCAAAATTATCACGGTTATCAGTATTATCACGGTATTGGAAAAATGTGCCGAAAAAGATTAAAATGTACTGATACACGCAGTGAAACCATTTCAACAAGTTTTATATTGAAAACTACAAATATAATTGCCATTTTGTGTGCATAAAAAATAAAATAACAACAAATACCTTTTGTAAACATGTGAAAATCCTCTAAGTGTGCATTATAAAGATTTTATATTTTATATTATATACATAATACAATGACCCCGTGCACAATTACATGAAAACAAATAAGTCTTTAGAAGACAGTGACAGTAACTGCAATGAGCCCAACAACTGACATAAATACAGAGGAGTCTGTAGCGTTTCTAGACCTCAGTGTGACTGAAAAATCTCCGCAGCGTTGTCTTCCGCTGTGTTGTCATTGACCCAAACAAACCCACGTTGCATTCTGCGCATGCGTGCCTGCCTCTGGGAGACGCTGGACAGTGTTTGCCGTGAGATTATAATAGCGCGGTTAACCGTACCCGGTTATCATGGTAATTCAAATTGTGTACTCTAATAATAACCTTTGGGAATTTTACCATTGTTTACCGTCAAACCGGTAATTGTTTCATCGCTAGTCTCCTTAAGCTAATTTCAAGAGCTGCACACACGATGACTACGATATTGAAGATATGGCATCCTTTTGAAGATGTTTGAGTTGGCAGGGAATGCCACAGTAAATGCCACTGGTTGCCTTGACATAGATGTCATTCGCATTAGAAAATATGTGCTTGAGGCTCATAGTGCAGCAGAATAATCTGATCTATTTGTTTTGCTGAGATTCACCTATGTCCTTTCAAAATACGGCATCTTTTGCAGCAAACCCTGATGCGACATGATTAACACAGACAATTTTCAACAATATACTTTATGAAGTAGAGATGCTATACCAATAGGCATGTTTCCATGCTGTGAAAGTATTTTATCTTCACTGTCTGCCAATTTGGTAGCCATTTTTTGTAATTACTAGCTTGTAGACAGAAGTTGTCAGTCTACTAAGTTGTCATACCATAGCTGTTTCACTTAGCCCAGAGGAATTGATTTCATAATTACTTTTCTTGACCTAAAAATTACGTTTTTATTAAAAACATGTATTTATGACAGGCATACAGTAAGTCATTAATGACAAGAGGCTAATGTACTAAAGGCTACAGCTTTGCAAGGAAATAAGTTAAATTTTGACTTCGAATAACAACACTGCCATGTTAACCATTGTAAGTTTCTTTTCTTTTTTTATCTCTGTGTGGGAAAGGTGGCTATCCTCTATAGAGCTGAATTTTTCTCACAGCAAACATTTTGGCATGTCATAGCAGGAAAATCACAGGTGTAATTGGAAACATTAAAAACCATGCCTGTTATGTGAGCTAGTTCCAGGGTCCTGGTATGGTGAATGGTGGGTCACTGGCATGGCTTACTGGGACAATTAATGGAACTGAGTCATTGTTAACGAAATGTGTTTCACCTGTGCTTTTCCTACAATGGCAAGTCAAAATGTAAAATAAAAAGATCTGTTTAGATCTAGTGTTTCACTGTAAAATCAAATTTTCACAATGTGATAAATATGATGTGACTGATACTATTTGGCATTCTGCTCTGAATTTCTTTGCTATAATAAACCTTTATAAAGTCATATTTCACTCACATTAACATTTTAATAGTTCTCTTAAACCTTAGACACAGCTGTAGCCCAACCTCTGAGCTGTTAGCATTACCCAAGGAGATATAAACCGATAAACCACATAGGTCTATAGTTTTCTTTACAGTTGTGTTTCCCCTTTATATCACATTGACCAGACCTGTTTAAACATTTCACCTAGTTCTACAGCTAGGGGGTGTAATAGTAGACCCAAGGAGTGTAACATGCTAAAACACTGACATTTGGCTTTCTGGCTACTGGTTTGCATCACTGGTTCATGCCTTATACTTTGATAGTTTTTTTTCGGGAAAAGAGATCACTTTCTCTGTCTAGACTCACTCACTTTACAAAAACATAAGGCTACTGAAACATCTACTAAATTTGTACTAAGCAGGCCGGTGTTACCTTTGCTCAGGTCCATGATATCTATGGGAGGTTGGCAGCTGCTCCACCCTAGCCCTGCCTATAACAGATATCGTTAAGAGGCATCATGAAACTGATACGTCTCTCTGGGAATTCAGTCCCACTGGGAGAATTCAGCTCAACCTCATTCTCTCATTTCTTCCTCTTTTTTACTGTCTCTGTTCACCATGAGAAGTTCTTAATGGGTCTGGATGACGTGACTGTTTTAGTGAACTGCTCACACATGGGGACTGGCTACAATGAGTACTGCTAAAGAGAGGGGAAATTCCAGGTCCCTCTTCAGTCACTCATCCTCTTTTCTTACTTTCCCCTTCAGGTTTTTCTGTTTCGTTTACCTTCTCTTCTTTTAAATGTAAGAAGCCAAGTTGATTATATTCTTACCCTTCTTTTTCCTACCACTCTCCTTCCCTCTGTTTCTGTTCTAAAATGTTTTGGCTCCTTCATCATGAGCCATTCTCACTTGTTCCCTCCCTCCTCACAGAGCACTCAAGCTCTTCCTCCCTCTCTCTGTCTCTCATTCATGCAACAGCTACATATCGACTATGCTTGTCATGTGGCTCTCTACCCCCTTTTGTCTGCCTGGCCACTGATCGGATACACTGCACTGCTTTGTAAGTAGCTAGCCACGTTTTTTTTTTGTTTGTTTGCTTTCTTTATTCTTCACCTCCCTCCTCTTCCTGCTCTTCAAGGCTCAAACAACTGTTGCTGTCTGCTCAGTATGGCAGAGGCTTGCTAGCATACTGACAGGCTCAGAGGCACAGACAGACAGGATGATCACACAGGACTTAAGAGATCCACAGACAAAAAAGGCTGTGCATATGGGACAGATTGTATGAAGTGGAGTCAGGGAGAAGCGGAGGAGAGGGAGTCACATGCCAGTCTATGTATCATTATTATCATCTCCTGTCTCAAGTGTCAAGTGCTGACGGGACACCCTCTAATTAAGTAGGCTGTGTGGCTTTGGACAAGCTGGCTCACATGTTAATGACAACTCTTTATACACTGGAGTAGCTGCAGCTTTCTTAGTCACATTTTAATGTTTTGGGGCAACAATGGGAGTGTGTCACCTCTTAAAAATACTTGTGTTTGAGCTTATTAAAAAACTACTTTTTATCTGTTCATGTAACTTAACCTTTCTGAGAAAAAAAATTATGTTGTCCTGTTCAGATCTAATCTTTTATATGGTATTGTAGCAGCCTGTGCTTCTTTTTCTCTTCCTTGTGAATATTTAATGTGTGGAGGTAACGCTTAAAAGAGGGTTATCTAGCTTACAGGGACTTTTGTTTGCACCCCGACTTTCCTCTTTGCATTTTCAACACAATACTTCACTGTCTGCATAGAAATTCCAGCCATAATAAAATTATTTTAACTGATTGTAAGAATGGAACCTGTGAGTGAAAGAAGTGAAAGAGAGAGAAAAGCACACGGAGACTGAGATTGGGACTGATTGATTTGGTAACCCTTTTCTCTTTTGTTCAGATGTGAAGGAAAAAAGTACACGCTCAGCAGTGCTTAGAGAACAGTCAAGTTAATGCAACTTGATTTGTGGCTGATCCGTGACTATTTTTGCTTATGTATTGGATAATCCCACCCCTCCTCCAACATATTTCTTTCCAATGAGCTCTAAGCAGGAAGACACAATACATGCACATATCTGCGTGTTAGCTAATGATTTTGAGCCTGAGCACAGAGAAGGTGTGTTTGATGATCTGTGTTTGACTCGACTGAAAACAAGAACCAATCTTTATGTCACTGCAGAGTGGTAGTTTTGAGTCAATTCAGTCTTGATTTTAGTCCGTTCACATAGCCTGTTTCAGTGCATCAAGAGTGATTCAACCTGAAATCGTTAGGTTGACTTGCAGGTGAATTAAAGACTTGATGTTAAACCTAAAAGTGATATGCCTAGGCCAGAGGAAGGAGCTTTTTCATTTCTTTCTGGAGGGTTATTGTGCTTATTTTCACATGCCTAGGCGTGACTTCATTTTGTGTTAGCACTGGTGCTTTCACATAAGGTCTTACCTGATGGAGCAATAAGAAATGTCTGATAAAATCCTTAAAACTGTCATAGGTGACGTCAAAAATACTGTACTATATTGAATTGAGTAATTGAGAGAATACTTGTGCGGTGGGAGTCGGCCTCATGTTACCTTTGGGCCCTTTTACTTGGGGCATGTCTTTTTCTGTAGTGTTTTACTCAGTGCTTGAAATGGGGAAAAAAATAGGTGCCAGTACTCCCCCCACCCCCCGCACTATCCTCAACTGTAAGATGAAACTAGTAAATATTAACATTAAGGACTTTGTGTATAAACCACTTAATTTCCTGCGTTCTGAACACATTTTCTGCACCAGTTTATGGAGGAAATGTCTTTATTTATATGAAGTGAAACAAAATTAAGGTGATGGCTAACAATTCTAAATATAAAAACATAATGGAATATAATTCAGTAATCAGCTTTTGGACAATGCACATTTGTTTCTTCTACATTTCAGTTGCATTGCATGTTTCCCTATTGTGCATTGTTTCATTTGTTATTCAATAATTTTTATTGCTGTTTTTCTGAACATTTTTAACAAAAGCTTTCAAAAAGTGATGGAGACATTCAGAATCTGACCTGTCCCCAGCATCCCCAGTGTAAATGACACCTATCTGTCGATACTTTTAAATGTCCCAGCCCATCCAGGCTGTGAATGTTCGGTTCACGACAAGTGACATTGACGAGCTACATTCAGCACACGGCTGCTTGAAAGGCACCCGAGCTTCTCTTCTCCCTTGTCTCTCTCTGCCGACAGAGTTTAGCAGGCAGAGAGAATGGGAACAGGTGAGCGTCACGTAGCGCCCACAGTACCTGATATGGAGAGGCCAGAGGAGAGTACCAACAGCTTGGGAGAAGTCCCAGTACGAAAGAAAATGTCCCAGTATGCCAAAGAATAAAATGTCGAGGTGGGCGTTCCGGCCCACTTCAAGCACTGGTTTTACTGCAACCTATAAAACATTCAGGGCAGACTTTCAAGCTAAGGTGCATGTTTCCACACCTTTCCTTATTGCCCTTTTACCTCCATGGGATAAGTGAGGGCAGACAACAAAATGAATCAACTCGGAAACAAACTATTTGGAAGCAATCCTCTGTCAAGACACGTGGTGAAACTGCAGTTGTCACTTAAAAGTGGACTTCATTTAAACTAAAGTTGAAAAATATAAAAATGAAAATAATTGTGAGTTACTGTAGAAATTGTCCAAAAATGTAATTCTAATTCAAATTTGGTTAACTAATGTTTCTCCATGCCTCCATGCCTCACAGGTAGGCTACTGTCTATAGCTGTATTATCTGTCTCTGAACTGAAGAGTTGCAGTGGTAGCTGTCACTGTGGAGCCCCTCTCACCAGTAGCAGCACGAAGCCTGCCACTAAGTTGTTTGGAGGTTGTTATAGAGACAAGACAAGGTAGAGCAGACTGACAGGAAGCAAAGGTAAAGATGAGCTAGATGACCGAGCATAACAACTGTTCTGATGACTGTGGTGGACTGTATATGCATGTTCATGAAGCTGCCTGTAGGACTGATCTGTGTCTGTGTGGCGTCGACTCTGCCGCTGAGCTCAGGAGTTTAAGTGATGATTTGTTTGTGGTCTTCCACTGAGCCCTGTTGTTGTGTAAAAACTTCCTGTGTGTCCCTGTATGCCACCAAAGACTTGCACTGTATCCAACATACCATATTTAAGAAAAACACAGGTCTTACGTCGTAAGACAGGCTTGCGTTAAAATCCCTTAAATTTATTGGAGGATGACGGTCAAAGCTGGAGAGACAAATAGCAGTTTTGTAATTACAGTTCAGTGTTGTTTTGTGACTTAACAAAATGGGTATTTAATGTGCATTGGATCATTCAGTAATGCTGAAATACTATTAAGAAAGACCGACACATTGACAGTTGTCATTATGTTGTGTAGATACCTTACAGAGGAACCTCTAAACAGCACATGCAGTCATTGCCTACCTTAGTGAATGTGGTAACACGGTATGTTTTGCTTGAGAGCCATGTGTGAATGATGGGTTCTAGAGTCGTCATACCTCAATTCTGATTTCAAGAAGGTGTCATGGACAATTTAGGTTAAATTACTGGTGCATAGTAATTTAACCTAACCAAAGTATTGTTTGCGCCAAAGACACATACTCATTTAGATTTCTGTGTTTCTCGTCTGGAATCTTCTTTTTTTTATGTTTAAATGTTTTACTTGTCCTGCAAGTGTTCCAGTGGATTTGCTGTAAGCTGTTAGGTCAGCCTCTCAGCAGCCAGTGTTAATGAGAGTGAGTCAGCAAATTATGCTCACAGAATCTGGCCATGGACTGGGAAAGGTGAAGGTGATCTGGCAGTCAGGTTAAATGCATTTATAACAACTACAAAGATGCCAGGAAACCAGTGCTCATTATCCTCATATACAGTCATGTACAGAAATGTGGCATACGCAGTCACACGAAAAGCAGACATTCAAGCATTTAGCAAAAAATTTGTTAACATTTTTGTGTGGAATAAAATGTTAAGTACATTTTATCTAGTTTAAAACTGATTGATCTGAACAGTCCCATCTTTTGTCCTTTTAATCAGCAACTTGTCCAAAAGTTCGTCTCATGCATTCATTCATTCATTCAATAATGACACCAAAGAAAAGTTTAACAAACACTAGGAAGAGCACTGCTCAGAGAAGACACACCAATAGTATATTAGAGCTGTGAGTCATGTGGACGGGAATTTACAGGTAGCAGGTGGACTACTGAAACCAGCTGCTGTTTAATAGGTAGGAGGGAGGTTGTGGTCAGTTAAGTTCAGAGGCAGAGACATGGGTGCAATGGTACCTGCAAACACAACACTTGAATTTTAAGACTGATGAAACAAGCAAAACAAACAGTGTTGGACCGATACTGTAGAATCCTCTGAAGAGGAATGCCACACCACAGAGTGGTGGTAAACTAAAGGTTTGATGGTCCTGCTTATGACAAAAAAACACCTGTATTCAGTGATTGTTCTACTGTTATTTAGTTATTCACTTTAGTTATTAGTGCACCAGCTGACCTGCTTTGGTCAACTGGAGCAGTCAGCTGTGTTTTTATTGGGCAGCTCGCAGGTGTATAACTGGAGTGTGTGGGAGGGCAATGCTGGACAGAGTGTGTTATTCTGTACTTAAATAACACTGAAAAATCACTGGAGCATAGGGTGTATAATCCTGCTCTGAACCATCCTCCGCTTCAGAATGCTCTTCCTGAGCTTTTTCTATTATAGAAATGAGTCCTACTGTCTGGGGCAAGCCTGTTGACTCTTTAGCTGTTCTACATGGCACTTGTCACACAACTAGGTCACTTTTAGCTGGGTACTCACCCAGGACCATAACCTGAGGCTTAGTTTTGTTGTTTCATCCATCCTTTCTGAAAGTTTTAACATTTTACTCGTTAAGTTAAATGCTGCCATCTGGGGACATCACTTGAACAGAGTCCAGAAGGGCAAACCACACAAGTGATCAGACAATCATGCATTGAAAACAATGATTATATAATTCTCTGTCCTCCACAACGAGCATAGCTGGTAGGAGAAGGTAAACCAGATAGTAACTCTGAAAAATCCAATAGACTTTCACTGATCTGCCATAACATTATGACCACTGACAGGTGAAGTGAATGACACTAATTATCTACAGTAGTTATCAGGACACCTGTCATTGGATGGTATATATTAGGCAGCAAGTGAACATTTTGAACTCAAAGTTAATTTGTTAGAAGCAGGAAATATGGGCAAGTGTAAGGATTTGGGGGAACACATGGTACCAGGATGCACTATGGGAAGAAGGTAAACCGGTTATGCTTTGGGCAATGTTCTGCTGTGAAACCTCAGGTCCTGCCATTCATGTGGATGTTACTTTGACATGTACCACCTAGTTAAGCATTGTTGCAGACCATGTATACCATTTCATGGAAACGGTATTCCTTGATGACAGTGGCCTCTTTCAGCAGGATAATGCGACCTGCCATGAAGCAAAAATGGCTTAGGAATGTTTTGAGGAACAAAATAGCGAGTTCATGGTGTTCCCCAGACATTAGTCCAATCGAGCATCTGTGGGATGTGCTGGACAAACAAGTCTAATCTATGGATGCCCTACCTCGCAACTTATAGGACTTAAAGGATCTGCTGCTAACATCTTAATGCCAGATATCACAACACACCCTCAGTGGTCTTGTGGAGTCCATGCCTCGATGGGTCAAGGCTGTTTCGGCGGCAAAAGGGGACCTACACAATATTAGACAGATGGTCATAATGTTATGGGTGATCACTGTAATAGAGCTGCAACGATTAATCAATTAGCTGTCAACTATTGCATTAATCGATTAATCTGTTTGAGTAAGAGAAAAAAAGTAAAATTTCTCTCACCCCAGATTCTTAAATGTGAACATTGTCTGGTTGCTTTACTCCTCTATCAAAGTAAACTGAATATCTTTGGATTTTGCACAAAACAAGATGTTTGTGGATGTCATCTTGGGCTTTGTGAAACAGCAATGACGTTTTTCACCATTTTCTGACATTTTATAGACCAAACAACTAGTCGATTTAAGCTGGAAAATAATCAACAGATTAATTGACCATGAAAATAATCGTTGCAGCCCTAGACTTATACAACAGTTTGGGTCATAACGTTTGCCTTTGTTGTCTCTTCAAAGTGAGTATAGTAAAATTAAAGGTTTGCCTCAATGTTGTTTACCCTACTGGACACCATTGTAGCACTAGTGCCATATCCTGCATCTCAGCAATGAAGCTGGTGAGAAAATATAATCATCCAAAGGAAAGATGGCCAGAAATACAGAAATAGCATTGAAGTTTTGAAAAAAAAAATCTATTTCCTTCTAACTAATAGGCACACAATTCTGCAGCCTAAACCGTTGTTGGCTTGTGCCTGAGCCTTGCCAGAAATGTTCATTAGAATTCCCGTAGAAGTCCCGTACTAGAATGAGTAGAGAGGAATCTTACCTGCAAATGAACAAAAATGTTTTTGAAACTTTGGCTGCAACTAACGACTATTTTGATAGTTGATTAATCTATCGATTATTGAAACGAATAATCGACTATTCGGATTATGAATCGCAAAATGACACAATGCCTTTTAATTTAGTAAGTAGCCTTTAAATTAAACCTGAGGTTGTTTTAGGCATGTGCTAATTAACAGTCAAGATAATAAAATAATTACTCCTAAATGCATCTTTTAATGAATGTTTCTGCTGTAACAGAAAGTTCCGCTGAAATCACGTCCTGATAAGCATCTGATCTGCTGTTTAGTGAGGGAGCAGCTTTCACGCCAGTACTGCAACACCCCAGGACAAACTGACACTGTATACAAAGAAAGGAATAACGTCATGCATTACATTTGCCGAATTTACAAGACGGGATCAATAATAACGATTTTGTAGTAGACAGCGTTTCACTACATTTATATTGTTTCCCTTAACTCAACAACTCACAAAACTCTGATTTTTTTAAGGGAGATTGGGGCGTATTAGCCGCTGCCTCACGCACAGACAGGAGAACTGTTTTCTGTTCTTTAGAAAGTATGAAATTGTCCGGTGTTGTCTAATCTTGCGAACTCTGCAGCAACACGTTCTCCAGCTGGGAACGTCGTCATGAGCGATGCATCGTTTATGATTGTAAAGTCAGGGCACATCTGGAATGTGAACGCCGCCGTTGTGTATCATAATTATGTGCTATTCACAGCAACATTACTGTAACAATCAATCAAATTGACCAACTGTATAGAAAATGTTTCAGCTCATAACGTGAAGTAACACGGCTTTAACTTGAAGCTAGCTCGCTAACTAGCTTACCGAGACGAGTCGTCAACATCCACAGAGACACGACGTTACGCGCCTCCTCTTCAGATGCTCGGGTGTTTCCAGGAAAGCTCAGCTTTGCTGCATTTCATGACCTTTCTGGCTGAGTGAAGAGTGAAATGATGCCACACTCTGGAGTTTTTAGGTTGTGAAGGTGTTACTGCAGCTCTGGTGTGTTTTTAGTAACTTTACTGTTCACATGACTTTACTCCGTTAAGCTGACAGTGTCGCTACGGCCCGATGACGTCATGAACAAAACGATTATTAAATTTGTTGGCAACGATTTTGGTCGACTACGTCGATTAGTTGTTGCACCCCTACTAGAAACAGAATTACATTTATTCATAACATGGGTTCACTAATGTACTAATGTAACATGTTTTCACTGCACAATTTTAAGGGATTTTCTCTCCACATTCCCATTTGGACAGATCATTTTTCAGTCTAAAGCAAATAAATAGCATGATAAAAATCCCCAAGGCTCCTGAGATGACTGTGGCTATTTTTATCTCCAAACAAGATGCTTAGTCCTCGGATAAATTAATGCAGGAAGGTTTTTAAGATAGAATCCCTAACATGGGGGGATGGTTTGGCGTTTGGTTTTCATAGGTTTTCCTTGGTTGCATAGCAACATGGAGCCACCAATTTTGTCTCCAAATATGACATCTCAAACAGATCCTAAAGGAGCAAAAGCAGGACAGAGTTTGCAATTGGGCTGTGCAATTTCAATCTACTGACAGAAAATATGTCCTCCCTTCACATTTGGCATTAAATCCACCAACTGGATTAGGAGAACTGTTACTGTTCAGTTTATTTTCAGCACACAGTATACCAGGACAAGATAGATAGTTTGCATGCTGCACAGTAGAGCATTATACACACATAGGAGACACAAAGTGACCCCAGAGAGGTATGCCTTCTGTATTGTAGCGGAGTTTTGATAAATATCCAAAATAAAGGTTGGGTGCCAGACAGTAATCTCAGTCTTAACCTGTCACTTTAAAATGATCAGTATTAACAATTTGGATAGATAACCCAGATAGCTTGTGACCCTCACTACAAACATACACCAAATAAAAGAAAATGCCAAGTATAAATGCAGTTTTTTCAATTAAAGCAGGTTGTATTTAAATCAGATAATAATCATGGTTCAATAGTTAACACTAGAGCCAATATGAGGTAATAGCTGATAAAATAATATTGGTATCTGTCTTAATAACAGCTTTTAAATGACAATTAAAAAAGAAATGGAGGGATGCATCCTTCAATCACGTTATGAGTGTTGTCGTTGCTTGATTTTGTCAGTAATCAGCTGATGTATTTACCTGTGCTTTAGTTCAAAGTGCTATTTATACTTTTTTTAACTGCATTATTTCATGCTATCTTGGTGAGGTCTCATAACTACAGATAATCTTTGTTTATGTTATGTGTTTCTGAAAAGGAGAATAAAAAGAATGTCGACTATTATATCGAAAATCAGATTTTAAAATCCTCTAATATCAAAATTGAAAAAGTGTGTCTTAAAAATCTCATATCACTCGGGCTGTATTTAACACTCAAACTCTTACTCACAAAATGTGACTAAATCAACAGAAACCACATTTAAAATTTAGAATCATGGTAAGAAAAATCAATTGTCCATTAGTTACATTAATTAAATAACGAATCTTGATGGTCCTCAACCTTTCAGTGAAGATGTGTGAGTTGTGGGAATGCTTGAGTGTGTGTTTGTACGTTCAAGGGGTATTTCCTTTCAGCTCAGAATGAATCCCGTTCATTTCAGTTGAGTTCAGGTGACAGAGGGGTCAGTAAGGATGTGTGTGTTTGTTTGGGGGGCTCTAATGTCCAAGGAGGGTGGAAGGTGTGGGGTTAGGTACCTTAACTGGAGGCAGGAGAATAGCAGAAGCCTGGAAAGTTGCAGGAAAGACTTTTTTTTAGGACTAACACGGACAAGAAAAGTGCACAGCTGCATCCGAGCAGGTCAAAGAGGTAGTTGAACATGATTCATCCAATCTCACTGCAGGGATCAGCTCATTTCCAGCAGCACCTTGTTGTCCAGGAAATTCAGGAGATCTAGCCAGTTCTTGGAATATATGCATCTTTGTTTACTTTTATATACATCCTTTTTTCCTTTCAGAGCGAATATGTCTGGATTAAACTGCTTATTATCTCCTCCTTTAGTCACTCTCACTCCTCTTTCAGTTCCCCTCCATGCTGCTTTAGTTAGTTTGTCCCTTCCCCTGGCTCACCAGTGTGTCTGATTTATCCCCTCACCTCCCACCTTCTTTCCTGTCAAGGTTGAAAAGGGCTACTTACTTTTCTTCTCCCCATTTTTGCTACACAGTAAGGTAACAGTATATTTTGTGGCGGCACAACACCCAATGCAGGCAGCACTCCGACCGTTCCTGACCTTGATACTCTCTTTGGCCACGTGTGTGGTATTGCAGCCAGTGCAGAGCAAACGATGCATACATAGGAGAGGTGCAAACAGGTGGGAGTTTCATTCAGATGAGGCAGTGTAAAGCAAGTTTTTGGAAAAATGTGTCTTGAACCTCTCTTTCTGACGCAAAACCAAATATTTTGATATATCTGCACTCTCTGATTTGAGATGTGCACAACTGTCTTCTATGATTACCTTGATTAAATTACATGCAAATGATCCTAGGCTGATACAGAATAATCTGACACACTTGTATTCAAGTGACGCATGATGAAACCATTCACAACAGGGATTTGTGCCATAATATAACTGCTCCAACAAACTATTTTTAATTATTTGTTTCTATACTAATTAACTGTTTAAAAAACACATGCACACACACCATCTGCCTTTGTCTACAGATTTGTGGCATTGTGTGTTCGCATTGTGCCGCTCTGCACCATCCGGACAAAAATATAATTTTCAGGAGAAGCCGATTCTTCATTTGTCTTCATGCTTCGCTGTGATTGGCACAGCTGTTTCAGTGCGATCAGAGAAGTGATGTGACTGGCTGAGAGTGTATTTATTAGTCACTAAACCCTCCTATCGATGTTCACCACTGCGTGGAGATGCCCACGCAGTCCGTACACCCAAGATGTCGGTGTGCTCGCACGATTAAAATAGGGCCAGAAGAATCATGACTGCCTGACAGCTTAAAAACAGCTAAAAACTCAAACCACCCAGGATCTCAATAACTACATAAACATTTAATTGTGTCTGTGTTGTGTGTTTGGATTCTGATGCAACAGCTTTTCTGCACAGAAGATGAAGATAAAGTTCCCTGGGTGCTAAATGTACCACTAAACTAGATTTTCGTGTAATGATGCTTCTTCTGTTGAGCTGTTATTCTCATCATTCCAGGCCAAGCTACTTGCCATAGTTCACCTTGTAAAACAACATGTACATAATGCATTATGTTTGCTCATGTTTGAATATGCAATACATACATTTTTTATTAATTCCAATAAAAAAATGTTTTTTATCCCCGCTGCAACAGGCAGGTATTATTCTGTTGCATCCATTTCACCTTGTATGCCTAGATTTAAAAAAAAAAAAAAAGAAGAAAAAAGAAACTTTTATTAAGAGTCAGAGAAGAATAGGGGCCACTTGAAGCTTAAAGTTCATGGAGTTCATATGTATCAAGTTGTGTACACTGGGGTCTTGGCCCTACCATAATAAAGTGTCTGGTTTTTAGATGAATTTCCCCACTGCTAAATCTACCAATAAATCTAATGTCTGTTCTGTTCTTCTGGCCAGAAGAATGACTTGCGATGTTAAGAGATTAGCGTCAGGGAAAATTAACAAATTGCTCTTTCTTCTTCTTCCACTCTGTTCCTGTTTCCATTTCCATCAACCTCCCTCTTCATTCTTTCTCTCACACTCTCATGCGTTCTGTTTATCTTTCTCCCTCTGACTTTCTCTGCCTGTTTCTGTCTCCCTATCATCTGCAGGTTCCAGAAGTAGGTGGTGTCTGCTTCACCAACTTCACCGACTGCATGGCTGCTAGTGCTGCTGCTTGATTCCTTGCACTGTGAGTTCATTCCTATTGTGTGTGTGTGTGTGTGTGTGTGTGTGTGTTGATCTGTTTGTCCATCTGTGTTTTTGCCATGTCCTCATAAGATTTTCTTGGTTGTTTAGTCAGTCTACGGCGCATGCCCACTTGAATTAATGACATACCAAACCCTTTTATATAACCTTTATCCTATTGCGGTAGCTACCTCTCCATGACGTTATTTGTGGTACTGTTTTGAAATGCGAGGATACACTGATATATATATATATATATATGAGGATTCTTTCAAGGTTTTTCTAATATGATCGACCCCTTTCACATTCCACCTTAGCTTTAAATTCTTAGATAGTGTTTTCCTAAATGCTAGCCTAAATGTTCATCTAAACTGGTTAACTTTCTTTAAAGTTGTTGTGAAGATTTTGTTGACAACTTACCTTTGCTAACGTTGTCATGCACTATTATCCTGCTAATGATCTCTGTTTCCATATGTCTCTGTGCCAGCTGGGTAAAAAGCAGCCATCTGTGTTGTTGTGTCTCAGCAGGTTTGGGTCCTGCTCTGTTTGCATGTGTTCAGTCTCCACAGCTCCCTCCACAGATGTTGTGTGTGTGGGGGTGTGTGTGTGGGGGTGTGTGGGTGTGTGTGTGGGGGGGGGGGGGGTGTAATAACAATAGATACTTCATGTGCTGTACTTGACCTTTAACAAAGGAACACCAGACAGCTATATTTTCTTTAGTTTTGTCTGTAACATTTGCTTTTCTTTGGTGCTTCGAATCAAGACCTTGAATTTACACACTCTCACATTACGTTTGAACTTCGGTCATCATGCCCCATCATTTAGGATTACATTGTGTCCCATTGCGATATTGATGCTGAAACAACATATTTTTCATCCTTCCACCATCCCAAGGAAAAAAATTACAATATAATTGACCCTTCGCTAAGCCACACCCTGAATACACAGCTTTCCAATTACAGCACAGTATAGGAGTCGCTCTAACTGAGGTCCGATACTTTCATGGCTGCTCTCCATTAACTGTAATGCAAAAAGAGTCGTTTTCTAGCTTTATTCTGCCGTATTTTTCCAAGATATGGTCAAACGCTGTTCCTGGGGCAATTGTAATAGTTACAGTTGCTACCCAGAGAGGTTGAAAGCAGAAGTACGATTTATTCTCTTTCCAACACGTAAATTAAATCCAGAAAAATGTAGGCTATGGTTTGTTCCTAATGGGATGTTAGTTAGCTAACGCTAGCTAAATTCCTACTGAATTTAACATAATAAATCCCTACTGTTCTGCTTTTTAATGATTCTAATAATGAATAGAGGCCTACTCAATCGTCGGGGGATACGATGGTTCACTTGTCCTGTGTGATCGGTAGGCTGTAGTTTATGTCTTTCATTTTTTTCACGTCTGTTTGAGTCAGTTTGAGTCAGTCTGACAGCCAGAATACAACCTTCAAATGTATAATGCAACTGCAAAACTGTCTGTTTTTTTCTGAGATCGCTTTTTCCAACAAATTTGTCAATATTGTTCCGGGGAGTGCAGTAATAGACAGTGGCGGCGCTGTGATAAAAGTTCATAACAGCCCCGAGTTTGTCGGACTTAGCAACAGTAACTAAGGGGGGCGTGACTTTGCGAAGGGTCAATTACATGTAGTGAGCAGCAAAAACTGTCTGGCAGCAAAACTCTCCCTCACAACCAGGAAGTGTGTGGAATCTTACTTTAGAATTTTTTTTTTTGTGAGGCCAGTCAGGCTTGATTTTACACACACATGCATCAATTGAAATGGTTTGGGGCTGGTTGGAAGAAGTGTGGTGGATGAAATGCTTGTTCAGGGAAAGGTAGAGGTACTGTACCTTGTGTGAGCTGCAAGCATGTATAGGCTCTCTCTTTCAAAGCTTTTTACCCACAGGCAGCTGCTTGCCATCGCCCCCTGTGCATATCCCCAGGAAGTGTCTGTGGCGTGGGATGGCATTAGCCATCTCTCCCGCTGTCTCTGCTTTCTCCAGTATCCATTAGTTTCTGCTGCCGTTGGTTTGTTTTGCACTTGGCAGCTAAGAGGAAGAAGGTGTTGTGTTCAATGTAATTGGATGATGTGTTATTGATTTCCAAGCTCTTGATGCCAGCAGTCATTTTTTGTCCCACACTGCATAACCTTCAGCGAAGCCACTAAAAGAAATGATTGTTCACATTGCTATGTGTCTGTCTAAAACTAGCTGCCAGAAAATACTGTAAACAATGATGGACTGGTCAGGGATTTGTTGTTTTTGTTGTAATTACTACTTTAATGTTTTCGCTAACTACAAGCAAGCTTCCTGGATGGTCTCCTCTTGTGTTACCCTTCCAAAAAGGTCTTCTGTGTTTTGCAGGACTAAAGCCTGTTATTACAGCTGTTATGGTTCTGCCACCGCTACTGTTATATGTTATATTGAGTTGATCATTTTTCAACTTGGACCATGTACTGTCAAGTAAAGTCATGCCAACTTGGCACAACTTTACTTGTGAAGTTAATCTTCGATATAAAACTAAAACCCATTATGGAGCACAGTGATTTTATTATCTCTTTTACCTTCCCATATTGAGGTTTCTTTTTTGTCTTATTTTTTTTTTATCAAAGTCACATTTTGGAATAAAGCCCCTGATTTAGTATAACGCAAGACAGCTGTGAATGTTTTCCAAACTGGGGCCAGATTTTTAGATTAGCATAACCATTCTCCAGAGAGCACATTTATCAGGCAGAGAAACAGACAAAGCCATGGTTAAATCATTAGTGAAATAAGCCTGTCCTCCATTACCGTCAGCCTAACACAGTCCAACACCACCATGGGAAAAGGAAAAGTATTTCTACATTCACGAAAACACTGTGTCTTTTTATTCGTGGTAATTGGGAACTGTTATCAAATCTGTTCCCCCCTTCTCATCTCTCGAACACTGTAGCAGAAACAGCCGATTGTTCTTCTAAGAAAGTAGGACGAGTTTTTCCAGCAGCTTCAGTTTTGTCTTGGGGCTGTTTCTCTCTTTTGTAGCTTCCTATATATTCTGCCTATATTCTGTTTCTCACAACTATACTCCAGAATGACTAATTAAAGCCTGGATTTGGCTATTGTGAATGTAGAAGGAGTGTCAAGAGTAAGTATTACATTGTATGTGAGCTCTCTTCTTACCGGGTATATTACAGTTAAGATGTGTTTGAACCTTTTGTCACAGAAACTTTATTTTTACTATTGTTTGTTAGTAATTTTTTTTAACAGGCACCATACAGATAAACACAGATGTGATGTATATAGGATGTCTAGCTAAAGCTGAAATTCAGCCCCTGTTCATGGTTAGACTTTTAAGATCAGGTTAAAATGGCTAAACAAATAAATAGATCAAACACATTTAGGATAAAAAACAAACAAACTACAAACAAACTCAAATACACTTATTCTTCTGGTTTTCTGTCCTTTTGTTCAACGGGGTAGAGTCAGTGGAAGCAGGGAGGATTTTAGTCAGAAGCGAGAAAACCTTCATGAGCTCTCCACAGTCATCACCAACCTGCCTCTGGCTAATCCCTGTGTCAGTTGTACACCAGTGCGTGGGGAGTGGGAGTGAGTGAGAGTGAATGAGCGTATGTGTGTGTTGGTGTGTGTGTGTGTGTGTGTGTGTGTGTTGGTGTGACAGTGTGGGTGAGAGAAAGAGGAAGGAGTAAAATTTTAAAAGAGAGAATAAAAATGATGACACGCTTGTTATTTATATCCCTGCAGCTGGAGTGTGCAATCGTATCGACCTGGTACAGTGCTGCATTTGTGTGCAAGTAATTCAAGGTTTGAATGTGTGCATGCATTTACTGTAGATGAAACATGCACTGTTCGTTCTTTTCCCATGACCAGCACATTGACACAGCAGTGACTGAACATGTTTCAAACGTCCTTTTCTGCCTTTCCAGCCTTGTGTTGCATACAATAAGTTATTAAACATGCCCAAAAAAGCATGGCTTATGTTTGACCAGGGCAAGCAAGATGCCTGTGGGTTTCACTCAGCAGACAGTTACCACCCTCCTCCTGTTTCTCTTGTGGTTTATGTTAAAGTGTTATTTTTTGTGCTGTGTATAGTTTTGCTACCACTAGGAATTTCTAGAATAGTGTTATTAGTAGTTATTAATAGTGAAAATTATCTACCATAACATTGAATTTGCATATGGCTTTAGACAGTTGAGATGTTTTTCCTCTTCCAAAAGCTAAAATGCACAGAGCCAAGTCTCTTATCTGTGATGGTGTCATGTTGCACATTTTTACCTGCTCCAGTGAGAAGGACTTTGTGGGAACAAGGAACAATTTGATCAGGTAGACATTATGCATATGTGTGAGAGAGAGTTTCTCTGCAGGTGTAAAGAATCGGGTTTATTGCCACGTACATTTTCACAAATGAGGAATTTGCCTTGGTATGAATTGGTGCTTACAGCATACATAAATAGTAATATAAATATATAAAAAGTAAGGAGATCAGAAAAATTTACAAGTATACAGAAACTATAAAAAGATACAATTATACTATAATACAATGCTGACAAGTACAGGTGCTGGTCATATAATTAGAATATCATAAAAAATTTGATTTATTTCAGTAATTCCATTCAAACAGTGAAACTTGGATATTATGTTAGCACTGTCGTCTCACAGCGAGAAGGTCGTGGGTTCATACCCCGGTTGCCCCGGCCTTTCTGTGTGGAGTTTGCATGTTCTCCCCGTGTCTGCGTGGGTTCTCTCCGGGTGTTCCGGCTTCCTCCCACTGTCCAAAAACATGCAGGCTAGGTTGATTGGTTACCCTAAATTGTCCTTAGGTGTGAGCGTGAGTGGTTGTTCGTCTATGTGTGGATGCGATGGACTGGCGACCTGTCCAGGGTGTACCCCGCCTTGCGCCCGATGTCAGCTGGGATTGGCTCCAGCCCCCCCCGCGACCCTGTACGCAGGATAAGCGGTTGACAATGGATGGATGGATTAAAACTGACAACTAATGGAAATCTCAAATTCAGTATCTCCAAAAATTAGAATATTACTTAAGACCAATACAAAAAAAGGATTTTTAGAAATGTTGGCCAACTGAATGTACAGCACTGCCTGAATTACTGCAGCAATGCGGCGTGGCATGGAGTCGATCAGTCTGTGGCACTGCTCAGGTGTTATGAGAGCCCAGGTTGCTCTGATAGTGGCCTTCAGCTCTTCTGCAGTGTTGGGTCTGGCATATCGCATCTTCCTCTTCACAATACCCCATAGATTTTCTATAGGGTTAAGGTCAGGCGAGTTTGCTGGCCAACTGAGAACAGGGATACCATGGTCCTTATACCAGGTACTGGTAGCTTTGGCACTGTGTGCAGGTGCCAAGTCCTGTTGGAAAATGAACTCTGCATCTTCATAAAGTTGGTCAGCAGCAGGAAGCATGAAGTGCTCTAAAACTTCCTGGTAGACGGCTGCGTTGACCTTGGACCTCAGAAAACACAGTGGACCAACACCAGCAGGCAAGCAACGTGGATTCTGTGCCTCTCCTCTCTTCCTCCAGACTCTGGGACCTTGATTTCCAAAGGAAATGCAAAACTTATTTTCATCAGAGAACATAACTTTGGACCACTCAGCAGCAGTCCAGTCCTTTTTGTCTTTAGCCCAGGCGAGACGCTTCTGACACTGTGTCTTGTTCAAGAGTGGGCTTGACACAAGGAATGCGACAGCTGATACCCATGTCTTGCATATGTCTGTGCGTTCTTGAAGCACTGACTCCAGCTGCAGTCCACTCTTTGTGAATCTCCCACACATTTTTGAATGGGTTTTGTTTCACAATCCTCTCCAGGGTGCGGTTATCCCTATTGCTTGTACACTTTTTTCTACCACATCTTTTCTTTCCCTTCGCCTCTCTATTAATGTGCTTGGACACAGAGCTCTGTGAACAGCCAGCCTCTTTAGCAATGACCTTTTGTGTCTTGCCCTCCTTGTGCAAGGTGTCAATGGTCGTCTTTTGGACAGCTGTCAAGTCAGCAGTCTTCCCCATGATTGTGTAGCCTACAGAACTAGACTGAGAGACCATTTAAAGGCCTTTGCAGGTGTTTTGAGTTAATTAGCTGATTAGAGTGTGGCACCAGGTGTCTTTAATATTGAACCTTTTCACAATATTCAAATTTTCATTTTTCATTAGTTGTCAGTTATAATCATCAAAATTAAAAGGAATGAACACTTGAAATACATCAGTCTGTGTGGGATGGGAATGTATACATTATACAAGTTTCACTTTTTGAATGGAATGACTGAAATAAATTTAACTTTTTGATGATATTCCAATTATATGACCAGCACCTGTATGTGCAAAAGTTGGCAACATGAGCCAGCCGAAAACTGTCAACACCGGTCCTAAACTGATCGATCGGTGCATCTCTAATTTTATAATTCAATGCAAGATTTGTGGAATGTGAATTTTTGTCGTAGTCAGTCAGGCAAGTAGAATATCTCTTTACTTGTTTCTAAAATGATGCTCTTCTCTAAAATGAGCAGTAACACTAGTTTTAACAAGTTTAACAATAATTATTTAAAGTATGGAGCTACAGTATGTATTATATTACATACTATGGATGTCACGAGAACCGATACTTCTCTACCAAATCGATGTCAAAATTCTGAAAATATGACGATACTCGTTTTTCTAGGCACTGGGGAAAGAGGTCAACAAGTGCAGCGACAGCTCCGCCTCGACTCATCGAAAACAAAAACAGTAAGAATCGTGTATGGAAACCCGGGTGTAGTTAGTTTAATAACTAACATTTACCGGTTTTCGCAGCTGTTACTTTAAGTAGCTCTGTGTCAAAGCCTCAATTTCTCCCACTTCTGGGATATGTTGGAGAGCTACTTTTGGTAGATCTTTTACAGTTTTGATCAACAATGATGTAGTGGAGAGCGCAAAGAACTGAATATTGGTCATGCCTGTCACTGTAGGCAAAGTTAGGAACTGTCTTAAAACAACCTATTTCAATCTTTAAAAACTTTTTGGTTTTTCAACATAGAAATCTCAAACCACTGCCAATATATTATAAAAAGTTAAGAAATGAGTAACAAACCACCTCTTATATGTGCTGGACATCCACACAACTTTCACAGCTGTTAGTTGTTCTTTGTAATGTTCAAAGGAGTGTATGTAAAGTACATGGGATTTATTGTTTTGTTTTTTACCATGGTATCGAATTTGGTATCAAGAAATGTGGAATATCACTGGTATTGGTACTGGTACTAAGAAAAAAAAGAAAATTAAAAAGAAAATGCAGAGCAGAGGTTTTATGACATCGATATTGCATACCTAATTTCATTTTGAGTAAGTATAATTTTATTGATATTCAGAATGATACTCTGTATTTGTATCTCTTTGGAGTATTTTGTGTGTGTGTCTATAAATCTGTGTTGCTTTGTGTTTATAATGCACTCCCACACATCTGGCTGTGTCTGCTCTGCCACTTTGTTGGTGTTTGTCTTTAGGCGAGTGGGTCGGTCTCCCCAGAGACCTGCACTGGCTCTTTCCCAGGCTAGACTGCAACAACTCTCCCAGAGCTTGCACAATACCAAACACTGTGCTGGAATGTTGTTGCTCTTTTTTTTTTTTTCTCTTTTTCTTTTTTTAGTTCACTCACTCTTTGAGCCACTCTTTTGAGTCTCTGCTGCTACCTCTCCCTTTCTCACTTGATATCTGAATATGCTCCTAATCAGCCAAATAGACCCAGATTTTGCCTTGAGCAATGCCTGCTCAGAGTTTAGTAGCAAACAGATCATATTATATTGTGACTATAGTGCATGAATTCACCCATCTTCTTTACATGGAATATGTTCAGAAACTGCATATTGAGCCTTCAGGCTGCAGAAAGGTAATGGTTACATACGGGTGCGTTATGTAAGAAAACAACCCCTGCACATTTTCCACTAATGGTGAAATTAGCTATAGAACCCATTACTGTTTTTTGTACCAGGCTGTAAACATGTTAATTTCTTCTATAAAATTGAACATTTTAAAATGGGGGTCTATGGGGATCTTTTTGGAGCGAGCCTTAAGTGGCCCATTTGAGGAACTGTTCTTGTTAGCACCTCGCGTTGGCTTCATTTTGCAACCCCGGAGGTTGCCTCTTGAATGTAACGCAGTGGGTCTTACTGACAGAGAGATGTCAGATTTGAATTCTTGTCCGTATAGCTATGTTCCACATGCACATATTCCTACTCATGTGTACGTTTTGATCAGAAATCCTTAACTTTTTGTTCAAATGGAAACTTAACATGTTTAACATAAAAAAATTAAGTCATCTAAAGCTAATTTTTGTCTAAAAGTTGAGATCCCCCAACTATATTGAAACTAAACTGCATCCTACCATCTTGTGGGATTGTTGAGCAACTGAGACTGACAGTTGTAACTGCCAAGGGCTAATGACTGAACCGAACTACTACAGTGAGGACATTGTTTTGACAGCATCGTCTGGTTTTGCATAGGCTGTTCTAAGATGAATCTGTCAGTGAATCAGCTGTGGGCGGGGGTGAGTATATAAAGAGGGCGTTTGGTTATCACATTGCTCAGCACTGTCTGTCAACAATACTACTAAAGGGCTTGTACAGTCCCATGTTTTTAGTTTGTTTACTCTGGAAAGACTTGAGGCTTGAAGGAGCTAAAGAGGAGGCCTAGTAAATGTTGTGGCTAAAATATGTGCTCAGTTTGCAAGCAACTGGATTTGCCCACTCCAGATCCTCATGTGCATTTGGCAGTGAAAATACTAGTAGTGAAATAATGAGGAGTTTTGCTTACACACTGCAAGAAATCTTTCTGCAGTATATATGGTAGGTAGTACATATTTAGCAGCAAGATATTTCCCCTGTTCAAAGAATACAGCCCAAAAACAATATCTACACCCCCACGATTGATTTGAAGCTCAAATTTAGCTGTCACCAGCTAAAAGATGAAACAACTGTCTTCTCTTCAAACATAAAATAGTGTTTCACTGGCAGGAAAGAAACTACACCAAACTGTTGATATTGTCCAACACTTAGGATTTAGTACTTCAGTTCATCTTGATAATTTATTCCATGTTTATTATATGCTGTCCTATCCTGTCATTTTTAAAAGGCTTTGTGACTGTCCAGTGAACTTAATTTACTTGCTGTAAATTCCCAAAGCCTCTGTTTGCACACATACAAAACAGCAACACATACATAGACACAAGACTGCTATACACACTAAAACACACACAACCCTCCACCCTTCATTCATACACACACACACAGAGCCAGCCATCTAACCACTTAGTACATCACAGAGGATTCAGTCCATCTTGTGTTTCATTAATATGGATGAGCCCTTGATGCAGCATGAACATGGTCCAATCCACAATGAAAACCATTTCTCAAGCCTTTTTGAGTCCACCTTAAGTATTGTGTGGTGTACATTTTTTTGTATTCAGTGTAATATTTTAGGAGATTCACACAAAAAGTTTTACAAATACAAACGTGGCATAACTGTCGCTGATAGATGTTTCTTGTTGCTCCATATGTGTTGCGTTATAGCATAATGTAAGCCAATGTTTTTTCCCGGTAATTTCATTTGTTAAATTGGGTCCTCGTGTATGTAACAACTCATAAATGCTATTACACATGCAACACTCCCATACTCTTTTTTCTGTCACTGTCTTGCTTTCGGTATGCAGGGTTTGGATGGATGGCTCTTATATAACACAGATGTATTGCATCAGGTGTGGATGCAGGATTTTTACCTTGTAAAGCTGTTGTTTCTAATGCATATGATATGTCTTTTTTTCCCCCTGGTGATTTACATATATCATCCATCATCCATAGTTAACTGTGGTAAGATCATTACCACGTTGACTATCGTTACTCACTTACTATACACCAGGCTCTCTATATTGAAGTATGCAAAAGTACATTACAATACTTCTCATAAATTGGCTCATAAGACGATGCCATTTCTACTAGTATTTGCAACTGGCTGAGTCCTCTGTTCCTCCTCTTTTCTTGGTGTTCTGTATGTTGCCTGTCCACTGAGCTGTTTGTATTGTGAAAGTAACTCTCAAGGGAGATTCTGTAGATTATATACCATGTCACTCACTGCTACTCAGTTTTTGGAACATAAGTCTCATAGTCTGGTTTATAGTTTGTTTTGCAAGGCTATATAGACAATTTTTCTCATTGCAGCACTTTGTGCAGATCATGTAAACTTTAATGGTATAATTTACATATCTTTGTCTGACCAAATTAGTGAGCTCAAGATACATGAATCTCTTCTGGCTAATACATCTTAATTGTAAACTGGCTGCTTGTGATGGTTGGCCATTTATCTGTTCTGTAGAATTTATATATTTTTAAATGAGATTCACCACTCGCTGTAAGAATCATTTTATTGGCCTTTAGTTCATTCAATACTTGTCAACATGGGCATATCTTTCATAAAGACTGAAAAGAAACTCCAATGATTCTGATTAGGGATTCTACCCTGGAGCTCCTGCAAATACTATGAGCTAGAGGCTGATATTTGCTGACTTTCAACACTTGGATAAAACAGTAGGCTATGATATATTAGTCTTGTCCATCAAAGCCTCGGTCTGGGATCTGTATAGGAGAAGCCTTTTTCACTGGTCTTCCAGACTAGGAATAATTGTTTTGGTTACAGGGTTCACATGCTCAATGTCTCTCTCAGCTGTCATTGTCTGTCTGAATAGAGAAAAACTTACTAAGCAGAGAGGACTTTTCCCTTTTCATTTTAAAGATAATGCTTTTTTAGTCCATTGAGCCTGCACTTTACGCATAAGTGAGAGAACACATTTTATGTCAGCTGAATAGTTGATTTTACTCAAAACAGAGGTTAAATTGAGCAGCTAATGAGCGTCATGATTGCAGAAAAGCTCCTTGAAACTGGAGTGACATACAGCGGATTCACTCTCCGGACAGCAGCTGAAATTTGGTAGAAATTGGGAATTATGTGGAACAAGTCATCTGTGACACAGAGTGGCTTTGCTTCTGAAAGTGAAAGCTGGTTGGCGTGTGCCAACACTCACATACACACTGAAAACACACACTCATACACATGGCTCAGGAAGATTTTACCAAATCTGCCATTGTCACATGGGTAATGGCATTTTTTTTTTCAACCAAAGACAATACTGAAAGAGGCTTGTTACACACCATCAGCACCCATGACTAAGTGAAGAGATTAGTCAATGGCACCACTAACTGAACTTTGAGATGGCAGTACTTGAAAAGCTGGGGGAGATGCTTGAAGGTTGTCACTTTAAATCCCTGGATGATGCTGAGAAAATCAGAGGAGAGGAAGCAGCCTGCACTTCATTTACTCTTGTCAGAGTGTCCTTCACCAAAGTGCTGAACTGCTGCTCAGAGGCTATAGTTGTACTGGATATACTCCTAACTGGCGGTTAATTATATCCCCCACAACGAACAGGTGGAATTATTTATTGATAGACAGAATAGGTAATAGGGTGCAATGATATGTGAGTTTGCAGTGCAGATCATGGTTAGACCTACAAATCAGCCACACCAATTTATCAGCCTAAGTTACCATATTACAGAAATATCAAGATAGGTGTATATGTCACACCTATCTAACAAGAAATTGCAGTACAGAGATGCCAAAGATTTGTTTGAGGTAATTTAGAAACTTTCAAACTCTGTGAACACTCACAACTTTAAGAAAAGTAAGAAAAAAATCTTTGACCTTGTTAAAATAAAGGTGTTTTCGTATATTTCATTTGTATGTGCATTTTTGGTCCTGCCAGGAAAGGTGTGTGCTAAAGAAAAACATCTAAAAGCTGTTGAAAAAGCATGTACTTACCTTTTTCAGTATGTAACACTAATGTAATGGGATTCATATATTTTGTGTATTCTTTTTACATTAAGATTGGAAGCTGTTTCATTAATAACAGATGGGACTTAGCAAACAGCAAAGACGCTATCAAATGGAAGGATTTTTTACAATTCACTCTTAAACACCTTCTGGTTGTAGTACTAAAATACTTGTTTAAAGAAGTTGTGGTGGCAGACACTGGCTTAACTGTTGCCTTAACAAACAACTGAGTACAGTACAGTTTTCTCCCACTGCTTGGCTTCTCTCTCTGCAGTTCCATTCCTATTTCATATCTGCTCTGCTCTTGTCTATCCCTGTGACACGTCTGTCTTATCGTATATGCCCTCTGCCATAAAGCAGCAGAAAATCCCATATCCCATCTCCTCATGGCTTCAGCTTTCAGCCTCAGTTATTCCACTATTATGTACCAGGCTCAGCGTGCGCCGACTCCCTCTCAGTAAACGTGCTCCGGGTGGGAAATGAATCTCTGTCTTCGGCATACTGGCTTTTTTCAGGGGAAATACATTGCCTCTCTGTGGAGAGGTGAGAGTGGTAGAACTCTAAATGCAGACTTTCTGTCTGTGGTTTTGATGCTTCACTTCTTTACATCTTATTCTTTTCACTTGTTTCCCACCCTTCCCCCCTATTCACTGACACTGTATGTCTCAGCACTTCATATTTAAGCTTTAGTCTTCTACTTATGCATGTCCCCTGTGTGCACATGTCGTCCTTTAAATGTCACCAGGAATTTACATGCTTTGTATACAAATGACAAAAACTATAAAGTGCAACTTTTACGTTCGCTTTCTATGTTTACTACAGGGAACACACATTGCTGTGGTATCAGAGAATCTAAAAAACAGCTACTTCTGTGATCTGTGAATATACATAAAACCCTCCCTATGCTTGTGACAATACTTACTGGTTTGTGAACACACTGTGTTTCCTTGTCCTATCCTATGCAGGATTACATTACAGACAGTGTATAAAGCTGAACAGGCTGGTTATCTACATTACAAGAGCAACCTAGCACAAAATCCACCCTTTAGAGTTGGTTAATCATATGTGCAGTCAGTTCTTTATACTATCAAGTGACTCTGGTCCTAGTGTTGGGTTCATTGCCACAGTAGTTATTTGCGGTTTTCCAGAGAAAATCAGGAGATGTCATGTTCATCCCCTAGTACTACACACCCCCACTCCAACATCTAAATACAAAAAGTCCCTTGTCAGCAGTGTGGCGAGTTTGGAGTTGTCAACTGGCAAGATATGCAGGGCTTAAGAGCATGTGACTAAGATTGGTGGTAGTAGTAGTGGAACCATTACTATTACCACTATTGGGTAGTAATCTGGGTTGAAAGCATGTTTTGCGTTTGTGAAGTGGGCATGTTGAAGCCAAAACAGGGTGTTTAAAGATGCAGAGATGTTGCTTGCCTCTCACTGTCTCACCTACGCACAAGCTCACATTTAGACATTGTTTGCATACAGTCTATCATCCTGTCTCCTGCAGTCACATGTTCGCACCACTCCCACACACAAGCACACACCGACACAAACCACCAGACAGCCAGTCTTACAGCCAGACACTGGTCTGCCTGAGTCAGGATCAATCTTAGCAGGTGGAAACAGGGGATAAAGATGAAGTTGGGGTGGTTGTACTCGTCTCTGGCAGAAGCGTATTGGTTTGCTAAACGCAGAGTGGCGTCCTCACAGTCTGTCTCTGACAGGCCCCAAATGCTTTATCTCCCTCAGAGTGAGTATTTCTCTGGCATGTCAGTTCACTGAGCTATAACTGATGGGGGAAGTGATGAAGGAGACCTCAGGTGTATAGTAGGAATGAAAAAGATGAAAAGATAGTATAAAAGTAAAAAATAGGCTTGCGATATTCAAAAACATCCCTTTGTGTAACAGTTGTGTGATATTGCCAGTTAAATGTCACTTTTTGCTTTCTTTTCTTTGTTTAAAAAAGGTTTATTTGTAATTATACATTCAAGGACAAAACGTGATTTATAGGTGAAAGTCCTATGTTTTGCCTGCTGAGTCATATTAAAGGCAGTCTAAAATTGTAAGCACGTACAGTATATTTGACTCCATTTTAATTGGGTTGGGATTCGGTTAAAAGACAATATTGGAAAAAAATAGTTTGATTTGCTCTCTTATTTTTATTTGCTGTGTGACTGTTGGGTTAAATGGAGAAAAAGTTCTCACTCTGAGAGATTGTCTCTCTCATCTGTTCTCCTATTGCACATGTGATTGCATTCACGTTATTGCTAAGATCAGGGCTGGTTCATTCACCGCATACTAAAGTGATTTTGTTAACTATTTCTTCCTTTTTTAAAAAGTCACAAACTGAGAGAAATGTTTTATGCATAAGCCTCACTAGGGCAGCATTCAGTAAATAAAGTTCTATCCTACCTCTCGCTCTTCAGAAGTTATTCTTATCTAAGTACAAGTCTGGGTCTCACTTGGCACTCCCATGGGGTTTGTGTCTTGGTGGTAGTGGCACCAAGCAGCAGGTGTTGTGTGATTTCTCACCTGGCACTAAACCAGACAGTGTTTGCTGCTATCAAATCAGGAGCAGATGGCCACAGATCGAGGGCTAACCATGCATTTCATCTGCACAGCTAACTCTGCAAGTGCAATCACAGGAAACCTAACAGAAAGAGCTCTGGAACTTCCCATTACATTTGACTTATCTTTGTTTTTAATGAGGCAAAGCTTTGTTCGTTTGTGTGGTGTTTGTCATCTGTGTGACTGATTTGTTGTTTTCAGATTTTTGTCATTGACAGAAAGCCACAAGTGGCACCACTGGATTTGCAGAATTTTATAGGGAATATGGGATTGACTCATGCATGTAGGCATGAATCTATGTGTGCGCATGTGTTTTTTGTTGTTGTAGGCTAGTGTTGGGCCAATCAAAGATGCAATCGTCCATCGCCATCACAATGTTGAGCCAGCATCATGATTTGAGAGACATCGCCCAACCCTAGTGACCGCATGAAAGCAGCATCAGTGGTCTTCATATAGCTGTGAGATTTCTAAATGTTTTACTTTGGCCTACTAACAAATCACAATCTGTGACAGCACAGATGGGCTCACTCATTTCCACTGAAAACATGGATGAAAAAAACCTTGTAGGACGGACAAAATAATGAAATAACCAGTTGAAGGTGTATACACATGAAGTAAGTCAGTAATTAATGGTATGAATATTGTATTGCCAAATTTTGGTGTGTTTATTTGGCAATTTTTAAGTTTGGTGGCCAGAGCTTAATTCATTATTTGTGCGTTCTAGTGTGTGTTTTGATGGTTTTCAATAGTTCAGTCTGACTGTTATATCTTGAAGTACTGATGAAACAAAGAGGGACAGAAAGAAAAGTATATTTACATATCTCTGAGGAGATGGCAAAAGTGAGAAAAGGCCTGAATAAAGACTGAGTGGGCAGGGACAAGGAGATGGAAAGAGAAGAGAGTGGGAAATTGTGTGCCAAAGGGAAAAAGACAAACAACAAAGAACATTAGTAAATGGAAAAAAATAGTTATGCATGAGAGGAGAAGCAGACAGACTTGGGGGCAGCTGAGGTTAACATCAGGAATAATGAGTGCAACCCCTGCAATGTGGCATCCTGACCTTTCACCTTTTACAACTACTTGTTCCAGAAAGAAGTGTTTGTGTCCATGTTGATGTATACTTTCTGTCAGCAGTTACACACAGACAGTTTATCAGAGTACTGTTGCTATTCGGATCAAATACACACAGGCACATATTATTCTCCAAAAATATGATAGTTCATTGAAATGCTTCTAAAGGGAAAAATCACAGGTGTTTTTAATGCAAGCCCACACACAAATACTCAAGCACAAGCACTCAATTTCCTGGGTTGTCCTTGTAAACCAGAAGCATCCCAGAGCAAAGACATGGCACATAACAGCTATAAGGAGTAGATTTAGACACATTCCCTCCTTCCTGCACTCTAAATCTTGTTTACTCTGAAATAAGTGCCGCTTAATTATGTTTTCCTCATCTCTTCATTTCATTTGTTAAGTTAAGATTAAATTTAGATCTTGAGATTCAGATTTTAGTACAATTTTAAATAGTCAGGGGGAAAGACCTATATGCTTCACTCTCTCAAATTGGTTGTACAGTACCTAAAAGAGTGTAATCTGCAAAGTAGGTGTGTTGACACATGTAATGGACCATTTACAAAACAAAATAACTGTAGCACAGGGGGGTGCATCGCTATACTGAGTGAACAAATAAACTAGACTCTAGTTCTGACGATTGGCTTGTTCCCACAAACCATGCCCGTGACTGGATTCTAAGCTGCACACTCCCAACTTCATGCTGTCAGTTGAAACTTCCTAATGAAATATGAAATTGTTGATATGTTTAAGAAAAATGAAGATGAGTGACTGCTCAGATGACTGTCTAAGCTGTCATTCCATTACCTCAGACAGCCATCAGCCTTTGTACATACGGGATTGTTTTAAATTATCGACACAAATGGGTTTTGCCTCATCAAATATGCATGACAAGCATGTCGGTGATGAACAAAAACGAGACTGAGGAGAGTAACTAAGCAGGCAACAAGGGTGTTCAATGTAGACAAATTAGTCAAAGTCTGCATGTTTTTATGCATTTCTCAGTGTTGGAGCTGGTTAGCTATAACTCTTTATTCAATAGGTTTCACTGAATGTTTGACAGCCAAATCAGAGAAGGCTGGGGGGAAAGGAACAGGCAGAAACGACAGAATCCTGTTTTCCAATAATTGCCCGTGGCTTGTGTCTTAGTGGTGCTTCATATCTCTCAAATCAAAGATGCTGCATAATAACACTGTGGACACACGCAAAGGCTGGATCAATGAGACATCAATCCCAAACACTTGAGGAGAAAAACATCATCTTTATAGTATTGTGTGAGTGTGGTTCCACATTTTCTGTGTTTATGCAACCATCTGTAGTACCGAAAATAGTCTATGTTCTTGAGGGCTTTGTATTGAAACCAATTTGCTGGATTGTTTTATTCATCACATTTCAATTGTGTTGTGTAATATCTGTTACATAATGACAGTAACACAAAAATAGCAGTCCATTATTTGGCTGATGGCCATGAATAGGAACACTTATATTGCAATGAGTATAACCACAGATAAAATCATTTTTAGTTCAAACAAGAAGATTATATAAGCATGAGAGATTGCTTGTTTCAAAGAGGCTTTCCCCCTCTTTCTGTATGTTGTCTGGAGTTATCATATTTTAATGATGCGCCCCGCACTACGAGCTGTGTGGACTAAAAATAATGGACTGCATGGTTTAGGAAAGGATTGTTGTGCAGATGGGATTGTTGTTGTCCCCAAGGTATAACTGTCATCCCAGATTAAATGTTGTGGGGTCTTGTCAGTAACAACATGGCACTACTTTTTGCCTTCAGCTTAATGAGAAACTAAAATATATCAGTATGTGTTGCTGGCTGGTGGAGACAGTGTCATATCAGCTCCCACTGTGGAAGGAAGGAAAATGAAGCAACAGTGGAATTTTAATGGTGGCTGAGGGAAAAGTAAAATATGCTGTCACATCCACCACCAGGTGTTTCTGTTGGTGGAAAAGTGTATGTGATATATATTGGGTATCAGATATTTCTTGATTCTCAAAAGCGTGATCAGAAACACAAAGGAATGAAAAACTGAATTATCTTATTACAATGCACCCTGTGAGCTGCTTTTCATAATTCCATCTAGCTGCTTTGAAGAAAATAAACACAATAGAATGCTTTATCTTGATTCCAAAAAAAATCTGTTCCCTTTGCCACTCCTTCCGCTGTCTGTCAGGAAAGAAATAATATAGTTACAAATAAAGTCTCTCTGGTGCAAATCTCATAAACTCAGCCTTTTCTCTATGTGCAAAAATGTTAATACCACTTGCTTTATGCCTTTCTCTGCTATCCCTTTATTTCTCATATGAAAAATACTTGTGCAACAGCTGCATTACAGCTGTGCAAATCAAAGTCTTAAAATTTTCCTTGTGTTTCAAGGAGGACAGGGGCTTTGAGTTGAGAAAATGATTCTGGATGCTATTGTTGTAAATGAAAAAAATACTGCTTTTGTTCCTTCTAAGGAGCATCTATATGGAGAAAAACATATTTGACTAGGTAATTACTTTTTTTTGGGTTGTTCTTTTGGTTGTCCATGAAATTTCCAGTGCTTACGTGTCACATTGACAGCCTTTGTGTCGTGTGAGGATGTGGCCTGTGCTGTGTAGCAGGATAAATCTTCCCCCAACTCATCATGATTTGGTCAGCAAAGTTTGATTCAAGAGTTCCTGCTTTATTGTGTCTGGCCATGGGCAGGTCCAGGGAGTTGTCATGGTAACATCCTTCCGTACAGGATCTGACACCTATGACCTTGTTAGATGGATGAGAAAACTGATTTACCCATCCCTGTCAGTCTCAGCCCTACAGTGAGTCATAGCCCTAGCTTTATTTGATGAAATGCAGGTTTGGGTCACCCATAAAAGGACAGAATAATGACACAATCTATAGCAGAGGCGAAGAGAAGGAGGGCCAGTGTTTATAAGCATATTAAACCCATGATTCAGTTGTTGTATGTTGAGCTCTTTGTGAAGTCATTGTGCAATCAGTCATCATCTAAAGTAGAACAATATAAGAGTTCCTCATTTTCAGACATATCTCACACTATGTATGGATGATCTCCTCAGAAGTTCACTTTGTTTCTATCCACACTGAAGGCTTTCACTGTTTTATGTTTTACCCTTGAAGTTGTGGCCTACCCAGAGCATGCTTCAGCTGTAGAAATAATGTGAAAACTGTGTCAGATTATGTAACATACAAATGAATTTTAATTGGTTACTTGAGCAACACTCGATTTGCGTTGAAGTGGGGCTTAATCAAATTGGCCAAGAAAACAGGATGTGTCTGGTATGTGCTGGTGCTGATAACCTGTGACCATGCATGTGCCCTAGTTTTTAAATGTCAGTCTTTGTTATCTTACAAAGACTTAATGGTGTGATTTTTAAAAATCCATTTCTTTTGTATGTGAAGTGTAGTAGAAGGAGAGTGATATATTTTTGTTTGTTGCTGTTTGGCAATCTACTATGCACCTTCAGTTTTAAATTAAAGAATGACTATTTGCCATCTTTCGTGCCATATGCATTTACATACATATATCCTCCACTTTTAAGGGACCAAATTGTATTGGACAAACTAAACTAAAATAAAAAGTTATCATATTTGGTTGCAATTTATTTGCAGTCAATACCTGAAGTCAGACTTTTTTAGATGCTTGAATGTTCATTGGTATTGCTGACTGCACGCCTTGCTGCAGACTTCTTCAATTTGTTTTGTTTTTTTCTTTCAATCTGGTTTTCAGCAAGTGAAAAGTTAGGTGACTAACAGTTAAGGACAATCACTGTATGGCCTTGCCTGTATGCTTAGGATCATTGTCTTGCTGAATTGTCCACCACACAGCTCAAGCTCTTTTGATTTCCGTTTTTTATGTAAGATCTAGTTCATAAGATTTTGGACATTGAGGTTTTGATTTAATGACAATATCAGAACCTTTATCTCACTTAAGCCTGGCTGAAACAGCCAACAACAACTCAGTAGAGCAATACAAGAATAAGCTCCCTTAATCCGCTTCACTTCTGTCCCTCTGCTTTTCGAGTTACATGTCCATTTTAGGGTTAGGGGGAGATAGATGACTGCCCCATTTAATAGATTGGCTGCTAAGTAGGGAAAGATTGCCACCTAATGGAGACAATGTAGTACTGCCTTCCTAATTAATTCTCTCCTACACTGCTTTTTCTGTTTCCCTCTTCTGCTCCAATGTATAATTTTTACTTCAGTTCAGCTCTGTGTGTGAAAAGTGTAATTGTAATTGGATCTAATTTTCTTTGTTTGGGTCAGTATTTTGGTCCTACATGGACAACTTTGTAATTAACAAAGTTTCCAGTTACTCTATGCAGATTGTTTAGGTGACGTATAAATTCACATTAAAAATTGTTTCATTTATACCTTTCTCTCCTGTTCTCTTTTTCAGGTCCAGTATCCCCCCCACTTGAGGCTTGAATAGTATTCATCATTGTTGTACTACAGTTTCTGTAGCTCGTAGCTTCATGGAGGGTTTTCCTGTCCACTGACCCAATAGGCTGCATTACTGGACCGGCAGCCATGTCTGCCTGCAGCACTTTCACCGAGCACGTGTGGAAACCAGGCGAGTGCAAGAACTGCTTTAAACCTAAGAGTCTGCACTGTTTGGTTCAGAGCGGTGGAGGGAAGCCTCCATCAGAGCAGAGGCCTCCAACAACTCAGCAACAGAATCCACCCCCTGCTGGGGCCAGAGCCAACCCTAACCTGACAAACAACTCCCAAAGGGCTGGCAGTGGTTCTGCCCGCTCAGGACACTTCCGTCCACCAGTGGCTAAGAAGCCAACCATTGCTGTTAAGCCCACTATGATGCTGCCCTGCTCCTCTACAGGACTGGATTCAGATGGCAACCTGCAACAACCACCAAATGTGCTAGAACATGGCAAAACATCAGCCTTCACGGTCTGGAATCGCAATGGACTGAACCGGAAGAGGCCTGGTGGGCCCAGCAACAACAACGAAGGAGAGGATGGCAGTGAGGAGATTGAGGGTTATGGACAACTTAGCCCAAGGACCCCTAGTGGAAATAACAACAACAGTGGACTGACAGATGTCCTAAAGGAAATTGCTGGGTTATGTCCTGGCTCTAGCCCGACTCCTCTTTCCGGTTCCAAGGACTTGTTTTGGGGACGAATCAGTAGTTCATACCGACAGTCCTTGGAAAGAGGCCTTCCAGCCTCAAGCTGTCTAGCCATGGGAAGCAGCAGTAGTGGTGCTGGCACTGCTCAAAAACGGGTATCTCTTAATGATAGCACCGAGATCATCAGCACAGAGGGTGGCCGATTTTGCTACCCAGAATTTTCTAGTGAAGGTGAAGATGAAGAAGAGGAGGATGATGATGAGGAAGAGGCTGAAAGGGATGATGATGAACATGAGAGCTGGGATGAAAGTGATGAAGAGTTACTAGCTATGGAGATCCGTATGCGAGGCCAACCACGATTTGCCAATTTTCGTGCTGCCACATTGTCTCCAGTGCATTTTACTGCAGGGAAAAAGTGGAATACTGTGCCACTTCGCAACCGGTCACTGCAGCGCATTTGTGCAGTGGACTATGATGATAGCTACGATGAGATCTTGAATGGATACCCCTCCATGGACTCCAATGGAGCTCTTCTTCCATATGGACCCTATAACATGCAAGGCAGTGGTTTCCTATCAAATTCTGAGTCTAACACATCTCCAGAATCATCGTCATCACTGCCAGAGGACTCTCGAACAACTTCCAGCAGTGGGAGCAGTGCCCCCTCTGCTCTTCGAAATGGCTTGCATTCTCCCACATCTTCAAAGGCACCTATACCCTGCACTCCTCCCCCCAAAAAGGAGCCAGTCCACAGAGCACTGAGCCCACTTAAGGTGACTGAAACACACAAGGCTGTCCTGGCCATTAGATTAGAAGATCAGGATGGCAGAGAAGGCATGCCAATGCCCCAGGCCCTTCCAGGTCAACCAGTCACTATTAGTTTTAGTCCCACAGAGGAGCAAGCTAGACCATACCGTGTAGTTAATTTGGAAAAATCATTGATCTGTAAACCTTACACTGTAGTGGATGTGTCAGCATCCATGGCCAACAAAGATGAACCGATTCCAGACTCTACACCAAAACCTAAAAACCTGTCAATACCTTCCAGCCCTACATTGTTCTGTAGCACTCCTTTAGGTCAGCCCCTGTCTCCAACCTCCCCTGTTTCTCCATCTTCTCCTGTGATGCCGACACCACCCACATCTGTAGCTCTGTCAGGTACTTCCCGAAAGAAATCAGGGAGCATACGTTACCAAGAAGTGTGGACATCAAGCACAAGTCCTCGCCAAAAGATACCTAAAGTTGATCTAGGGGTTGGGAGTAATCCTGGCCCCTCCATCCCTACTCAACACTGCAGTCACAAGTCAGCTCCTACTTCTCCCATTGCTGGGCTTTCATCCTCAAGAACTGTACCTGTGAAATCCCCCAATTTATCAGAGATTAAGTTCAACAGTTTCAATAATGCAGGCATGCCCCCTTTTCCCATTATTATTCGAGATGAGCCAGCCTATGCTCGCAGCTCCAAGAATGCTGTTAAGGTACCTATTGTCATCAATCCAAGTGCATATGACAACCTAGCTGTGTACAAGAGCTTCTTGGGACTCAGTGGGGAACAGCCACAGCCAAAAAGGGTAGGAAGTAGGGTAGCCAGCCATACTTATGAAGAGATTGGATCCTCTGAGAGTGTCCAGTCCTGCTCAACAGAGAAAACTATCTCTGGTAGAGGCACATCAGAGAGAGCCTCTTTTGAAGAGACAAAAGTTCCACCTGAAGCAGTGTCAAAAGTACCACATTTACAACCTAGAACCACTACAGACTCTAGCACTGTAACAAGCACTATAATGACCTCCATGGTTGGGGCCTCTCCCACTACATCAACAAATTCCCCTGCCAATCTTGCCATTTCTGCAAACCTGCCTAAAACCAGCCCTACTGCGAATTCTGTTCTGTCACACATTTGCAAGACAAGTGGAGATGCTATTTGCAATAGAGATGATGATACAGACTTAACTATGACCTCTGGAACATTGGCAAGCCATAGGGAGGAGGCCAGTGCTGTGCTTTTACAGATAGTGGCGTCCATTCAGCCTCCAAATTGTCCACCAGAGTCACCCTCAGCACAAGCCAGAACTCCCACTTCTGAGGAGCTGTATGCTCTTCCACCTGATGCCATGAAAGAGACACTCACCCGACCCAAATCTCTCTTTTCCACAACTGATGGCTGTCTTTCCAAGCCCAAGAAGGAAACGCCCACGAAGATTTTGTCTAAATCCCAGAGTGCCTCTGCTGCTGTCCCACTCTCCAGCCCCCGGTCAGAGCCCAGTGCCCCATTCCCCCCTCCTAGATCTACGTCTTCCCCTTACCACGCTTCTAATATCCTCCAGAGACATTTTGGCAACTGGACCAAGAGCTCCGCTTCCAGTTCTCCCGTACGACCCAGTGAAGGTGAAGCAAGTCCAGGTGGAGAAGGGCGACGTATTTCAACAGAAAGCTCCAAACCCAAACGCTGGATCTCCTTTAAGAGCTTTTTTCGTAGGCGGAAAGACGAGGATGAGCAGAGAGAGAGGGTGGAGAGAGAGAAGGAGAAAGGCAAGCTGGTTGGGCTTGATGGAACAGTAATTCACATACTTCCACCACCACCAGTCCAACAACATCACTGGTTCACCGAAGCCAAACCAGAGGATCCCACCCAGAAGCCAACCATCATCTTTACTTACAAACCAGACGGTGGCAGCACTCCTGGTGACGGAGAAGGAGAACTGCGAGTAGAGGAGTGCACAGAAACTGCATTACTGACACCTGATGAGAGCAAGGAACCCAGACATTTGAGCCCAGGGCGAACACCACCCTCACAAACCACTGCATGTGATGTCATCAGCAAGGACGTCAGGTATTTGGTCACGATTTTTCCCAGGTTTTATTCACTCTTCTAACACAACTATATTAAAAGATGCCCAGTGAACAGAGTAAAGCTTGCAACAGTAGCACTTTATAGTAAGGATTCTGTTTAAAACTGGGGTTTAACCAATTGGTTAGGTATAAATTGAATGTGGCTTTAAATTTTTTCATCACAATACTGAGATATGTCTCTGTGTAATTAGGATTCAAAAATCCATCTTGTCATTTGCTAGGTAAGCACTGTGCATGTCTATTGCTATTTAAGTCTTGTTGAAATTATAACCTTCGATGAGAAGTTGTTACACCAGAAAAAAATATAACATGGGACAATGGTACTTTTAGCTGCTGTAAAGTGAATATTGGCTTTTACACAAATACGTGTAGGATGGTTTAAATCAATATTAATTATATATAGTTATTGTCTTTACGGTTTGTAGTGTAGTTGTTAGTAATCCAGCAAAGTTTGGACAAGTTTTCACCTCTTGCTCATCTAATGAATATTTCACATGCAAGCCCATATTACCATTACCCACAAACATTCCCTTCAGAGCTTTCATGCCACCCAGCATAAAATTAAGATGCTCAACCTTTACCAGCTGCTCCTTCAAAGTGCCAAGGGTGCTTCTCCCCCTATCATACAAATCCCTCATCACAGATTCTAGTTTGATCTTTATTTGGCATGTCTTCTCGCGTACTTGCCCAACCAACTGCATGGGCTACACGTCCTATGTGGTCTCTTCCCTAATATCATCTATTACCTGAACAGCAGGCTCTGTGCTCAGCGGTTCTTCCTTTAGGAAGGGACCTCAGTGTGTTACAAGCCAGCAAACTGCAGTCTGATTCAACCTCTACTCTATTAATCACTGCTTCAGATGGCATATATTCCCTTTAGCTTCTCAAGTTGCATCAAAGCCTCACTCTCTCACTCACTCATTCACTCACTCACTCACTCACTCACTCACTCACTCACTATCCTTGTACCTAGTTTAGTGAACTACACTTTGTTAATGAAATTATGAATAATAATATTTGGATATATTATATCATAAGCACTCGTTCGGGGTTACCATGATCAAAGTGAAACTTTATTAGCTAACTAAAGTGAGTACAAAGTGAGGGTAAATACAGGAATATCAAAGAAATAAACAACAAAACAGAAAACAGCCAGAATGTAATCAACGGGATATAGAGCAGAAGTAGGCCTAGGCTAATAGGTTCAATGTGAATTCAGTTTGCTATTGTGGAAAACATGATTCTAAAGAATAAGGGAACAAATGGACGCCAGTGACAACTAAGTTAAATTGAGGCTATAGGTGTTCATGGTTAAAGGACACCAGCTCCACCACAGAATGCAGAGGTTATTTTTCCTTACTGTTTGTTGTTTCCCCCACCATCCGGTGTCGAAGGCTCACAATCAGTGGCTCGGTTGCGTTCACGGCCCCTCAGAGGCTTGGCACGCTGCGCGGCCTCTCGAGCTGGTCTTTTGTCAACAGGGATGCCCCAGAGTCCTTCATCCGGTTGGTGGTTGTGGGAGCAGTGTGCTAATTCAAACTGAGATAAGGGTTTGAAAGAAACTTGATGGTTTACTGAGTCAAACTTTGTGTAAATTAAACGGTCTGATAACTTTGAACAAACAAAATCAAATAAAACACATACATTAATCGCGAGCCATCAGGAATATAGGCTAGTTAACACTGCTGAGATTAAACAAATAGCCTGGGGAAGTTTTTGTCCCAGTGAAGCTCCAACAAGAATAGTTGGGTCAAATCTCCCGCTAAGACAAAAGAATTGGGAATTTGAAATCACAGAGTTTCTCCGGGCCGGACCTTCTTGAACAGGATGCTGGGTTGCGAGGAGAGGCTTCTGGAGAGAAGGGTGGAAGAGCAAGAGTGAGAGAACAAAGGGGCGCGAGGTCTTTATCTGTCCTCTGTTTCAGACATGTGACATCAGTTTGGGGTAGAGTTTCACGGTGGGAGTCACCTTTTGTGTCTCGAGGTTTTAACTTTAATATAAAGTAATGTCTTAAAGTCTATTTGCGCATGTTTTATTAACATGTCTTTCCATAATACAACCACTTTTCTTAAATACCATAAACAGTTACACAGTTCTTAGTTTTAAGCATTTGATAAAAGGAAAGGAAAAGCCATTGTGTTAATCGTCGTAACGATTAGAATTGTTACAGTTAAAACAACATTTTATAGTGATCATAGCAGATGAACAGAACAGTTTAACTAAATACTTCCAGGATAATATTGATTGTTACCTGTTCTTACTAGTTAATATATAAGGAGGTATCTGAAACATGGGAGGTACAGTTTGGAACAATGGCATATTATACCTCTTTTTTCCTTTTGAGTCACTGGTTTCATGAAAGGAGACTGAAAATAACTGATTTCAGTTACATGTTCTTAATAAGAAAATATAAGAAGGTGTTTGAACTTGTCATCAGTTAAACACACGAGACAGTAGTAGACAATTGAGCACTAGGAAAAAAGTAAAAGCACTTTTGAACATAGTTTCTAAACATGATAATAAACTACTCAGAATTGAAGAGGTCCACTACCTAACTTAACAAAGATTATTTAACTCAAACAGCGTAATACAACACGGCTTTATAGTGAGGGGAATATTCTTAGTTCAAAATGAATATGAGGCTGTATCTTTCCTCTGGCGTCTGGCGATCTTATCAGTGCGAATAAAAGAGGAGGCAGCCCTTGTTGTGCGTTTGTTTGTGCAATATGTTAGAGTCTATGTTTATGGCTTTTTGGCCATTTAGAGGTCCTGACAGCCCCTAGATTTGGGAGGGGTTACGTCTCTGGACAAGGTTAAATTGTCATTTTAACAATCCAGGAGAGTCATTAATCTTAACTTGAGATGGTGGCTTTTATGGTTGAAACTTCCCAACCACAGTGGAAATATGTTTGATGTAGCAAACCTTTCACCCCCTCCTTTTTTGGGTGTTTTAGGCATGGAGTCAGCCCGTATGCTTGACGGGTGATACTCAACCCCCCTTCTCTTGGGGGAGACAAAGGGGAGAGGCTATGTTCTTTCTTTTGGCATGGTCACTACACTGGCACAATTAGTTTTTTATAATTAGTCAAACAATAAAACAATAATTATCGCAACATAATTTTTTTCAATAACAATATAACAAATGTTCAATAAATATTCAATAAATGTTTGATTTGATTCACTTGAATCATACCTGTATTAGGACTTAATTTATTTAATAAAATGTTTATTTTGTTGAGGAAAAAGGACTGGAAAAAAAGCTTAAAACCATCAGGTTTCTTCAACTTTCACTCAGGAGAAAAATCTGCCTTTGAACTTGAAAGAAATAACGATGAAAGACATGAAACTTTTTATCGTGATAATATTTTTGGCCATATCGTCCAGCCCTAATTAGTCATATTCTATTATACTAAGTTGCATCAAATGCAACATTCTACAAACGCATGTGGCCCCCGGCCAATTAATTGAGCTCAGGACACTCTACAGTATTTCCTTAATGCCTCTTCCTGGGGTGTCATGTAATGAGTGAAAAAGGAACATTCCCATTTAATGAGCATGATTATACATGGAACTTTTGTTCCTCTTCCATGCCTTTGTTCCACATTTTTCCATATTTTTCCTCTCCCCTTGAGCCCAAAGCAATGTGAATTCTTGAATATTTCTCTCCTCCATCCTGTCAAGAGCTTGGCCCCATTCTGTCTCTTTTCTAGCTTCCCTGCCTTTTCTCTCCTCCTAAAGCGTCAACGCTAGTCATCTTTTCTTTCTTCCAGAAGTGCCTGTCTCTTCTCTCACTATATAACAAGTGGTGCAAGAAGTATGCACTAGTTTTTACTATTAATATGGAGGTCTGGGTTATGCCATGCTAAAATTGAGTATATGATCTTGTACCATATATTGGGGAGTACCCAATATATTACCCAAAGTTTGATACCAAAATCTGTCAGTCAGATGCAGTTAGTCGTTCACTCACTTCACACAGAGGATGATGAATTACTCACATGAAGAGCACTGAATTAGTTTTTTTGTGTACATCTTCTGAACTTAGCTGATAATGCTGAGTAATGTAACTAGATGGCTTTTCAATTCTGGCCAATACCAAGTTTAGCGTGTAGAACTAATGTCAACAATGAAGATGAATCGATGCAGTATTTCTCATACTAAATGTTTCCCCTGCTTATATTGAGCAATGAACATCAGGGACCATCCATTTCAACATTAAAACACTAAACAGCTGTTTGCAACAAGCAGCGTTTATTTACTTATTTGATTCCAAAAAGAATTCAGGTTTTATTATAATACCTGAATCATTAATTAAGCAGTTATTACAGTTAGTTTTTACAGTATTGTACGAGACATATCCCCAAACTGTCTAGCCACAAACATGTAAGCCTATGTGTATTTAATACTTCACACTTTCAAGCATCTCACCTTTGGTCTAGTCTTATTTTCGTCACACCATGTAAACATTCTTTTGTTACCCTGCTGTTTACAGCATTCACTGCAAACTTGTCAATGAGTAACTAAGTTATTCACTTTGTGTGTTGGCAGTAGGTGACAGTACAGTATTACTCCACAATCTATTTGACTTATCTCCAGTATTGGCGCATGGTGTTTAGTTGACCCAAACCAAAAAAAAAAAAGCTAAACATCTCACTTGGTGCCTAAGCTTCCTTTGGTGGTGTGGAAGATGTCTATAGAAAGACAGAGGAATGTAAGTAAATGCCTCACACTGCTTCAGTTACAGAAGCTCAAGGTATAGGAAGTGTACTGAAATAGCTAATACGATTGTTGTTAACTAATTGTTATTTTGATTTTAAACAGACCAGTAAGTCAGTGATTAAATGTTCTGAACCGATCACACAGGTCGTTCTACAGACCTTTTGTTTTGATTGGCAGATGAGGGGTTAACCCTACAGGTTTATTGGCAGTGGGCGTGTTTTTTAGCGCTGGAAAACGCACATTACCTTA